>NC_052327.1:49078637-49437228 GCF_016432855.1 Salvelinus namaycush | reverse complement strand
CAATTGCTTTCAGAAATGCCTTTGCACTAGATTTGCGAGTTGAATCTCCAATTTGCCGCGTGCCTCTGGTACTCTAAAAAGTTGGACAGGGTTGGCAGGTCTGGAACTGCCATCTAACGTTAACATCCAAACCTGTGTGGACCGGATGAACATCCAAACCTGTGTGGACCGGATGAACATCCAAACCTGTGTGGACCGGATGAACATCCAAACCTGTGTGGACCGGTTGAAAAATACTAGAATATGTGTGAACTAGTTAAGATCATTTAATGTTAGCATCCAAACCTGTGTGGACTAAAAGCGCTATAGAAATGTAGAGAATGCATTACAATGATATGGTATACGAGAGTATGGTGCACCTGTCATTGTTTTAAACCAAACCCCATTTTAGTAGTAAGAAAATACTTCTGTAGAATTGAAGCCCACAGCCAACAGACAGCTGGACAGGAACAATAGTGGGACATAGTTGGAGAACTTATTATAAAAGTTATATTGCAGTATGTGCAGTCTGGATCCAAGAATAATAAATATATATATATATACAGTTGAAGTCGGAAGTTTACATACACTAGTTTTTCAACCACTCCACAAATTTCTTGTTAACAAATTATAGTTTTGGCAAGTCGGTTAGGACATCTACTTCATGCATGACACAAGTAATTTTTCCAACAATTGTTTACAGACAGATTATTTAATTTATAATTCACTGTATCACAATTCCAGTGGGTCAGAAGTTTACATACACTAAGTTGACTGTTCCTTTTAACAGTGGAAAATTCCAGAAGATTATGTCATGGCTGTAGAAGCTTCTGATAGGCTAATTGACATAATTTGAGTCAATTGGAGGGTACCTGTTGATGTATTTCAAGGCCTACCTTCAAACTCAGTGCCTCTTTGCTTGACATCATGGGAAAATCAAAAGAAATCAGCCAATACCTCAGAAAAAAATTGTAGACCTCCACAAGTCTGATTCATCCTTGGGAGCAATTTCCAAACGCCTGAAGGTACCACGTTCATCTGTACAAACAATAGTACGCAAGTATAAACACCATGGGACCACGCAGCCATCATACCGCTCAGGAAGGAGACGCGTTCTGTCTCCTAGAGATAAATGCACTTGTGTGAAAAGTGCAAATCAATCCCAGAACAACAGCAAAGGACCTTCTGAAGATGCTGGAGGAAACTGGTACAAAAGTGTCTATATCCACAGTAAAACGAGTCCTATATCGACATAACCTGAAAAGCCGCTCAGCAAGGAAGAAGCTACTGCTCCAAAACCGCCATAAAAAAGCCAGACTACGGTTTACAACTGCACATGGGAACAAAGATCATACTTTTTGGAGAAATGTCCTCTGGTCTGATGAAGCAAAAATAAAACTGTTTGGCCGTAATGACCATTGTTTTGTGTTGGAGGAAAAGGAGGCTTCAAGCTGAAGAACACCATCCCAACCGTGAAGTATGGGGGTGGCAGCATCATGTTTGTGGGGTGCTTTGCTGCGGAGGCTGGTGCACTTCACAAAATAGATGGCATCATGAGGAAGGGAAAGTTATGTGGATATATTGAAGCAACATCTCAAGACATCAGTCAGGAAGTTTAAGCTTGGTCGCAAATGGGTCTTCCAAATGGACAATGACCCCAAGCATACTTCCAAAGTTGTGGCAAAATGGCTTAAGGACAACAAAGCGAAGGTATTGGAGTGGCCATCACAAAGCCCTGACCTCAATCCTATAGAAAATTTGTGGGCAGAACTGAAAAAGCATATGCAAGCAAGGAGGCCTACAAACCTGACTCAGTTACACCAGCTCTGTCAGGAGGAATGGGCCAAAATTCACCCAACTTACTGTGGGAAGCTTGTGGAAGGCTACCTGAAACGTTTGACCCAAGTCAACAAGTCAAAGGCAATTCTACCAAATACTAATTGAGTGTATGTAAACTTCTGACCCACTGGGAATGTGATGAAAGAAATAAAAGCTGAAATAAATCATTCTCTCTACTATTATTCTGAATTGACTTCTTAAATAAAGTGGTGATCCTAACTGACCTAAGACAGGGAATTTTTACGGAGTTAAATGTCAGGAATTGTGAAAAACTGAGTTTAAATCTATTTGGCAAAGATGTATGTAAACCTCCGACTTCAACTTCAGGTAGGGGTAACGTGCCTATCCATAGATAATAAACCGATTTCACGGGACATTCTATTCCACGTTGGTTCAACGTAATTTAATTATATACTGTATTAGTCATGAATCAATTGGACATTTTTAATAAAAAGGAAGATGTTCCTAACCAAATCAGTTTGTTGTTTTGTTTATGTTTCCTCAGTGTTATTGTTTATGTTTCAACAGTGTGTGTTGTTTATGTTTCCTCAGTGTTATTGTTTATGTTTCCTCAGTGTGTGTTGTTTATGTTTCCTCAGTGTGTGTTGTTTATGTTTCCTCAGTGTGTGTTGTTTATGTTTCAACAGTGTGTGTTGTTTATGTTTCCTCAGTGTGTGTTGTTTATGTTTCCTCAGTGTGTTTGTTTATGTTCCTCAGTGTTTGTTTGTTTCCTCAGTGTGTGTTGTTTATGTTTCCTCAGTGTTATTGTTTATGTTTCAACAGTGTGTGTTGTTTATGTTTCCTCAGTGTGTGTTGTTTATGTTTCCTCAGTGTGTGTTGTTTATGTTTCCTCAGTGTGTGTTGTTTGTTTCCTCAGTGTGTGTTGTTTATGTTTCCTCAGTGTTATTGTTTATGTTTCCTCAGTGTGTGTTGTTTATGTTTCCTCAGTGTGTGTTGTTTATGTTTCCTCAGTGTGTGTTGTTTATGTTTCCTCAGTGTGTGTTGTTTATGTTCCTCGTGTGTGTTGTTTGTTTCCTCAGTGTGTGTTGTTTTGTTTCCTCAGTGTGTGTTGTTTGTTTTCCTCAGTGTGTGTTGTTTATGTTTCCTCAGTGGTGTGTTTATGTTCCATGTGTGTTGTTTATGTTTCCTCATGTGTGGTTGTTTATGTTTCCTCAGTGTGTGTTGTTTATGTTTCCTCAGTGTGTGTTGTTTATGTTTCCTCATGTGTGTTGTTTATGTTCCTCAGTGTGTGTTGTTTATGTTTCCTCATGTGTGTTGTTATGTTTCCTCAGTGTGTTTGTTTATGTTTCCTCAGTGTGTGTTGTTTGTTTCCTCAGTGTGTGTTGTTTGTTTCCTCGTGTGTTGTTTGTTTCCTCATGTGTATTGTTTTTTCAACAGTGTGTGTTTTTATGTTTCCTCAGTGTGTGTTTGTTTTTTCCTCAGTGTGTTATGTTTATGTTTCAACAGTGTGTGTTGTTTATGTTTCCTCAGTGTGTGTTGTTTATGTTTCCTCAGTGTGTTATTGTTTATGTTTCCTCAGTGTGTGTTGTTTATGTTTCCTCAGTGTGGTTGTTTATGTTTCCTCAGTGTGTGTTTGTTTGTTTCCTCAGTGTGTTATTGTTTATGTTTCAACAGTGTGTGTTGTTTGTTCCTCAGTGTGTGTTGTTTGTTTCCTCAGTGTGTGTTGTTTGTTTCCTCAGTGTGTTATTGTTTATGTTTCAACGTGTGTGTTGTTTATGTTTTCCTCAGTGTGGTTGTTTATGTTTCCTCAGTGTGTTATTGTTTTTTCCTCATGTGTGTTGTTTATGTTTCCTCAGTGTGTGTTGTTTATGTTTCCTCAGTGTGTGTTGTTTGTTTCCTCAGTGTGTTATTGTTTATGTTTCACCAGTGTGTGTTGTTTGTTTCCTCAGTGTGTGTTGTTTATGTTTCCTCAGTGTGTGTTGTTTATGTTTCCTCAGTGTGTTATTGTTTATGTTTCTCAGTGTGTGTTGTTATGTTTCCTCAGTGTGTGTTGTTTATGTTTCCTCAGTGTGTGTTGTTTATGTTTCTTCAGTGTGTGTTGTTTATGTTTCCTCAGTGTGTGTGTATTGAAGAGAAAAACCGTGACTGATTAGGCGGAAGTATTAGGGCAACTAAGTAAATATGCGATAATTATGTGTAAAATAAGATAAACTGGTGATTAAGTGAAATGTTTTTGTTTCATAGAAGAAGGTAGATAGGTTTTAATTAAGACGTTGAAATAGGTTTCAACAACATTATGAAAATACAATGAATTAAGTAAATTGAATGGCTGTAAAGAAATTGAGTAAGAATGGAGAAACGTCATAGCTAAAATAATTTCTTTAAGAAAAGAGGAAGGACAACTGAACTCTTAGAACACGAAGCTTGTAGACTCGACGAATGAAAAATAATGACATTGATGATACGCGAAATGAGTTGAAGGAGATTATAAAAGTATGAAGGCTTGACATGATTTGCGCCTGAAAAGAATCTAAAACTACTCTGGAATTGGAACGCACGAAACAAGAAAATAATGTAGAGTATGGATTTGCCTAAAATATAATTATTTGGGCTATACCGTTGCATGATGAGAGGGCTGGTAAAACTAAACATGGAAAATAGAAACTGCACTGGGCCGGCAGTGGAAGTTTCCGGGAGAGAGATGGATTATTGATTATTAACCAGACAAGGACGTGAGGCTGATAGCTGAAGACAGATATCTTACTAACTAGGCTTCACCGTGGAGTTCCATTTACAATCAATTGGATTGATTAAGTGAAGTTTAGGAAACACAAAAAGCGTGTGGGCGTTGTGACCATTCTTCCCAAAGGTCCTGACTGAAATAAATGACAAAGGTGTGTAGAAGATTAGCATTAACTACCGGTGTAGTAATGATGGATAATTATTTATGTTAATTAGCGGATATAGTTGTTTAGGTTGCTTTACATGTGATTTATTTTGATGTTTGTTGTAAAGGAGATGTACTGCTTGAAAAGCATTTTCAAAAATATTATTTTTTCTAAGACAATTTGAAAATGTGTGTTGAAGTATGTGACATTTGTTTAATGTGAATTAATGTGGTATTGGAATGAATACAATTATTGTTGTATCTCAGTAGACTCATTTAGACCTTCCTAAATTTGATAAGATCTACAATTGCTGTAGACTGAGTTTTACAAAAATGATAACTAAGCTACCGACTGAAGGAGTATGACTGATTTCCATATACATCATTTATGTCCGCCTGCTAGTTGTAGCAGATTGTAACCACTAACTTTTGCTTTCACAGCACTACCAGTAAATACTTTAGAATTCTAGTTTTAGAAGTTAATGCTTGAGCCTTGTGTAGAGAAGGCCTGTGTACAACACGTGAAAAGGTCTTCTTGAGGTAACTGATTCCTGCTTTTCAAGTGAGTTGACATGTGTAGTAAGAATACATGTACTCTCTGGAACTGAATTTAAGTATGAAAATTGAGTTGACTGATCTTTGGAATTTAATTTAAGTGAACCAAATTAAATTTCAAATAGGCCAGAATTAGTTAACTGATTGATCTAAGAGTTGACTCCTGTTAAAAAATGTAAAAAAACTAAACAGATAAGGAGGGGTTTATTAATTAATGTGTGGACGCACACAATAACAGAATGATTGTGAACACCATAGTGCCCACGAAGCTCATCACAAAGCTAAGGACCCTGGGACTAAACACCTCCCTCTGCAACTGGATCCTGGACTTTCTGACGGGCCACCCCCAGGTGGTAAGGGTAGGCAACAACACATCTGCCACAACAATTAATCAAATGGCCCCCGGACTGTTACATTGACGCCCCCTCATTTGTTTTGTACACTGCTGCTACTCGCTGTTTATTATCTATGCATAGTCCCCTACCTACATGTACCAATGACCTCTAACCTGTAACCCCGGCACACTGACCCGGTATATACCTCGTTATTGTTGTGTACTTTTAATTATTTTTGTATTAATTTTTTATTTTAGTCTATTTGGTATATTCTTAACTCTTCTTGAACTGCACTGTTGGTTAAGGGCTTGTAAAGTAAGCATTTCACAGTAAGTTCTACACTTGTTGTATTGGCGCAGGTGAACAATAAAGTTGATTTGATTGAATGAGTGCATAGTGAATGAATGTTTCACACTGATCTCACCCGTGGCCACAAGATGGCGATGAAGGACAAGATCAAGTTGACTCCTGAGAGTTTGCAGCCACTTGACAACGTTTTACCCTTTTTGTTTGTGAAAATGTCCCAACTAACTGTGTATGTCGTTCAGCTCTCATTTCACAGGCCCATACGCTCACTTCACTCCAGCAAGGCTGCTCCATCACAATGTGCTGTGAACAACGTCTCATGTCACACTGAAGCGCTGGAGCGTCCTAAACCCTGCACTCTTTACCAACTGATGATGATGGTGAGCCCTATGATTGAGCCCTATGATGGTGAGCCCTATGATTGAGCCCTATGATTGAGCCCTATATTGAGCCCTATGATTGAGCCCTATGATTGAGCCCTATGATTGAGCCCTATGATGGTGAGCCCTATGATTCTGCTATCCTCGGCGAACAGGTCTGTAAGCCACGCCCTGATTTATCTGATGTGCCTTTAGGTAAGGCTGATTTGGAACTATTTGTTGGTGGTTTCGCTCAAAAATCACCTCAAGGTGTACCATTAGTGCTTATGCAGTAGCTGCCACTACCTTAGAAAGTGTTAAACTACCACCCCATCTGTCAGATCAGCTGCCACTAGCTTAGAAAGTTGTTTAACTACACCCTCCATCTGTTAGATCAGGCTGCCACTACCTTAGAAAGTGTTAAACTACCACTCCATCTGTCAGATCAGGCTGCCACTACCATAGAAAGTGTTAAACTACCACCCCATCTGACAGATCAGCTGCCACTACCTAGAAAGTGTTAAACTATCCCCTCCTCTGTCAGATCTAGTTGTGCGTCGGAGTAGAGAAGAAGTGAGTGGAGGGGGGGGGGGGAAGGGGGGGGGGGAGAGGGAGGAAGGTTACGGGGGGAGAAGGGGGTAGGGGGAGGGGTGGGGGGGCCAAACATCTTAATGTAAGGCTAAGTAAGGCTCAGATCAATACCAACATCCTTAAGGTAAGGCTCAGATCAATACCAAACATCCTTAATGTAAGGCTCAGATCAATACCAAACATCCTTAATGTAAGGCTCAGATCAATACCAAACATCCTTAAGGTAAGGCTCAGATCAATACCAAACATCCTTAATGTAAGGCTCAGATCAATACCAAACATCCTTAATGTAAGGCTCAGATCAATACCAAACATCCTTATGTAGGCCAGATCAATACCAAACATCCTTAATGTAAGGCTCAGATCAATACCAAACCATGCCTTAAGGTAAGGCTCAGATCAATACCAAACATCCTTAATGTAAGGCTCAGATCAATACCAAACATCCTTAGATGTAAGGCTCAGATCATACCACACATCCTTATGTAAGGCTCAGATCAATACCAAACATCCTTAAGGTAAGGCTCAGATCAATACCAACATCCTTAATGTAAGGCTCAGATCAATACCAAACATCCTTATGTAAGGCTCAGATCAATACAAAACATCCTTAAGGTAAGGCTCAGATCAATACCAAACATCCTTAAGGTAAGGCTCAGATCAATACCCAACATCCTTAATGTAAGGCTCAATCAATACCAAACATCTTAATGTAAGGCTCAGATCAATACCAAACATCCTTAATGTAAGGCTCAGATCAATACCAAACATCCTTAATGTAAGGCTCAGATCAATACCAAACATCCTTAATGTAAGGCTCAGATCAATACCAAACATCCTTAATGTAAGGCTCAGATCAATACCAAACATCCTTAAGGTAAGGCTCAGATCAATACCAAACATCCTTAATGTAAGGCTCAGATCAATACCAAAA
Source organism: Salvelinus namaycush (assembly GCF_016432855.1). Classification (NCBI taxonomy): domain Eukaryota; kingdom Metazoa; phylum Chordata; class Actinopteri; order Salmoniformes; family Salmonidae; genus Salvelinus; species Salvelinus namaycush. Next base: position 49,429,482 of record NC_052327.1, on the reverse strand, counting down.
CATCCTTAATGTAAGGCTCAGATCAATACCAAACATCCTTAAGGTAAGGCTCAGATCAATACCAAACATCCTTAATGTAAGGCTCAGATCAATACCAAACATCCTTAATGTAAGGCTCAGATCAATACCAAACATCCTTAATGTAAGGCTCAGATCAATACCAAACATCCTTAATGTAAGGCTCAGATCAATACCAAACATCCTTAATGTAAGGCTCAGATCAATACCAAACATCCTTAATGTAAGGCTCAGATCAATACCAAACATCCTTAATGTAAGGCTCAGATCAATACCAAACATCCTTAAGGTAAGGCTCAGATCAATACCAAACATCCTTAATGTAAGGCTCAGATCAATACCAAACATCCTTAATGTAAGGCTCAGATCAATACCAAACATCCTTAAGGTAAGGCTCAGATCAATACCAAACATCCTTAAGGTAAGGCTCAGATCAATACCAAACATCCTTAATGTAAGGCTCAGATCAATACCAAACATCCTTAATGTAAGGCTCAGATCAATACCAAACATCCTTAATGTAAGGCTCAGATCAATACCAAACATCCTTAATGTAAGGCTCAGATCAATACCAAACATCCTTAATGTAAGGCTCAGATCAATACCAAACATCCTTAATGTAAGGCTCAGATCAATACCAAACATCCTTAATGTAAGGCTCAGATCAATACCAAACATCCTTAATGTAAGGCTCAGATCAATACCAAACATCCTTAATGTAAGGCTCAGATCAATACCAAACATCCTTAAGGTAAGGCTCAGATCAATACCAAACATCCTTAATGTAAGGCTCAGATCAATACCAAACATCCTTAATGTAAGGCTCAGATCAATACCAAACATCCTTAATGTAAGGCTCAGATCAATACCAAACATCCTTAAGGTAAGGCTCAGATCAATACCAAACATCCTTAATGTAAGGCTCAGATCAATACCAAACATCCTTAATGTAAGGCTCAGATCAATACCAAACATCCTTAATGTAAGGCTCAGATCAATACCAAACATCCTTAATGTAAGGCTCAGATCAATACCAAACATCCTTAAGGTAAGGCTCAGATCAATACCAAACATCCTTAATGTAAGGCTCAGATCAATACCAAACATCCTTAATGTAAGGCTCAGATCAATACCAAACATCATTAATGTAAGGCTCAGATCAATACCAAACATCCTTAATGTAAGGCTCAGATCAATACCAAACATCCTTAATGTAAGGCTCAGATCAATACCAAACATCATTAAGGTAAGGCTCAGATCAATACCAAACATCCTTAATGTAAGGCTCAGATCAATACCAAACATCCTTAAGGTAAGGCTCAGATCAATACCAAACATCCTTAATGTAAGGCTCAGATCAATACCAAACATCCTTAATGTAAGGCTCAGATCAATACCAAACATCCTTAAGGTAAGGCTCAGATCAATACCAAACATCCTTAATGTAAGGCTCAGATCAATACCAAACATCCTTAATGTAAGGCTCAGATCAATACCAAACATCCTTAATGTAAGGCTCAGATCAATACCAAACATCCTTAATGTAAGGCTCAGATCAATACCAAACATCCTTAAGGTAAGGCTCAGATCAATACCAAACATCCTTAATGTAAGGCTCAGATCAATACCAAACATCCTTAATGTAAGGCTCAGATCAATACCAAACATCCTTAATGTAAGGCTCAGATCAATACCAAACATCCTTAATGTAAGGCTCAGATCAATACCAAAACATCCTTAATGTAAGGCTCAGATCAATACCAAACATCCTTAATGTAAGGCTCAGATCAATACCAAACATCCTTAAGGTAAGGCTCAGATCAATACCAAACATCCTTAATGTAAGGCTCAGATCAATACCAAACATCCTTAATGTAAGGCTCAGATCAATACCAAACATCCTTAATGTAAGGCTCAGATCAATACCAAACATCCTTAATGTAAGGCTCAGATCAATACCAAACATCCTTAATGTAAGGCTCAGAGCAATACCAAACATCCTTAATGTAAGGCTCAGATCAATACCAAACATCCTTAATGTAAGGCTCAGATCAATACCAAACATCCTTAATGTAAGGCTCAGATCAATACCAAACATCCTTAATGTAAGGCTCAGATCAATACCAAACATCCTTAATGTAAGGCTCAGATCAATACCAAACATCCTTAATGTAAGGCTCAGATCAATACCAAACATCCTTAAGGTAAGGCTCAGATCAATACCAAACATCCTTAATGTAAGGCTCAGATCAATACCAAACATCCTTAATGTAAGGCTCAGATCAATACCAAACATCCTTAATGTAAGGCTCAGATCAATACCAAACATCCTTAATGTAAGGCTCAGATCAATACCAAACATCCTTAATGTAAGGCTCAGATCAATACCAAACATCCTTAATGTAAGGCTCAGATCAATACCAAACATCCTTAATGTAAGGCTCAGATCAATACCAAACATCCTTAATGTAAGGCTCAGATCAATACCAAACATCCTTAATGTAAGGCTCAGATCAATACCAAACATCCTTAATGTAAGGCTCAGATCAATACCAAACATCCTTAATGTAAGGCTCAGATCAATACCAAACATCCTTAATGTAAGGCTCAGATCAATACCAAACATCCTTAATGTAAGGCTCAGATCAATACCAAACATCCTTAATGTAAGGCTCAGATCAATACCAAACATCCTTAATGTAAGGCTCAGATCAATACCAAACATCCTTAATGTAAGGCTCAGATCAATACCAAACATCCTTAATGTAAGGCTCAGATCAATACCAAACATCCTTAATGTAAGGCTCAGATCAATACCAAACATCCTTAATGTAAGGCTCAGATCAATACCAAACATCCTTAATGTAAGGCTCAGATCAATACCAAACATCCTTAATGTAAGGCTCAGATCAATACCAAACATCCTTAATGTAAGGCTCAGATCAATACCAAACATCATTAATGTAAGGCTCAGATCAATACCAAACATCCTTAATGTAAGGCTCAGATCAATACCAAACATCCTTAATGTAAGGCTCAGATCAATACCAAACATCCTTAAGGTAAGGCTCAGATCAATACCAAACATCCTTAATGTAAGGCTCAGATCAATACCAAACATCCTTAAGGTAAGGCTCAGATCAATACCAAACATCCTTAATGTAAGGCTCAGATCAATACCAAACATCCTTAAGGTAAGGCTCAGATCAATACCAAACATCCTTAATGTAAGGCTCAGATCAATACCAAACATCCTTAATGTAAGGCTCAGATCAATACCAAACATCCTTAATGTAAGGCTCAGATCAATACCAAACATCCTTAAGGTAAGGCTCAGATCAATACCAAACATCCTTAATGTAAGGCTCAGATCAATACCAAACATCCTTAATGTAAGGCTCAGATCAATACCAAACATCCTTAATGTAAGGCTCAGATCAATACCAAACATCCTTAATGTAAGGCTCAGATCAATACCAAACATCCTTAATGTAAGGCTCAGATCAATACCAAACATCCTTAATGTAAGGCTCAGATCAATACCAAACATCCTTAATGTAAGGCTCAGATCAATACCAAACATCCTTAATGTAAGGCTCAGATCAATACCAAACATCCTTAAGGTAAGGCTCAGATCAATACCAAACATCCTTAAGGTAAGGCTCAGATCAATACCAAACATCCTTAATGTAAGGCTCAGATCAATACCAAACATCCTTAATGTAAGGCTCAGATCAATACCAAACATCCTTAATGTAAGGCTCAGATCAATACCAAACATCCTTAATGTAAGGCTCAGATCAATACCAAACATCCTTAATGTAAGGCTCAGATCAATACCAAACATCCTTAATGTAAGGCTCAGATCAATACCAAACATCCTTAATGTAAGGCTCAGATCAATACCAAACATCCTTAATGTAAGGCTCAGATCAATACCAAACATCCTTAATGTAAGGCTCAGATCAATACCAAACATCCTTAATGTAAGGCTCAGATCAATACCAAACATCCTTAAGGTAAGGCTCAGATCAATACCAAACATCCTTAATGTAAGGCTCAGATCAATACCAAACATCCTTAATGTAAGGCTCAGATCAATACCAAACATCCTTAATGTAAGGCTCAGATCAATACCAAACATCCTTAATGTAAGGCTCAGATCAATACCAAACATCCTTAATGTAAGGCTCAGATCAATACCAAACATCCTTAATGTAAGGCTCAGATCAATACCAAACATCCTTAATGTAAGGCTCAGATCAATACCAAACATCCTTAATGTAAGGCTCAGATCAATACCAAACATCCTTAATGTAAGGCTCAGATCAATACCAAACATCCTTAATGTAAGGCTCAGATCAATACCAAACATCCTTAATGTAAGGCTCAGATCAATACCAAACATCATTAATGTAAGGCTCAGATCAATACCAAACATCATTAATGTAAGGCTCAGATCAATACCAAACATCCTTAATGTAAGGCTCAGATCAATACCAAACATCATTAAGGTAAGGCTCAGAGCAATTTTTTATTTTAGTTTTTTATTTCACCTTTATTTAACCAGGTAGGCTAATTGAGAACAAGTTCTCATTTACAACTGCGACCTGGCCAAGATAAAGCAAAGCAGTGTGACACAAACAACAACACAGAGTTACACATGGAGTAAAACAAACATACAGTCAATAATACAGTAGAAAAATAAGTCTATATACAATGTGAGCAAGTGAGGTGAGATAAGGGAGGTGAAGGCAAAAAAAAAAGGCCATGGTGGCAAAGTAAATACAATATAGCAAGTAAAACACTGGAATGGTAGATTTGCAGAGGAAGAATGTGCAAAGTAGAGATAGAAATAATGGGGTGCAAAGGAGCAAAATAAATAAATACAGTAGGGGGAGAGGTAGTTGTTTGGGCTAAATTATAGATGGGCTATGTACAGGTGCAGTAATCTGTGAGCTGCTCTGACAGCTGGTGCTTAAAGCTAGTGAGGGAGATAAGTGTTTCCAGTTTCAGAGATTTTTGTCGTTCATTCCAGTCATAGGCAGCAGAGAACTGGAAGGCGGCCAAAGGAAGAATTGGTTTTGGGGGTGACCAGAGAGATATACCTGCTGGAGCGCGTGCTACAGGTGGGTGCTGCTATGGTGACCAGGGAGCTGAGATAAGGCGGGGACTTTACCTAGCAGGGTCTTGTAGATGACCTGGAGCCAGTGGGTTTGGTGACGAGTATGAAGCGAGGGCCAGCCAACGAGAGTGTACAGGTCGCAGTGGTGGGTAGTATATGGGGCTTTGGTGACAAAACGGATGGCACTGTGATAGACTGCATCCAATTTATTGAGTAGGGTATTGGAGGCTATTTTATAAATGACATCGCCGAAGCCGAGGATCGGTAGGATGGTCAGTTTTACGAGGGTATGTTTGGCAGCATGAGTGAAGGATGCTTTGTTGCGAAATAGGAAGCCAATTCTAGATTTAACTTTGGATTGGAGATGTTTGATGTGAGTCTGGAAGGAGAGTTTACAGTCTAACCAGACACCTAGGTATTTGTAGCTGTCCACATATTCTAAGTCAGAACCGTCCAGAGTAGTGATGTTGGACGGGCGGCCAGGTGGGGGCAGCGATCGGTTGAAGAGCATGCATTTAGTTTTACTTGTATTTAAGAGCAATTGGAGGCCACGGAAGGAGAGTTGTATGGCATTGAAGCTCGTCTGGAGGGTTGTTAACACAGTGTCCAAAGAAGGGCCAGAAGTATACAGAATGGTGTTGTCTGTGTAGAGGTGGATCAGAGACTCACCAGCAGCAAGAGCGACATCATTGATGTATACAGAGAAGAGAGTCGGTCCAAGAATTGAACCCTGTGGCACCCCCATAGAGACTGCCAGAGGCCCGGACAACAGGCCCTCCGATTTGACACACTGAACTCTATCAGAGAAGTAGTTGGTGAACCAGGCGTGGCAATCATTTGAGAAACCAAGGCTATCGAGTCTGCCGATGAGGATGTGGTGATTGACAGAGTCGAAAGCCTTGGCCAGGTCAATGAATACAGCTGCACAGTATTGTTTCTTATCGATGGCGGTTAGGATATCGTTTAGGACCTTGAGCGTGGCTGAGGTGCACCCATGACCAGCTCTGAAACCAGATTGCATAGTGGAGAACGTATGGTGGGATTCGAAATGGTCGGTAATCTGTTTCTTGACTTGGCTTTCGAAGACCTTAGAAAGGCAGGGTAGGATAGATATAGGTCTGTAGCACTTTGGGTCAAGAGTGTCCCCCCTTTGAAGAGGGGGATGACCGCAGCTGCTTTCCAATCTTTGGGAATCTCAGACGACACGAAAGAGAGGTTGAACAGGCTAGTAATAGGGGTTGCAACAATTTCGGCAGATAATTTTAGAAAAAAAGGGTCTTTGCAGCTCTTTCAGAACATCAGCTGACTGGATTTGGGAGAAGGAGAAAGGTGGAAGGCTTGGGCGAGTTGCTGTGGGGGGTGCAGTGCTGTTGACCAGGGCAGGGGTAGCCAGGTGGAAAGCATGGCCAGCCGTAGAAAAATGCTAAATGAAATTCTCAATTATAGTGGATTTATCAGTGGTGACAGTGTTTCCTGTCGTCAGTGCAGTGGGCAGCTGGGAGGAGGTGTTCTTATTCTCCATGGACTTTACAGTGTCCCAGAACTTTTTTGAGTTTGTGTTGCAGGAAGCAAATTTCTGCTTGAAAAAGCTAGCCTTGGCTTTTCTAACTGCCTGTGTATATTGGTTTCTAGCTTCCCTGAAAAGTTGCATATCACGGGGGCTGTTCGATGCTAATGCAGAACGCCATAGGATGTTTTTGTGTTGGTTAAGGGCAGTCAGGTCTGGAGAGAACCAAGGGCTATATCTGTTCCTGGTTCTAAATTTCTTGAATGGGGCATGCTTATTTAAGATGGTGAGGAAGGCATTTAAAAAAAATAACCAGGCATCCTCTACTGACGGGATGAGATCAATATCCTTCCAGGATACCCCGGCCAGGTCGATTAGAAAGGCCTGCTCGCAGAAGTGTTTTAGGGAGCGTTTGACAGTGATGAGGGGTGGTCGTTTGGTCGCAGACCCATTACGGATGCAGGCAATGAGGCAGTGATCGCTGAGATCTTGGTTGAAAACAGCAGAGGTGTATTTGGAGGGCGAGTTAGTTAGGATGACATCTATGAGGGTGCCCGTGTTTATGGAGTTGTACCTGGTAGGTTCATTGATAATTTGTGTGAGATTGAGGGCATCAAGCTTAGATTGTAGGATGGCCGGGGTGTTAAGCATGTCCCAGTTTAGGTCAACTAGTAGCACGAGCTCAGAAGACAGATGGGGGGCAATCAATTCACATATGGTATCGAGGGCACAGCTGGGGGCAGAGGGAGGTCTATAGCAAGCGGCAACAGTGAGAGACTTGTTTCTGGAAAGGTGAATTTTTAGAAGTAGAAGCTCAAATTGTTTGGGTACAGACTTGGATAGTAATACAGAACTCTGCAGGCTATCTTGGCAGTAGATTGCAACACCGCCCCCTTTGGCAGTTCTATCTTGGCGGAAAATGTTATAGTTGACGATGGAGATTTCAGGGTTTTTGGTGGTTTTCCTAAGCCAGGATTCAGACACGGCTAAGACATCCGGGTTGGCAGAGTGTGCTAAAGCAGTGAATAAAACAAACTTAGGGAGGAGGCTTCTAATGTTAACATGCATGAAACCAAGGCTTTTACGGTTACAGAAGTCAACAAATGAGAGCACCTGGGGATTGGGGCTAGGCACTGCAGGACCTGGATTAACCTCTACATCACCAGAGGAACAGAGGAGAAGTAGGATAAGGGTACGGCTAAATGCTATACAAACTGGCCGTCTAGCACGTTCGGAACAGAGAGTAAAAGGAGCAGGTTTCTGGGCACGATAGAATAGATTCAAGGCATAGTGTACAGACAAAGGTAGGATGTGAGTACTTTGAAGGTAAACCTAGGCATTGAGTAATGGTGAGAGAGATATAGTCTCTAGAGACGTTTAAACCAGGTGATGTCATTGCATATGTAGGAGGTGGAACAACATGGTTGGTTAAGGCATATTGAGCAGGGCTAGAGGCTCTACAGTGAAATAAGACAGTAATCACTAACCAGGACAGTAATGGACGAGGCATATTGATATTAGAGAGAGGCATGCGTAGCCAAGTGAACATATGGGTCCAGTGAGTGGTTGGGCTGACTGGGGACACGGCGATTCAGAGAGTTAGCAGGCCGATGCTAACAAGCTAACAGTTAGTAGGCCAGGGCTGGCAAGCTAGCAGTTAACAGACCGGGTTAGCAAGCAAGCAGTTAGCAAACCCGGGCAGGCAAGCTAGCAGTTAGCAGACCGGGGCAGGCAAGCTAGCAGTTAGCAGACCGGGGCAGGCAAGTTAGCCTTTGGGGGATGTCGCGATGGGGGTAAGTCTGTTTTTGCCTCTTCGTGCGGTGACGTCGATAGACCAGTTGTGGAATTAGTAGGGTTCCAGGTAGCTCTAGGTAGCTAGCAGGCCTAGCAGGTTAGCAGAATGGGCCTTCAGCGGGCGTCGCGCCTGAGGGGCCTGTTGGAGTCCTCGGGCAGATTATGTCGGTATTCCAGTCGTAGAGGATCAGCGGGGTTCCGTGCCCCGTACCGGCAGTAGAAGGGGGCTGGATATTGTAGCCCAGGAGTGGGCTTCGGTGGTAGCACAGGAGCCCTGGCCGGGCTAGCTTCAGGCTAATTGGTGCTTGCTCCGTGATGGAAACGCTAGCCAGAAGTGGTCACCTGGGATTGCGGTTAGCTAGTTGCGAAGATCCAGATGAAAATGTTCAAAGTTTGCGATAGGAATCCGGGGATATGGAGAGAAATAGGTCCGTTATGCTCTGGTTTGAGTCACGTTGTTCGAACTGGCGAGAGTTTTCCGAGGTAAAGGTTAGCTGATGACCGCTAGCATGGTTTGCTAACTGATAGCTGGTAGGTAGTTAGCTGGCTAGCTTCAGTTGAGGGATTCCAGATCCGAAGTAAATAGAAATACTATAGTAGAAAAGCAGATCCACGCCACATTGGGTGAGGCGGGTTGCAGGAGAGTATTTAGAAGGTGAGGTTTAGGAAAATATTTTTCAAAGATATGTGAAGAAAAATATGTAAAAAGATATATACAAGGGACAAGACAGGACGAAGACAAAGACGTCTGACTGCTACGCCATCTTGGAAATGAAGAGGAGGCTATATACAGGGTGTTACGGTACATAGTCAATGTGGAGGCTATATACAGGGTATTACGGTACAGAGTCAATGTGGAGGCTATATACAGGGTGTACCGGTACAGAGTCAATGTGGAGGCTATATACAGGGTGTACCGGTACAGAGTCAATGTGGAGGCTATATACAGGGTGTTACGGTACAGAGTCAATGTGGAGGCTATATACAGGGTGTACCGGTACAGAGTCAATGTGGAGGCTATATACAGGGTGTTACGGTACAGAGTCAATGTGGAGGCTATATACAGGGGGTACCGGTACAGAGTCAATGTGGAGACTATATACAGGGTGTTACGGTACAGAGTCAATGTGGAGGCTATATACAGGGGTACTGCTACAGAGTCAATATGGAGGCTATATACAGGGGGTACCGGTACCAAGTCAATGATGAGGCTGTATACAAGGGGTATCGGTACCAAGTCAATGATGAGGCTATATACAGGGGGTACCAGTACCAAGTCAATGATGAGGCTATATACAGGGGGTACTGGTACCAAGTCAATGATGAGGCTATATACAGGGGGTACCGGTACCGAGCCAATGTGGAGGCTATATACAGGGGGTGTCGGTACCGAGTCAATGTGGAGGCTATATACAGGGGGTACCGGTACAGAGTCAATGTGGAGGCTATATACAGGGGGGTACCGGTACAGAGTCAATGTGGAGGCTATATACAGGGGGTACCGGTACCGAGTCAATGTGGAGGCTATATACAGGGGGTACCTGTACAGAGTCAATGTGGAGGCTATATACAGGGGGTACCGGTACCGAGTCAATGATGAGGCTATATACAGGGGGTACCGGTACAGAGTCAATGATGAGTTTATATACAGGGTGTTACGGTACAGAGTCAATGTGGAGACTATATACAGGGGGTACCAGTACCAAGTCAATGATGAGGCTATATACAGGGGGTACTGGTACCAAGTCAATGATGAGGCTATATACAAGGGGTACCGGTACTGAGTCAATGATGAGGCTATATACAGGGGGTACTGGTACCGAGTCAATTATGAGGCTATATACAGGGGGTACCGGTACCGAGTCAATGATGAACTATATACAGGGGGTACTGGTACCGAGTCAATGATGAGGCTATATACAGGGGGTACCGGTACAGAGTCAATGATGAGGCTATATACAGGGGGTACCGGTACCGAGTCAATGTGGAGGCTATATACAGGGTGTTACGGTACTGAGTCAATGATGAGGCTATATACAGGGGGTACCGGTACCGAGTCAATGATGAGGCTATATACAGGGGGTACCGGTACCAAGTCAATGATGAGGCTATATACAAGGGGTACCGGTACCGAGTCAATGATGAGGCTATATACAGGGGGTACCGGTACCGAGTCAATGATGAGGCTATATACAGGGGGTACCGGTACCGAGTCAATGATGAGGCTATATACAGGGGGTACCGGTACAGAGTCAATGATGAGGCTATATACAGGGGGTACCGGTACAGAGTCAATGTGGAGGCTATATACAGGGGATACCCATACGGAGTCAATGTGGAAGCTATATACAGGGGATACAGGTACAGAGTCAATGTGGAGGCTATATACAGGGGGTACCAGTACCGAGTCAATGATGAGGCTATATACAGGGGGTACTGGTACCAAGTCAATGATGAGGCTATATACAAGGGGTACCGGTACTGAGTCAATGATGAGGCTATATACAGGGGGTACTGGTACCGAGTCAATTATGAGGCTATATACAGGGGGTACCGGTACCGAGTCAATGATGAACTATATACAGGGGGTACTGGTACCGAGTCAATGATGAGGCTATATACAGGGGGTACCGGTACCGAGTCAATGATGAGGCTATATACAGGGGGTACCGGTACCGAGTCAATGTGGAGGCTATATACAGGGTGTTACGGTACTGAGTCAATGATGAGGCTATATACAGGGGGTACCGGTACCAAGTCAATGATGAGGCTATATACAAGGGGTACCGGTACCGAGTCAATGATGAGGCTATATACAGGGGGTACCGGTACCAAGTCAATGATGAGGCTATATACAAGGGGTACCGGTACCGAGTCAATGATGAGGCTATATACAGGGGGTACCGGTACCGAGTCAATGATGAGGCTATATACAGGGGGTACCGGTACCGAGTCAATGATGAGGCTATATACAGGGGGTACCGGTACAGAGTCAATGATGAGGCTATATACAGGGGGTACCGGTACAGAGTCAATGTGGAGGCTATATACAGGGGATACCCATACGGAGTCAATGTGGAAGCTATATACAGGGGATACAGGTACCGAGTCAATGATGAGGCTATATACAGGGGGTACCGGTACCGAGTCAATGATGAGGCTATATACAGGGTGTACCGGTACAGAGTCAATGTGGAGGCTATATACAGGGTGTACCGGTACAGAGTCAATGTGGAGGCTATATACAGGGTGTTACGGTACAGAGTCAATGTGGAGGCTATATACAGGGTGTTACGGTACAGAGTCAATGTGGAGGCTATATACAGGGTGTACCGGTACAGAGTCAATGTGGAGGCTATATACAGGGTGTTACGGTACAGAGTCAATGTGGAGGCTATATACAGGGGGTACCGGTACAGAGTCAATGTGGAGACTATATACAGGGTGTTACGGTACAGAGTCAATGATGAGGCTATATACAGGCTATTTCTCCGTAAAGGGCTGCAGTCACTGCCTTGGGGCCGGACCGTGCTCCTCCGTAAAGGGCTGCAGTCACTGCCTTGGGGCCGGACCGTGCTTCTCCGTAAAGGGCTGCAGTCACTGCCTTGGGGCTGGACCGTGCTTCTCCGTAAAGGGCTGCAGTCACTGCCTTGGGGCTGGACCGTGCTTCTCCGTAAAGGGCTGCAGTCACTGCCTTGGGGCCGGACCGTGCTTCTCCATAAAGGGCTGCAGTCACTGCCTTGAGGCTGGACCGTGCTTCTCCGTAAAGGGCTGCAGTCACTGCCTTGGGGCCGGACCGTGCTTCTCCGTAAAGGGCTGCAGTCACTGCCTTGGGGCTGGACCGTGCTTCTCCGTAAAGGGCTGCAGTCACTGCCTTGGGGCTGGACCGTGCTTCTCCGTAAAGGGCTGCAGTCACTGCCTTGGGGCCGGACCGTGCTTCTCCGTAAAGGGCTGCAGTCACTGCCTTGGGGCCGGACCGTGCTCCTCCGTAAAGAGCTGCAGTCACTGCCTTGGGGCCGGACCGTGCTCCTCCGTAAAGGGCTGCAGTCACTGCCTTGGGGCCGGACCGTGCTTCTCCGTAAAGGCTGAAGTAGAGAAGGATGACTAGAGGTCACAGGGGTCAAACTCTGACTGCTGAACTGCTACTGGAACTAATTATAGTCTACATCAGTCTACATAAGAACAGCTTTAACCCAGTCTACATAAGAACAGCTTTCATCCAGTCTACATAAGAACAGCTTTCATCCAGTCTACATAAGAACAATTTTAATCCAGTCTACATAAGAACAACTTTAATCCAGTCTACATAAGAACAACTTTAATCCAGTCTACATAAGAACAGCTTTAATCCAGTCTACATAAGAACAGATTTAATCCAGTCTACGTAATAACAGCTTTAATCCAGTCTACGTAATAACAGCTTTAATCCAGTCTACGTAATAACAGATTTAATCCAGTCTACGTAATAACAGATTTAATCCAGTCTACGTAATAACAGCTTTAATCCAGTCTACGTAATAACAGCTTTAATCCAGTCTACGTAATAACAGCTTTAATCCAGTCTACGTAATAACAGCTTTAATCCAGTCTAAGTAATAACAGCATTAATTCAGTCTACATAATATTGACTTACATCCCCTTTTGCTTTCAGAACAGCCTCAATTCGTGGGGCATGGACTCTACAAGGTGTCAAAAGCGTTCCACAAGGATGCTGTCCCATGTTGACTCCAATGCTTCCCACAGTTGTGTCAAGATGGCTGGATGTCAATTGGGTGGTGGACCATTCTTGATACATACAGGAAACTGTGGAGCATGTAAAACCCAGCAGCGCTGCAGTTCTTGACAGAAACCGGTGTGCCTGGCACCTACTACCATACCCCGTTCAAAGGCACTTAAATCTTTTGTCTTGACCATTCATCCTCTGAATGGCACACATACACAATCCATGTCTCAATTGTCTCAAGGCTTAAAAATCATTCTTTAAAGAGAACCTGCAGTGCAGTCTGTAGCCCACAGGACACTGTTTAAAGAGAACCTGCAGTGCAGTCTGTAGCCCACAGGACACTGTTTAAAGAGAACCTGCAGTGCAGTCTGTAGCCCACAGGACACTGTTTAAAGAGAACCTGCAGTGCAGTCTGTAGCCCACAGGACACTGTTTAAAGAGAACCTGCAGTGCAGTCTGTAGCCCACAAGACACTGTTTAAAGAGAACCTGCAGTGCAGTCTGTAGCCCACAGGACACTGTTTAAAGAGAACCTGCAGTGCAGTCTGTAGCCCACAGGACACTGTTTACAGAGAACCTGCAGTGCAGTCTGTAGCCCACAGGACACTGTTTAAAGAGAACCTGCAGTGCAGTCTGTAGCCCACAGGACACTGTTTAAAGAGAACCTGCAGTGCAGTCTCTAGCCCACAGGACACTATTTAAAGAGAACCTGCAGTGCAGTCTGTAGCCCACAGGACACTGTTTAAAGAGAACCTGCAGTGCAGTCTGTAGCCCACAGGACACTGTTTAAAGAGAACCTGTAGTGCAGTCTATAGCCCACAGGACACTGTTTAAAGAGAGCCTGCAGTGCAGTCTATAGCCCACAGGACACTGTTTAAAGAGAACCTGCAGTGCAGTCTGTAGCCCACAGGACACTGTTTAAAGAGAACCTGCAGTGCAGTCTGTAGCCCACAGGACACTGTTTACAGAGAACCTGCAGTGCAGTCTGTAGCCCACAGGACACTGTTTAAAGAGAACCTGCAGTGCAGTCTGTAGCCCACAGGACACTGTTTAAAGAGAACCTGCAGTGCAGTCTGTAGCCCACAGGACACTGTTTAAAGAGAACCTGCAGTGCAGTCTGTAGCCCACAGGACACTGTTTAAAGAGAACCTGCAGTGCAGTCTGTAGCCCACAGGACACTGTTTAAAGAGAACCTGCAGTGCAGTCTGTAGCCCACAAGACACTGTTTAAAGAGAACCTGCAGTGCAGTCTGTAGCCCACAGGACACTGTTTAAAGAGAACCTGCAGTGCAGTCTGTAGCCCACAGGACACTGTTTACAGAGAACCTGCAGTGCAGTCTGTAGCCCACAGGACACTGTTTAAAGAGAACCTGCAGTGCAGTCTGTAGCCCACAGGACACTGTTTAAAGAGAACCTGCAGTGCAGTCTCTAGCCCACAGGACACTATTTAAAGAGAACCTGCAGTGCAGTCTGTAGCCCACAGGACACTGTTTAAAGAGAACCTGCAGTGCAGTCTGTAGCCCACAGGACACTGTTTAAAGAGAACCTGCAGTGCAGTCTATAGCCCACAGGACACTGTTTAAAGAGAGCCTGCAGTGCAGTCTATAGCCCACAGGACACTGTTTAAAGAGAACCTGCAGTGCAGTCTGTAGCCCACAGGACACTGTTTAAAGAGAACCTGCAGTGCAGTCTGTAGCCCACAGGACACTGTTTAAAGAGAATCTGCAGTGCAGTCTGTAGCCCACAGGACACTGTTTAAAGAGAACCTGCAGTGCAGTCTGTAGCCCACAGGACACTGTTTAAAGAGAACCTGCAGTGCAGTCTGTAGCCCACAGGACACTGTTTAAAGAGAACCTGCGGTGCAGTCTGTAGCCCACAGGACACTGTTTAAAGAGAACCTGCAGTGCAGTCTGTAGCTCACAGGACACTGTTTAAAGAGAACCTGCAGTGCAGTCTGTAGCCCACAAGACACTGTTTAAAGAGAACCTGCAGTGCAGTCTGTAGCCCACAAGACACTGTTTAAAGAGAACCTGCAGTGCAGTCTGTAGCCCACAGGACACTGTTTAAAGAGAACCTGCAGTGCAGTCTGTAGCCCACAAGACACTGTTTAAAGAGAACCTGCAGTGCAGTCTGTAGCCCACAGGACACTGTTTAATGAGAACCTGCAGTGCAGTCTGTAGCCCACAGGACACTGTTTAAAGAGAACCTGCAGTGCAGTCTGTAGCCCACAGGACAATGTTTAAAAAGAATCTGCAGTGCAGTCTGTAGCCCACAGGACACTATTTAAAGAGAGTCTGCAGTGCAGTCTGTAGCCCACAGGACATTGTTTAAAGAGAACCTGCAGTGCAGTCTGTAGCCCACAGGACACTGTTTAAAGAGAACCTGCAGTGCAGTCTGTAGCCCACAGGACACTGTTTAAAGAGAACCTGCAGTGCAGTCTGTAGCCCACAGGACACTGTTTAAAGAGAACCTGCAGTGCAGTCTGTAGCCCACAGGACACTGTTTACAGAGAACCTGCAGTGCAGTATGTAGCCCACAGGACACTGTTTACAGAGAACCTGCAGTGCAGTCTGTAGCCCACAGGACACTGTTTAAAGAGAACCTGCAGTGCAGTCTGTAGCCCACAGGACACTGTTTAAAGAGAACCTGCAGTGCAGTCTGTAGCCCACAGGACACTGTTTAAAGAGAGTCTGCAGTGCAGTCTGTAGCGCACAGGACACTGTTTAAAGAGAACCTGCAGTGCAGTCTTTAGCCCACAGGACACTGTTTAAAGAGAACCTGCAGTGCAGTCTTTAGCCCACAGGACACTGTTTAAAGAGAACCTGCAGTGCAGTCTTTAGCCCACAGGACACTGTTTAAAGAGAACCTGCTGTGCAGTCTGTAGCCCACAGGACACTGTTTAAAGAGAACCTGCAGTGCAGTCTGTAGCCCACAGGACACTGTTTAAAGAGAACCTGCAGTGCAGTCTGTAGCCCACAGGACACTGTTTAAAGAGAACCTGCAGTGCAGTCTGTAGCCCACAGGACACTGTTTAAAGAGAACCTGCAGTGCAGTCTGTAGCCCACAAGACACTGTTTAAAGAGAACCTGCAGTGCAGTCTGTAGCCCACAGGACACTGTTTAAAGAGAACCTGCAGTGCAGTCTGTAGCCCACAGGACACTGTTTACAGAGAACCTGCAGTGCAGTCTGTAGCCCACAGGACACTGTTTAAAGAGAACCTGCAGTGCAGTCTGTAGCCCACAGGACACTGTTTAAAGAGAACCTGCAGTGCAGTCTGTAGCCCACAGGACACTATTTAAAGAGAACCTGCAGTGCAGTCTGTAGCCCACAGGACACTGTTTAAAGAGAACCTGCAGTGCAGTCTGTAGCCCACAAGACACTGTTTAAATAGAACCTGCAGTGCAGTCTGTAGCCCACAAGACACTGTTTAAAGAGAACCTGCAGTGCAGTCTGTAGCCCACAGGACACTGTTTAAAGAGAACCTGCAGTGCAGTCTGTAGCCCACAGGACACTGTTTAAAGAGAACCTGCAGTGCAGTCTGTAGCCCACAAGACACTGTTTAAAGAGAACCTGCAGTGCAGTCTGTAGCCCACAGGACACTGTTTAATGAGAACCTGCAGTGCAGTCTGTAGCCCACAAGACACTGTTTAAAGAGAACCTGCAGTGCAGTCTGTAGCCCACAGGACACTGTTTAAAGAGAATCTGCAGTGCAGTCTGTAGCCCACAGGACACTGTTTAAAGAGAACCTGCAGTGCAGTCTGTAGCCCACAGGACACTGTTTAAAGAGAACCTGCAGTGCAGTCTGTAGCCCACAAGACACTGTTTAAAGAGAACCTGCAGTGCAGTCTATAGCCCACAGGACACTGTTTAAAGAGAACCTGCAGTGCAGTCTGTAGCCCACAAGACACTGTTTAAAGAGAACCTGCAGTGCAGTCTGTAGCCCACAGGACACTGTTTACAGAGAACCTGCAGTGCAGTCTGTAGCCCACAGGACACTGTTTACAGAGAACCTGCAGTGCAGTCTGTAGCCCACAGGACACTGTTTAAAGAGAACCTGCAGTGCAGTCTGTAGCCCACAGGTCACTGTTTAAAGAGAACCTGCAGTGCAGTCTTTAGCCCACAGGACACTGTTTACAGAGAACCTGCAGTGCAGTCTGTAGCCCACAGGACACTGTTTAAAGAGAACATGCAGTGCAGTCTGTAGCCCACAGGACACTGTTTAAAGAGAACCTGCAGTGCAGTCTGTAGCCCACAGGACACTGTTTACAGAGAACCTGCAGTGTAGTCTGTAGCCCACAGGACACTGTTTACAGAGAACCTGCAGTGCAGTATGTAGCCCACAGGACACTGTTTACAGAGAACCTGCAGTGCAGTCTGTAGCCCACAGGACACTGTTTAAAGAGAACCTGCAGTGCAGTCTGTAGCCCACAGGACACTGTTTAAAGAGAACCTGTTATCTGATCTATTCTGAGTAGAGGAGGTTACAAGACAAAGTCATTGTTAAAACAAAATGTCTCTGAAAAACACACACACACACACTCACTCTTTCTCTCTCTCCTCTCCCACTATCTAGGTCAGGACGTTCTCTAATCTAAGCTTCCTCCTCCCTGCCCTTTTCCTCCCTGCCAGGGCTGATAATTAAACTCATTCAATTAGCCCAAATACATTGGGATTTCAGATCCAGCCTTTTATTTAATAGGTAATGAATAATATTTTAATTGCATTTAATGGAAATGTGTAACTGTGGTCCTCCTAGAGCGCTTCTTATTCTCCTTTCTCCAACGTAATTACTACTGCAAACCTGACGTGATATAAGGCTTTGGCAGGTGGAGGCAGTCATTGT
Organism: Salvelinus namaycush; assembly: GCF_016432855.1. Taxonomy (NCBI): domain Eukaryota; kingdom Metazoa; phylum Chordata; class Actinopteri; order Salmoniformes; family Salmonidae; genus Salvelinus; species Salvelinus namaycush. Next base: position 49,411,474 of record NC_052327.1, on the reverse strand, counting down.
AAATAAGAACTTGTTCTTAACTGACTTGCCTAGTTAATTAAAAGGTTAAAATATATATATATATATTACCTATCAATACATAATCTGGTGCTTCTCTCACCTCTACATTACCACGGCTGTGTATAGACAGGTTGGTTGTCTCTCACCTCTACATTACCACGGCTGTGTATGGACAGGTTGGTTGTCTCTCACCTCTACATTACCACGGCTGTGAATAGACAGGTTGGTTGTCTCTCACCTCTACATTACCACGGCTGTGTATAGACAGGTTGGTTGTCTCTCACCTCTACATTACCACGGCTGTGTATAGACAGGTTGGTTGTCCCTCACCTCTACATTACCACGGCTGTGTATAGACAGGTTGGTTGTCTCTCACCTCTACATTACCACGGCTGTGTATAGACAGGTTGGTTGTCCCTCACCTCTACATTACCACGGCTGTGTATAGACAGGTTGGTTGTCTCTCACCTCTACATTACCACGGCTGTGTATAGACAGGTTGGTTGTCTCTCACCTCTACATTACCACGGCTGTGTATAGACAGGTTGGTTGTCTCTCACCTCTACATTACCACGGCTGTGTATAGACAGGTTGGTTGTCTCTCACCTCTACATTACCACGGCTGTGTATAGACAGGTTGGTTGTCTCTCACCTCTACATTACCACGGCTGTGTATAGACAGGTTGGTTGTCTCTCACCTCTACATTACCACGGCTGTGTATAGACAGGTTGGTTGTCTCTCACCTCTACATTACCACGGCTGTCTATAGACAGGTTGGTTGTCTCTCACCTCTACATTACCACGGCTGTGTATAGACAGGTTGGTTGTCCCTCACCTCTACATTACCACGGCTGTGTATAGACAGGTTGGTTGTCTCTCACCTCTACATTACCACGGCTGTGTATAGACAGGTTGGTTGTCCCTCACCTCTACATTACCACGGCTGTGTATAGACAGGTTGGTTGTCTCTCACCTCTACATTACCACGGCTGTGTATAGACAGGTTGGTTGTCTCTCACCTCTACATTACCACGGCTGTGTATGGACAGGTTGGTTGTCTCTCACCTCCACATTACCACGGCTGTTTATAGACAGGTTGGTTGTCTCTCACCTCTACATTACCACGGCTGTGTATGGACAGGTTGGTTGTCTCTCACCTCCACATTACCACGGCTGTCTATAGACAGGTTGGTTGTCTCTCACCTCTACATTACCACGGCTGTGTATAGACAGGTTGGTTGTCTCTCACCTCTACATTACCACGGCTGTGTATAGACAGGTTGGTTGTCTCTCACCTCTACATTACCACGGCTGTGTATAGACAGGTTGGTTGTCTCTCACCTCTACATTACCACGGCTGTCTATAGACAGGTTGGTTGTCTCTCACCTCTACATTACCACGGCTGTGTATAGACAGGTTGGTTGTCCCTCACCTCTACATTACCATGGCTGTGTATAGACAGGTTGGTTGTCTCTCACCTCTACATTACCACGGCTGTGTATAGACAGGTTGGTTGTCTCTCACCTCTACATTACCACGGCTGTGTATAGACAGGTTGGTTGTCCCTCACCTCTACATTACCACGGCTGTGAATAGACAGGTTGGTTGTCTCTCACCTCTACATTACCACGGCTGTGTATAGACAGGTTGGTTGTCTCTCACCTCTACATTACCATGGCTGTGTATAGACAGGTTGGTTGTCCCTCACCTCTACATTACCACGGCTGTGTATAGACAGGTTGGTTGTCCCTCACCTCTACATTACCACGGCTGTGTATAGACAGGTTGGTTGTTTAGCAACAAAACCGATGTGTGTATCTATGGGGAAAAACAGATTTGGTTGGATTAGATTGTTGGCAACATGTAAACTATATATTAGGCTTCAATGTTTATTGAAAACATAAATACATTTGCACAATGAGCACTTGTCTCAATACATCGATACATTTGTTGTTTATACAGTTAGCGATTTTTTTTTTCCATATTAGCATTGACATGAACTCAGTCAAAACCCAAGACATGATATCAACAAGAAGAAACAACGAGCTGAAATGAGCCACCTACCATTTATTATATCTAACCTTTATTAAACTATGCAAGTCAGTTAAGAACTGTTACGAGCCTGTTCAACCTCTCTTTCGTATCGTCTGAGATACCCAAAGATTAGAAAGCTGCCGTGGTCATCCCCCTCTTCAAAGGGGGAGACACTCTAGACCCAAACTGTTATAGAGCTATATCCATCCTGCCCCTAAAATCTTCGAAAGCCAAGTTAACAAACAGATCACCGACCATTTCGAATCGCACCGTAACTTCTCCACTATGCATTCTGGTTTCCGAGCTGGTCATAGGTGCACCTCAGCCACGCTCAAGGTCCTAAACGATATCATAACCGCCATAGATAAGAGACATTACTGTGCAGCCGTATTCATCGACCTGGCCAAGGCTTTCGACTCTGTCAATCACTGCATTCTTATCGGCAGACTCAACAGCCTTGGTTTCTCAAATGATTGCCATGCCTGGTTCACCAACTACTTCTCTGATAGAGTTCAGTGTGTCAAACCTGTTGTCCGGACCTCTGGCAGTCTCTATGGGGGTGCCACAGGGTTCAATCCTCAGGCTGACTCTCTTCTCTGTATACATCAATGATGTCGCTCTTGCTGCTGGTGATTCTCTGATCCACCTCTACGCAGACGACACCATTCTGTATACATCTGGCCCTTCTTTGGACACTGTGTTAATAAACCTCCAGACGAGCTTCAATGCCATACAACACTCCTCCCGTGGCCTCCAACTGCTTTTAAATACAAATAAAACTAAGTTCATGCTCTTAACCGATCGCTGCCCGCACCCTCCCACCATCACTACTCTTGACAGTTCTGACTTATGTGGACAACTATAAATACCTAGGTGTCTGGTTAGACTGTAAACTCTCCTTCCAGACTCACATTAAGCATCTCCATTCCAAAATCAAATCTAGAATCGGCTTCCTATTTCGCAACAAAGCCTCCTTCACTCATGCTGCCAAACATACCCTCGTAAAACTGACTATCCTACCGATCCTCGACTTCGGCGATGTAATTTACAAAATAGCCTCCAATACCCTACTCAATAAATTGGATGCAGTCTATCACAGTGCCATCCGTTTTATCACCAAAGCCCCATATACCACCCACCACTGCGACCTGTATGCTCTCGTTGGCTGGCCCTCGCTACATATTCGTCGTCAAACCCACTGGCTCCAGGTCAGCTATAAGTCTTTGCTAGGTAAAGCCCCGCCTTATCTCAGCTCACTGGTCACCATAGCAACACCCACCCGTAGCACGCGCTCCAGCAGGTATATTTCACTAGTCATCCCAAAGCCAACACCTCCTTTGGTCGCCTTTCCTTACAGTTCTCTGCTGCCAATGACTGGAACGAATTGCAAAAATCACTGAAGCTGGAGACATATCTCCCTCACTAACTTTAAGCATCAGCTTGCAGAGCAGCTTACCGATCACTGCAGCTGTACACAGCCCATCTGTAAATAGCCCACCCAATCTACCTACCTCATCCCCATATTGTTTTTATTTACTTTTCTGCTCTTTTGCACACCAGTATCTCTACTTGCTCATCATCATCTGCTCATCTATCACTCCAGTGTTAATCTGTTAAATTGTAATTATTTGCTACTATGGCCTATTTATTGCCTTACCTCCTCACGCCATTTGCACACACTGTATATAGACTTTCTTTTTTTCTGTTGTGTTATTGACTGTATGCTTGTTTATTCCATGTGTAACTCTGTGTTGTTGTTTGTGTCGCACTGCTTTGCTTTATCTTGTCCAGGTCGCAGTTGTAACTGAGAACTTGTTCTCAACTGGCCTACCTGGTTAAATAAAGGTGAAATAAAAATAAATAAATAAAATATGGTTAAATAAAGGTCACATTTAAACAATTAAAAAAACACAACCTGTTCAGAATATACCCAGGTCAGAATATACCCAGGTCAGAATATACCCAGTTCAGAATATAACCAGGTCAGAATATACCCAGGTCAGAATATAACCAGGTCAGAATATACCCAGGTCAGAATATACCCAGGTCAGAATATACCCAGGTCAGAATATACCCAGGTCAGAATATAACCAGGTCAGAATATACCCAGGTCAGAATATACCCAGGTCAGAATATACCCAGGTCAGAATATACCCAGGTCAGAATATAACCAGGTCAGAATATACCCAGGTCAGAATATAACCAGGTCAGAATATAACCAGGTCAGAATATAACCAGACCAGGTCAGAATATAACCAGACCAGGTCAGAATATAACCAGACCAGGTCAGAATATAACCAGGCCAGGTCAGAATATAACCAGGCCAGGTCAGAATATAACCAGACCAGGTCAGAATATAACCAGACCAGGTCAGAATATAACCAGACCAGGTCAGAATATAACCAGACCAGGTCAGAATATAACCAGACCAGGTCAGAATATAACAAGACCAGGTCAGAATATAACCAGGCCAGGTCAGAATATAACCAGACCAGGTCAGAATATAACCAGACCAGGTCAGAATATAACCAGGCCAGGTCAGAATATAACCAGGCCAGGTCAGAATATAACCAGGCCAGGTCAGAATATAACCAGGCCAGGTCAGAATATAACCAGACCAGGTCAGAATATAACCAGGCCAGGTCAGAATATAACCAGGCCAGGTCAGAATATAACCAGGCCAGGTCAGAATATAACCAGGTCAGAATATAACCAGGTCAGAATATAACCAGGCCAGGTCAGAATATAACCAGACCAGGTCAGAATATAACCAGGCCAGGTCAGAATATAACCAGGCCAGGTCAGAATATAACCAGGCCAGGTCAGAATATAACCAGGCCAGGTCAGAATATAACCAGACCAGGTCAGAATATAACCAGACCAGGTCAGAATATAACCAGGCCAGGTCAGAATATAACCAGGTCAGATTATAACCAGACCAGGTCAGAATATAACCAGGCCAGGTCAGAATATAACCAGGCCAGGTCAGAATATAACCAGGCCATGTCAGAGCAAACCAGGCCAGGTCAGAATATAACCAGGCCAGGTCAGAATATAACCAGGCCAGGTCAGAATATAACCAGGCCAGGTCAGAATATAACCAGACCAGGTCAGAATATAACCAGGCCAGGTCAGAATATAACCAGGCCAGGTCAGAATATAACCAGGCCAGGTCAGAATATAACCAGGCCAGGTCAGAATATAACCAGGTCAGAATATAACCAGGTCAGAATATAACCAGGCCAGGTCAGAATATAACCAGACCAGGTCAGAATATAACCAGGCCAGGTCAGAATATAACCAGGCCAGGTCAGAATATAACCAGGCCAGGTCAGAATATAACCAGGCCAGGTCAGAATATAACCAGGTCAGAATATAACCAGGTCAGAATATAACCAGGCCAGGTCAGAATATAACCAGACCAGGTCAGAATATAACCAGGCCAGGTCAGAATATAACCAGGCCAGGTCAGAATATAACCAGGCCAGGTCAGAATATAACCAGACCAGGTCAGAATATAACCAGACCAGGTCAGAATATAACCAGACCAGGTCAGAATATAACCAGGCCAGGTCAGAATATAACCAGGCCAGGTCAGAATATAACCAGACCAGGTCAGAATATAACCAGACCAGGTCAGAATATAACCAGACCAGGTCAGAATATAACCAGACCAGGTCAGAATATAACCAGACCAGGTCAGAATATAACAAGACCAGGTCAGAATATAACCAGGCCAGGTCAGAATATAACCAGACCAGGTCAGAATATAACCAGACCAGGTCAGAATATAACCAGGCCAGGTCAGAATATAACCAGGCCAGGTCAGAATATAACCAGGCCAGGTCAGAATATAACCAGGCCAGGTCAGAATATAACCAGACCAGGTCAGAATATAACCAGGCCAGGTCAGAATATAACCAGGCCAGGTCAGAATATAACCAGGCCAGGTCAGAATATAACCAGGTCAGAATATAACCAGGTCAGAATATAACCAGGCCAGGTCAGAATATAACCAGACCAGGTCAGAATATAACCAGGCCAGGTCAGAATATAACCAGGCCAGGTCAGAATATAACCAGGCCAGGTCAGAATATAACCAGGCCAGGTCAGAATATAACCAGACCAGGTCAGAATATAACCAGACCAGGTCAGAATATAACCAGGCCAGGTCAGAATATAACCAGGTCAGATTATAACCAGACCAGGTCAGAATATAACCAGGCCAGGTCAGAATATAACCAGGCCAGGTCAGAATATAACCAGGCCATGTCAGAGCAAACCAGGCCAGGTCAGAATATAACCAGGCCAGGTCAGAATATAACCAGGCCAGGTCAGAATATAACCAGGCCAGGTCAGAATATAACCAGACCAGGTCAGAATATAACCAGGCCAGGTCAGAATATAACCAGGCCAGGTCAGAATATAACCAGGCCAGGTCAGAATATAACCAGGCCAGGTCAGAATATAACCAGGTCAGAATATAACCAGGTCAGAATATAACCAGGCCAGGTCAGAATATAACCAGACCAGGTCAGAATATAACCAGGCCAGGTCAGAATATAACCAGGCCAGGTCAGAATATAACCAGGCCAGGTCAGAATATAACCAGACCAGGTCAGAATATAACCAGACCAGGTCAGAATATAACCAGGCCAGGTCAGAATATAACCAGGTCAGATTATAACCAGACCAGGTCAGAATATAACCAGGCCAGGTCAGAATATAACCAGGCCAGGTCAGAATATAACCAGGCCATGTCAGAGCAAACCAGGCCAGGTCAGAATATAACCAGGCCAGGTCAGAATATAACCAGGCCAGGTCAGAATATAACCAGGCCAGGTCAGAACAGAACATAACCAGGCCACGTCAGAGCAAACCAGCCCAGGTGAGAACATCGTGGTTCGGCTCGGCTCGGTTCAGCTCAGTAGTGTGAAATGCCCTATAGAGAATACAATGTGACTTCTCATTAGGCAACAGTCAAACCACGCTGTAGACAGACAGTGCATGGTGTCACCCATCCTCTCACACACATCCTCACACCACACACACACCATACACCACACACACACCATACACCACACACACATTACCCCTCCCTCTGCGTACATATTAATCAACCAAAGCCATTCTATCTGTATGGAAATACAGGATCCTCCACAGCAGGAATCCCACAAATCGCTCTCATCTACAAATAGTTATTATCTCCTTTGCCCTGTTCCTCTCAACACACACACACACACACACACACACTCACACACACAAGCACATTGCATCTCTATGGTAATTTCCTACCATACCGCCCCGGGGTACACAACATAGATAGACGGTCTGTTGTCATCGCTAGGCTACTATTCCCATTCTCACTCCATAGTTCTCACAGGACCTTTTATTCCAGAATCTGGACACTGACGAGAACCTCTCATTATAGAATCTGGACACTGACAAGGACCTCTCATTATAGAATCTGGACACTGACAAGGACCTCTCATTATAGAATCTGGACACTGACAAGGATCTCTCATTCTACGCTTAGAACATCTGATAACTGACAAGGACCTCTCATTCTACACTTAGAACATCTGATAACTGACAAGGACCTCTCATTCTACACTTAGAACATCTGATAACTGACAAGGACCTCTCATTCTACACTTAGAACATCTGATAACTGTCAAGGACCTCTCATTCTACACGTAGAACATCTGATAACTGACAAGGACCTCTCATTCTACACTTAGAACATCTGATAACTGACAAGGACCTCTCATTCTACACTTAGAACATCTGATAACTGACAAGGATCTCTCATTCTACACGTAGAACATCTGATAACTGACAAGGACCTCTCATTCTACACGTAGAACATCTGATAACTGACAAGGACCTCTCATTCTACACTTAGAAAATCTGATAACTGACAAGGATCTCTCATTCTACACGTAGAACATCTGATAACTGACAAGGACCTCTCATTCTACACTTAGAACATCTAATAACTGACAAGGACCTCTCATTCTACACTTAGAACTACTGATAACTGACAAGGACCTCTCATTATGGAATATCAATACTGACAGGGACCTCTCATTCTAGAATATCAATACTGACAGGGACCTCTCATTCTAGAATATCAATACTGACAGGGACCTCTCATTCTAGAATATCAATACTGACAGGGACCTCTCATTCTAGAATATCAATACTGACAGGGACCTCTCATTCTAGAATATCAATACTGACAGGGACCTCTCATTCTAGAATATCAATACTGACAGGGACCTCTCATTCTAGAATATCAATACTGACAGGGACCTCTCATTCTAGAATATCAATACTGACAGGGACCTCTCATTCTAGAATATCAATACTGACAGGGACCTCTCATTCTAGAATATCAATACTGACAGGGACCTCTCATTCTAGAATATCAATACTGACAGGTACCTCTCCTCTAGAATCTGGATATTGACAAGGAACTCTTATTCTAAAGTCTGGATATTGACAAGGAACTCTGAGTTGGACCACAGAGTGAAGGTAAAGCAGCCAACAAGTGCTCAATATATGTGGGAACTCCTTCAAGACTGTTGCAAAAGCATTCCTCATGAAGCTGGTTGAGAGAATGCCAAGAGTGTCACACCCTGATCTGGTTCACCTGTCCTTGTGATTGTCTCCACCTCCTCCGGGTGTTGCTTATTATCCCTGGTGTATATATCCCTGTGTTTCCTGTCTCTCTGCGCCAGTTCGTCTTGTTTGTCAAGTCAACCAGCGGTTTTCCTTCTTCCTGTTTTTCCCCAGTCTTTGTTTGTTTCTAGTCATCCTGGTTTCGACCCTTGCCTTTCCTGACACCGAACCCGCCTGCATGACCCCTCTGCCTGTTCTCACTACCAGCCTGCCTATCCCCTTGTACTGTTTTTGGATTCGGATCTGGTTTCTGACCCGCCTGGCCTGACCTCGAGATTGCCTATTGTCTGGTACTGTTTGGACTCTGACCTGGTTTATGAACTCTGGCCTGTCCCCGACCTGCATTTGACTACTCCCTTTGTTATAATTAATATCGGAGCTCTACCATCTGCCTCCTATGTCTGCATTTGGGTCTCACCTTGTGCCCTTATAAAGAGTGTACAAAGCTGTCATCAAGGCAATAGGTGGCTACTTTGAAGAATCTAAAAGATAAAATTTATTTAAAAATATTTTAAAATCACCTAATGAACTGTCTGTAGTTGTTTGGTTGATCACATAAAGAACTGTTTGTTTGTCCGCCTTTTGTCATTGATTATGGCTGTGTGCTCTCTATAACTCGGTATCTATTTTCCCTAAAGATAAACGACTAACATGATCCCATTGTCTGTCTAACGCCTTAAGGTGACATCTGATAATTAGTTGATTATCTAGACGGGTTGGTTGCTTAGCAACCAATGGGTCAAAACAGACATGATTGGCTTATATTGTTCACAACATGTAAAATATATTTACTATCCAAAAGTTTATTGAAAACATAAAGAAATGTGCACCAATACATCGTTATAGTTGTTGGTTACCTAGATAGATCATTTTAGCCATAATTAGCAGAGACGTGACATCAGTCAACACCTCAAAACAAGACATGGTATCAACAACAAGATGAAACGAGACACTCTAAGATTCCCCACTTGGCGCTTGTTGTCATTGTTGCTAGCTGTCTGACCGTTTGAGAATAACAACACGGCCTTCTGCCCCGTAGAAGCGCGCACATTGTAGTTGTGACGTTGTCAGCTGACCCGTTTATATGAGTAAATCATCGTCGCTGCGATTGATGCTTTCATTTAAATATTTACATAGTAACAAAAGGCCAAATCCTCGTGAAGGGTTTTGGGGAAACATGGAAATTGTATTCTGCATGAGAACGCCATAGCCAGGCTCGTGATTAGTTTGTGTAATGTCATGGTGATTGTGGAGTGATTGACATGTCTTGTCCCTCGCCCCTCCTCTGGGCAGCTCATTGTCACAGCATGCATCCTCAATGGTACCTCATTCCCTACGTAGTGCACTACTTAGTACTACTCCTATAGGCACAACAGCTCACAACCCTAGTGGCCATAGGGATCTGGTCAAAAGTAGTGTACTATAAAAGGGAATGTGATGCCATTCGGACTGCAGACCCAGTCTTTCAGTACCTTTGTTCCCCTGCTCCCTCGGGACCAGACAGCTCAGGCAGATGAGTCTCTGTCAGCAACAAAAGGGTTCAGCCTGCCTCATTTGATGCGGTGACGATCCATCAACGCCCCCTAGATTTCCATCCACACACACACATGCAGATGCACACATACATGGACCTGTACTCATTCACACAGAGAAACACACTTACCTCCTCCAGTGAGATGAAATGTTGCGTTTAATGGTAAAAGGTATAGATGGGGGGGGGGGGCAAGAGTTGTGTAGACAGTATAGCTGGTGAGGCGAAATGCTTACGTTACTAGCTCCTAACAATAAAGCAAAATATCAAACAATTTGAATGTAAGGGGCAAAAAAGACCAGAAATCCAGAAAGACAGGACTAATCTAATTAACAACCCAAATAGCACTGTAGCAGTAATCAAATGCCATCTATACGTATGTACACCGGGGGAATTGTGCTGCCCGCACCCCCCTCTGGAGAGCCATGCAGTTGAATGTGGAGAAGTTGCCGTACCAGCCGGTGAGGCAGTCTGACAGAATACTCTCAATGGTGCATCTGTAGAAGTTCATGAGGGTCTTGGGGGTGGCCGATTTCCGAATTTATTAAGCTGCCTTAGGTTGTAGAGGCATTGTTGCCCCTTCTTCCCCATGATGTCGTTGTGGCGAGATCATTTCCGGTCCTCAGTGATGTGCCCGCCCAGGAACATGAACGTTTTGACCCTATTCACTGTGGCTCTGTCGATGAGGATGGGGGCGTGCTTTCTCTTCTGTCTCCTCATTCCTTAAGCTCCTTTGTTTTGTTGACGTTGAGTGAGAGGTTATTTTCCTGGCACCACTCCGCCAGGGCTTTAATGTCCACCCAGGCTCTCTCGTCATTGTTAGTAATCAGGCCTACCACTTTCACGTCGTCAGCAAACTTGATGATTGAGTTGGAGACATGCATGGCCACGCAGTCATGGGTGAACAGGGAATACAGGAGGGGGCTCAGCACACACCCTTGTGGGGCCCCTGTGTTGAGGATCAGCGTAGTGGAGGTCGGCCCGTCAGGAAATCTAGGATCCACAGGGAGTATTTCAGACCAAAGGCCCCGAGCTTAGTGGCGAGCTTGGAAGGCACCATGGTGTTAAAAGCTATAGTTGATGAACACCATTCGGAGACAGATTCCTCTGGGAGGTGTGCAGTGCAACGGTGATTGGTTCATCCGTGGATCTGTTATGCAAATTGTAGTGGGTCGGGTATGTGGAAGTGATATGGTCCTTGACTAGCCTTTTAAAGGACTTCATGATGACAGATCAAATCAAATCCAGCTTTATTTATACAGCACATTTCAGACATGGAATGCAACGCAATGTGATTTACCCGAAAAAAAACGGATGAAAAACAAGGAAAATAAAAGCTGAAATATTTTACCACACAATAAACATAAGATTTAAAAAAAAAACTAAAGAATGACAAACTGAACGACTAAAAATACCCTGAGGAAAAGCTAAGCTACGAAGATGACAGAAGCGAGTACTACGGGTCGAGCGATGTGTTGGGACGAGTGATTGTCACGCCCTGACCTTAGAGAGCTTTTTATGTCTCTTTTTGGTTTGGTCAGGGTGTGATTTGGGTGGGCATTCTATGTCCTTTACTTCTATGATTTTGTGTTTCTATGTTTTGGCCGGGTATGGTTCTCAATCAGGGACAGCTGTCTATCGTTGTCTCTGATTGGGAACCATGCTTAGGTAGCCCTTTTTCCCTCCTTTAAGTGTGGGTAGTTGACTTTTGTTAGTGGCACTTGGCCCTGTAAGCTTCACGGTTGTTTTCTTCGTTTGTTGTTTTTGTTGGCGTCATTCAAAAATAAAAAGGAAAATGTACGCTCACCGCGCTGCACTTTGGTCCGCTTCTTTCAACGGCCGTGACGTGTTGTTTACACATTACCCAGCTGGAGGATAGTGATGGTGCCAGGAGAGATCCTTTAGATCAGGCCTGGGTAAAGGCCGGCCCGGGGGCCGTATGTGGCTCGCGACCTAATTCAATACGGCCCATGGAATCATGCTCAGATCACATAAATAATTTGCGATAGTAAAGTTTTGAAAAAAACGTATTTGTTATTCAAATTAAAAGTGCAATGAACACTCGCCTTTGTGTAATGATTGAACTCCCACCGCTTGTGGGACATTTATTTTGAAGGCACGTATAAATAACAACTGCACGAGGACAGACAGTGACTGACAGGCTGACACACACGTCACAGTTACAAATAGTAGCTTGCTAGAAATTGCGCAAAAAAAATGAGTTTTTCAAAGATGTCAAAGAAAAGGAAAGTAGACAATGAATGTAGGGTGTTCTAGCAAGAGTGGACATCGAAATATGTTTTTATTTAGGTATCAGGGAAAGCTGTGTGTTTAGTGTGCAAAGAGAGCATCACTGTCTTGAAAGACTACAACTTGTCCCGACTACAACGTGTCCCGACACTTCCAGACGAAGCATGCAGAGAAATATAGGAATATGTCTTCTGAGCAGAGGGCAGGTGTATCGAAAGAGTGGCTTTCTCAGTTGCAAAAGCAGCAAGGACTTCTCACAAAACTGAATTCAGCAAACAACGGAATTGCGAGAGCTAGCTTAGTACTGCCCCACAAAATTGCTAAACATAGCAAGCTATTTGCTGAGGGAGAATTCATTAAATAATGTTTTATTGTGTCACGTTCCTGACCTGTTTTCTGTTGTTTTGTATGTGTTTAGTTGGTCAGGACGTGAGCTGGGTGGGAATTCTATGTTGTGTGTCTAGTTTGTCTGTTTCTATGTCCAGCCTAATATGGTTCTCAATCAGAGGCAGATGGTAATCGTTGTCCCTGATTGAGAATCATATATAGGAGGCTTGTTTTGTGTTGGGATTTTGTGGGTGTTTGTTTCCTGTCTCTGTGATTGTCTGCACCAGATAGGTCTGTGTCGGTTTTTTCACATTTGTTATTTTGTATTGTTGTTTGTAGTGTTTTACTTGTTCTTTATTAAACATGTTTAACACTAGCCGCGCTGCACTTTGGTCCTCTCCTTCACCCCTGGAAGAAAACCGTTACAGAAACACCCACCAAACCCGGACCAAGCAGCGTGGCAACGGGCAGCAGCAACAGCAGCAGCGGTACAAGGAGGAATGGACATGGGAGGAGATTCTGGACGGAGAAGGACCCTGGGCAGAGCCAGAGGAGTGTCGCCGTCCCAAAGCGGAGCTGGAGGCATCAAAAGCGGAGAGGCGGCATTATGAGGCGCTTGCAAGGCAGAGTGGCTGGAAACCCGAGAGGCTCACCCAAAAATTTCTTGGGGGGGGCTAAAGGGGAGTGTGGCGAAGCCGGGTTGGATACCTGAGCCAACGCCCCGGGCTTACCGTGGAGTGAGAGGGCGTCGTACTGGTCAGACACCGTGTTATGCGGTAAAGCGCACGGTGTCCCCAGTACGCGTGCTTAGCCCAGTGCGGGCTATTCCACCTTGCCGCACTGGGAGGGCTAGGTTGGGCATCGAGCCGGATGTCATGAAGCCGGCCCAACGTATCTGGCCTCCAGTACGTCTCCTCGGGCCGGCGTACATGGCACCAGCCTTACAGGTGGTGTCCCCGGTTTGCCTGCATAGCCCAGTGCGGGTTATTCCACCTCGCCGCACTGGCAGGGCTACGGGGACCATTCAACCTGGTAGGGTTGGAGAGGCTCGGTGCTCAAGAGCGCGTGTCCTCCTTCACGGTCCGGTATATCCGGCGCCACCTTCCCGCCCCAGACCAGTACCACCAGTGCCTACACCACGCACCAGGCCTACTGTGCGCCTCAGCAGGTCAGAGTCGGCCGTCTGCTCAACGCCGCCTGCACTGCCTGTCTGCCCAGCGCCGTCTGAGCCATCCGTCTGCCCAGCGCCGTCTGAGCTGCCTGCCTGCCCAGCGCCGTCTGAGCCATCCGTCTGCCCAGCGCCGTCTGAGCCATCCGTCTGCCCAGCGCCGTCTGAGCCATCCGTCTGCCCAGCGCCGTCTGAGCCATCCGTCTGCCCAGCGCCATCTGAGCCATCCGTCTGCCCAGCGCCATCTGAGTCATCCGTCAGTCAGGAGCCGCTAGAGCCGTCCGTCAGTCAGGAGCTGCCAGAGACGCCAGCCAGTCAGGAGCTGCCAGAGACGCCAGCCAGTCAGGAGCTGCCAGAGACGCCAGCCAGTCAGGAGCTGCCAGAGACGCCAGCCAGTCAGGAGCTGCCAGAGACGCCAGCCAGTCAGGAGCTGCCAGAGACGCCAGCCAGTCAGGAGCTGCCAGAGACGCCAGCCAGTCAGGAGCTGCCAGAGACGCCCTACAGTCATGAGCTGCCCTACAGTCATGAGCTGCCCTCCAGTCATGAGCTGCCCTCCAGTCATGAGCTGCCCTCCAGTCACGAGCTGCCCTCCAGTCATGAGCTGCCCTCCAGTCATGAGCTGCCCTCCAGTCATGAGCTGCCCTCCAGTCATGAGCTGCCCTCCAGTCATGAGCTGCCCTCCAGTCATGAGCTGCCCTACAGTCATGAGCTGCCCTACAGTCATGAGCTGCCACTCAGTCCGGAGCTGCCACTCAGTCCGGAGCTGCCACTCAGTCCGGAGCTGCCACTCAGTCCGGAGCTGCCATTAGTCCGGAGTTGCCCCTCTGTCCTGAGCTACCTCTCTGTCCTGAGCTACCTCTCTGTCCTGAGCTACCTCTTAAATCATGTGGGGGCCTTGGGGAGGATTCTTAGGCCAATGTCGTGGGCGAGGGTCGCCACTCAAAGGACGCTAAGGAGGGGGACAAAGACAGTGGTGGAGTGGTGTCCTCGTCCTGCGCCGGAGCCGCCACCGCGGACAGATGCCCACCCAGACCCTCCCCTTGAGTTTTAGGGGTGCGCCCGGAGTTCGCACCTTGAGGGGGGGGTTCTGTCACGTTCCTGACCTGTTTTCTGTTGTTTTGTATGTGTTTAGTTGGTCAGGACGTGAGCTGGGTGGGAATTCTATGTTGTGAGTCTAGTTTGTCTGTTTCTATGTCCAGCCTAATATGGTTCTCAATCAGAGGCAGATGGTAATCGTTGTCCCTGATTGAGAATCATATATAGGAGGCTTGTTTTGTGTTGGGATTTTGTGGGTGTTTGTTTCCTGTCTCTGTGATTGTCTGCACCAGATAGGTCTGTGTCGGTTTTTGCACATTTGTTATTTTGTATTGTTGTTTGTAGTGTTTTACTTGTTCTTTATTAAACATGTTTAACACTAGCCGCGCTGCACTTTGGTCCTCTCCTTCACCCCTGGAAGAAAACCGTTACATATTGACTATGCAGCAATACTTTGCCCCGACAAGAAAGAGCTGTTTGAAAATGTTTCCCTGTCAAGACGAACAGTGACACGGCGTGTTGAGGACATCGCAGAGAATATGGAACAACAGTTGAAAGGATTTCACCTATTTCTCCTTGGCCCTGGATGAGAGCAGTGATGCACGTGACACGGCGCAGTTGTTGATATTCTTACGAGGTCATAACCCCAGACTTTGAAATGACAGAGGAGCTTGCTTCAGTGCAGTCAATGAAGAGCACAACCACAGGGAAATATTTATTGGAGGACGTTAATAAGTGTGTGGCAAAGCTGGGACTGAGTTTTGAAAAGATATCCAGTGTGACCACTGATGGGTGCCTAACCTTGAAAAGGATACAAGATCAAGTAGCTGAGCTGAACCCAGATAAGAAAATGATTTTCCTGCATTGCATTATTCATCAGGAGGTGCTCTGTAAATGTGTTCTGAAAATGAGCCATGTTGTGGATACAGTCACTAAAGTGGTAAACTTCATAAGAGCAAAATCTTTTAACCTTTTTTACCTTGTCAGGGTGACAGTTGACTAGTGGTTAGAGCAATGGGTTAGTAGCTGATAGGTTGCTGGATCGAATCCCTGAGCTGACATGGTAAAAAATCTATCGTTCTCCACCTGAACAAGACAGTTAACCCACTATCCCCTGGTAGGCTAGTGTTGGAGGGCCAGTAGGAGGCACTCTTTCCTCTGGTCTAAAAAATATCCCAATTCCCCAGGGCAGTGTTTGGGGACATTGCCCTGTGTAGGGTGCTGTCTTTCGGATGGGACGTTAAATGGGTGTCCTGACTCTCTGAGGTCATTAAAGATCCCATGGCACTTGGGAAAAGAGTAGGGGTGTTAACCCCGGTGTCCTGGCTAAATTCCCAATCTGGCCCTCAAACCATCACGGTCACCTAATCATCCCCAGCTTCCAGTTGGCTCATTCACCCCCCTCCTCTCCCCTGTAACTATTCCCCAGGTTGTTGCTGTAAATGAGAATATGTTCTCAGTCAACTTACCTGGTAAAATAACGGATAAAATGTGTAAATAAAATTTGTTCTTAACTGACTTGTCTACTTAAATAAAGATTAAATTACTTTATTTGTTTTTAAACCATTCACAGTTTGTCTCACTGTTGGAAGAGACAGTCAGGTCATGCTGATCTCCCCTACCATCTCCCCTACCACACAAATGTGAGATGGCTGAGTTTGGGGAAGGTGATTAAAAGGGTGTGGGGCCTGAAGTCGGAGAATACGGAGTTTTTGCAAATGAAAGGAAAATATGTGGATTTCCCTCAACTGCAAGATAAAGAATGATTGGATGATTTTGCCTTCACCGTGGACATCATGGCCCTCATGAATTAACTGAATTCCAAACTACAAGGGAAGGGCCTTTTTGCACATCAGATGTACAGTTGAAGTCGGAAGTTTACATACACCTTAGCCAAATACATTTAAACTCAGTTTTTCACAATCCTGACATTTAATCCTAGTAAAAATTCCCTCTCATAGGTCAGTTAGGATCACCAATTTATTTTAAGAATGTGAAATGTCAGAATAATAGCAGAGAGAATGATATATTTCAGCTTTGATTTATTTCATCACATTCCCAGTGGGTCAGAAGTTTACATACACTCAATTACTATTTGGTAGCATTGCCTTTAAAAACCTCTTGACACTAGGGGGGCGCCATTTCGACTTTGTAAAAATTCGTTCCCAAATTAAACTGCCTCGTACTCAATTCTTGCTCGTACAATATGCATATTATTATTACTATTGGATAGAAAACACTCTCTAGTTTCTAAAACCGTTTGAATTATTTCTCTGAGTGAAACAGAACTCATTCTGCAGCACATTTCCTGTCAGGAAGTGAGATTTCTGAAATCGAGGTCCCTGTTCTGGGGTCAGTTTATAAGTCCCCATGTAAGCTATGGGGCTACATGCACTGCATACGCCTTCCTCTAGATGTCAGTAAGCGGTGATAATTTGAATGGAGTGGATTGCACCATCTGGGGCCCTATATAAGACCGTGGAACGGAAGTACCGTTCTTTTCAACGGGGCGCCTGGCGCAGCAGGGACATCACAATGGCGTCCTGCAAAGCTTTCGTTTTAGCAGTTCTATATCTCCGGTCATGTTTTTATTCGTTATAGTTGTTAAAGACACTATAAGGTAGTTAATTTAAACCGACTTATAGCAGTTTATATCAGTTTATTGCGATTTTCTGGGATTTCTTTGTGACGCGCTATCACCAGTTGGACACCTTACCGGCACATAGCTAACGTTAGCGGCTATTTCGACAGGACAAGAGGACATCTTTCAACCAAAAGACGATTGTTCTGGAGAAAGGACACCTTGCCCAAGATTCTGATGGAAGCTCAGCAAATAGTAAGCAGTCCTTATGCTGTTAATTCGTACTTATGTTGACAAATGTCAAATAATAATTCCGCCATGAATTTTGGTGCGGTCTCGCTTTAGCGCACGCTGTATTGCGCAGTAACGTTAATTTTAAAAATCTAACACAGCGATTGCATTAAGAACTAATTTGTCTTTCATTTGCTGTCCAACCTGTATTTTTTAGTCAAGTTTATGATTATTTATTGATTAGAATAGGTGCCTCTCCAAAGATTTCTCCCGACATTTTCTGGGCAGCTTGGCAACTTTTCTCATTGTATAACCACGATTTGTGCCGCTAAATATGCACATTTTCGAACAAACTCTATATGCATTGTGTAATATGATGTTATAGGACTGTCATCTGAAGAATTCTGAGAAGGTTAGTGAAAAAATTAATATATTTTGGTGGTTTATACGTTATCGCTATGTTTGGCTTGAATCAATGCTGTTGTGATGTTTGCTATTGTGGTAAGCTAATATAACGCTATATTGTGTTTTCGCTGTAAAACACTTAGAAAATCTGAAATATTATCTGGATTCACAAGATCTGTGTCTTTCATTTGCTGTACGCTGTGTATTTTTAAGAAATGTTTTATGATGAGTAATTAGGTAATACACGTTGCTCTCTGTAGTTATTCTAGTCGCTTTGGTGAGAGTTGTGATGGTGGCTGCAATGGTAAACTATGATTTATACCTGAAATATGCAAATATTTCTAACAAAACATATGCTATACAATAAATATGTTATCAGACTGTCATCTGATGAAGTTGTTTCTTGGTTAGTGGCTATTTATATCTTTATTTGGTCGAATTTGTGATAGCTACTGATGGAGTAAAAAACTGGTGGAGTAAAAAAAAGTGGTGTCTTTTGCTAACGTGGTTAGCTAATAGATTTACATATTGTGTCTTCCCTGTAAAACATTTTAAAAATCAGAAATGATGGCTGGATTCACAAGATGTGTATCTTTCATCTGGTGTCTTGGACTTGTGATTTAATGATATTTAGATGCTAGTATTTACTTGTGACGCTATGCTAGGCTATGCTAGTCAGCTTTTTTACTGATGGGGGTGCTCCCGGATCCGGGTTTGGGAGGAATTAGAGGTTAAATTGTTTAACTTGGGTCAAACGTTTCGGGTAGCCTTCCACAAGCTTCCCACAACAAGTTGGGTGAATTTTGGCCCATTCCTCCTGACAGAGCTGGTGTAACTGAGTCAGGTTTGTAGGCCTCTTTGCTCGCACATGCTTTTTCAGTTCTGCCCACCAATTTCCTATAGTATTGAGGTCAGGGCTTTGTGATGGCCACTGCAATACCTTGACTTTGTTGTCCTTAAGACATTTTGCCACAACTTTGGAAGTATGCTTGGGGTCATTGTCCATTTGGAAGACCCATTTACGACCAAGCTTTAACTTCCTGACTGATGTCTTGAGCTGTTGCTTCAATATATCGACATAATTGTCCTTCCTCATGATGCCATCTATTTTGTGAAGTGCACCAGTCCCTCCTGCAGCAAAGCACCCCCACAACATGATGCTGCCACCCCCGTGCTTCACGGTTGGGATGGTGTTCTTCGGCTTGCAAGCCTCCCCCTTTTTCCTCCAAACATAACAATGGTCATTATGGCCAAACAGTTCTATTTTTGTTTCATGAGACCAGAGGACATTTCTCAAAAAAGTACGATCTTTGTCCCCATGTGCAGTTGCAAACCGTAGTCTGGCTTTTTTATGGTGGTTTTGGAGCAGTGGCTTCTTCCTTGCTGAGCGGCCTTTCAGGATATGTCGATATAGGACTCGTTTTACTGTGGATATAGATACTTTTGTACCTGTTTCCTCCAGCATCTTCACAAGGTCCTTTGCTGTTGTTCTGGAATTGATTTGCACTTTTCGCACCAAAGTACGTTCATCTCTAGGAGACAGAACGCGTCTTCTTCCTGAGCGGTATGATGGCTGCGTGGTCCCATGGTGTTTATACTTGCGTACTATTGTTTGTACAGATGAATGTGGTACCTTCAAGGGTTTGGAAATTGCTCCCAAAGATGAACCAGACTTGTGGAGATCTACAATATTTTTTTCTGAGGTCTTGGCTGATTTCTTTTGATTTTCCCATGATGTCAAGCAAAGAGGCACTGAGTTTGAAGGTAGGCCTTGAAATACATCCACAGGTACACCTCCAATTGACTCAAATGATGTCAATTAGCCTATCAGAAGCTTCTAAAGCATTTTCTGGAATTGTCCAAGCTGTTTAAAGGCACAGTCAACTTAATGTATGTAAACTTCTGACCCACTGGAATTGTGATACAGTTCATTATAAGTGAAATAATCTGTCTGTAAACAATTGTTGGAAAAATGACTTGTGTCATGCACAAAGTAGATGTCCTTACCGACTTGCCAAAACTATAGTTTGTTCACAAGAAATTTGTGGAGTGGTTGAAAAACGAGTTTTAATGACTCCAACCTAAGTGTATGTAAACTTCCGACTTCAACTTAACAGCCTTGTCGAAGCCTTCAAGGGAAAATGACTTGTCCTGACCCGTCAAGTAGAAGTCAACCTTTCAACTAGTCTCTTGCAGAGCAAGGGGAACAACTACTTCAAGGTCTCAGAGCGAGTGACGTCACCGATTGAAACGCTATTAGCGCGCACCACAGCTAATTAGCTAGCCATTTCACATCGGATACATATGTGAACAGACATTTTCAGTGATGAAATATAACAAGTCAAGGCACAGCTCATCTCTTACTGACTCTCACCTCTCAGCAATCCTGCACATAGCCACGTCTGAAACTATACCTGACTTCACTACTCTAGTCAATGTCCATCAGAGACTTCACTCCTCACGCTGGCTGAGTAGTTTAAATGTAATGTTGAACTCCCTCTCTCATGTTTTTGTGCGTACCCGTTAACAAGAGTTCTGTCCGTGGTGCACAGTGTATTTTTAGGCCAGCATCCCGAAGGCCAGCATCCCGGAGTCACCTCTTCACTATTGACGTTAAGACTGGTGTTTTGCGGGTACTATTTAATGGTGCTGCCAGTTGAGGAAATGTCTAAGTGACCCCAAACTTTTGAATGGTAGTGCATATATTTATTTTTACTTTCAATATTAAGTATATTTTAGCAATTACATTTTTTTTTTTTTTTTTTTAAAGGAAAGTCAGTTACCAACAAATTTTTATTTACAAGAACGGCCCTATGGGGCTCCCAATCAAAGCCGGATGTGATACAGCCTGGACTTGAACCAGGGACTGTAGTGACACCTGTAGTGACACCTCTTGCACTGAGAGCCCACAGTTACTTTTGATACTTATGTATATTTAAAAACAAATACTTTTAGACTTTTACTCAAGTAGTATTTTACTGAGTGACTTTCATTTTCTATTCAGGTTTCTTTACTTTTACTCAAGAACACTACTGACTGTTTCCACATTTTGTTACTGTCGTGGAGAATCGTCTCAGAAATATAACACTCTTACAAGAACTTGTGAATTCAATATAGACTTTAATACAAAGTAGCAAAGCCGAGCCCCTCCATGGAAAGAGACTAAATTCTCATATTACAGAGTCCTGCCTTTATAGGATTCTGTCTTTGCATAACGTATAGAGTCCCCTCCCTCTATATGAAAATAGCTTCCCTTGACTTTTCTCTATGATTATCTTTTCATCTCAGAGCTTGCTTGTTCACGCCCACTAACGCTCATATCTGCTTTTGGTTAGGTTATAACGATGACAGAACCCCCTTCACGTCCTATAATAATCTATGCATTGCATGCTTATGTTTTACGCGTTAGTCATCAGTTATCTTGCCTCCATCTTTCCTCCTGTATCCTGCTGACCATAGTACGTCCAGCTGTCATAAATGTACGTGTGGTCTTGGTTAATGTACTCTTTCAAAAATAGAGTATAGCCTGGGTGTCATATGGCCTGGGTGTCATCTTCTCTTAATGTGCATGTCCTTGCTACTTCAGCCTGGCAACTAGACCTACTCATATTTAATGCTCAGCTCTCCTTCATGATTTGCTCCAACATAATGTTACAACAAATTCTAAAATAGATTTTTTTCTTAAAATTCCTCATCAATCTACACACAATACCACACAATGACAAAGCGAAAACAGATTTTTGGAAATTTTGCTAAATGATAAAAAATTCCAAACTGAAAAATCACACTTACATAAGTATTCAGACCCTTTACTCAGTACTTTGTTGAAGCACCTTTGGCAGCGATTACAGCCTCAAGTCTTCTTGGGTATGACTCTACAAGCTTGGCACACCTGTATTTGGGGAGTTTCTCCCATTCTTCTCTGCAGTTCCTCTCAAGCTCTGTCAAGTTGGATGTGGAGCGTCACTGCACAGCTATTTTCAGGTCTCTCCAGAGATGTTCGATCGGGTTCAAGTCCGAAGCTTTGGCTGGGCCACTCAAGGACATTCGGAGACTTGTCCCGAAGCCACTCCTGTGTTGTCTTGGCTATGTGCTTCGGGTTGTTGTCCTGTTGTAAAGTGAACCTTCGACCCAGTCTGAGGTCCTGGGCGCTCTGGAGCAGGTTTTCATCAAGGATCTCTCTGTACCTTGCTCCATTCATCTTTCCCTCGATCCTGACTAATCTCCCAGTCCCTGCTGCTGAAAAACACCCCCACAGCATGATGCTGCCACCACCATGCTTCACCGTAGGGATGGTGTCAGGTTTCCTCCAGACGTGACGCTTGGCATTCAGGACAAAGAGTTCAATCTTGGTTTCATCAGACCAGAGAATCTTGTTTCTCATGGTCTGAGAGTCCTTTAGGTGCCTTTTGGCAAACTCCAAGCGGGCTGTCATGTGCCTTTTACTGAGGAGTGGCTTTGGTCTGGCCACTCTACCATAAAGGCCTGATTGGTGGAGTGCTGCAGAGATGGTTGTCCTTCTGGAAGGTTCTCCCATCTCCACAGAGGAAATCCACATATTTTCCTTTCATTTGCAAAAACTCCGTATTCTCCGTCACCTCCCTGACCAAGGCCCTTCTCCCCCGATTGCTCTGTTTGGCCGGGCGGCCAGCTCTAGGAAGAGTCTTGGTGGTTCCAAAATTCTTCCATTAAAGAATGATGGAGGCCTCTGTCTTCTTGGGGACCTTCAATGCCGCAGAAATGTTTTGGTACCCTTCCCCAGATCTGTGCCTCGACACATTCCTGTCTCGGAGCTCTACAGATAATTCCTTCAACCTCATGGCTTAGTTTTTGCTGTGACATGCACTGTCAACTGTGGGGTCTTATATAGACAGGTGTGTACCTTTCCAAATCATGTCCAATCAACTGAATGTACCACTCATCTCAAGGATGATCAATGGAAACAGGAAGCACCTGAGCTCAATTTTGATTCTCATAGCAAAGGTTCTGAAAACTTATCTAAATGAGGTATTTCTGTTTTTTTTTAAATATAATTTGCAAAATTCAATTTTAGAATAAGGCTGTAATGTAAAAAATGTGGAAAAAGTCAAGGGATCTGAAAACTTTCCGAAAGCACTGTATTCCTTCTCTCTCTCTCCTCCTATTTTCTCTTTCCCTTTCCCTTTCCCTTTCCCTCTCCCTCTCCCTCCTCTCGTTCTCTCTCTTACATCCTTTATTTCCATTCTGAATGTACAGGCCTCCATGGGGATGTAAATCTGTAAAGCCCCAGTTCTCCAGTTATGACATTGACCCCTTTCTAGTCCTCTCCTCTCCTCTCTTTCTATTCCTTTCCTCTCCTCTCTTTCTATTCCTTTCCTCTCCTCTCTTTCTATTCCACTCCTCTCCTCTCTTTCTATTCCACTCCTCTCCTCTCTTTCTATTCCACTCCTCTCCTCTCTTTCTATTCCTTTCCTCTCCTCTCTTTCTAGTCCTCTCCTCTCTTTCTACTCCACTCCTCTCCTCTCTTTCTACTCCTCTCCTCTCTTTCTACTCCACTCCTCTCCTCTCTTTCTACTCCTCTCCTCTCCTCTCTTTCTATTCCTCTCCTCTCTTTCTATTCCACTCCTCTCCTCTCTTTCTATTCCACTCCTCTCCTCTTTTTCTATTCCTCTCCTCCCTTTCTATTCCTCTCCTCCCTTTCTATTCCTCTCCTCCCTTTCTATTCCTCTCCTCCCTTTCTATTCCTCTCCTCCCTTTCTATTCCTCTCCTCCCTTTCTATTCCTCTCCTCCCTTTCTATTCCTCTCCTCCCTTTCTATTCCTCTCCTCCCTTTCTATTCCTCTCCTCCCTTTCTATTCCTCTCCTCCCTTTCTATTCCTCTCCTCCCTTTCTATTCCTCTCCTTTCCTCCCTTTCTATTCCTCTCCTCCCTTTCTATTCCTCTCCTTTCCTCCCTTTCTATTCCTCTCGTCCCTTTCTATTCCTCTCATCCCTTTCTATTCCTCTCCTCTCTTTCTATTCCTCTCCTCCCTTTCTATTCCTCTCCTCCCTTTCTATTCCTCTCCTCCCTTTCTATTCCTCTCCTTTCCTCCCTTTCTATTCCTCTCGTCCCTTTCTATTCCTCTCCTCCCTTTCTATTCCTGTCCTCTCTTTCTATTCCTCTCCTCCCTTTCTATTCCTCTCCTCCCTTTCTATTCCTCTCCTCTCCTCTCTTTCTAGTCCTCTCCTCCCTTTCTATTCCTCTCGTCCCTTTCTATTCCTCTCATTTTCCTCTGCTTCTCCTTTGCATCTCCTCCGCTCTCTTTCCCTTTTTCCTTTCACAATAGCTGACTGACAAAAAAATATATTTTCAAGCTGTCACGCTCGTCGAAATGAATGGACCAAGGCGCAGCGTGCGTAGAGTTCCACATATTTTAATAAATCGAAACTCACCAAACAAAACAAACAAGCACAAACGAAACGTAACGTTCTGGGCTGCTCACAGGCGGCTACACAAAAACAAGATCCCAAAACTAAAGGTGGGAAAAGGCTGCCTAAGTATGATCCTCAATCAGAGACAACGATAGACAGCTGCCTCTGATTGGGAACCATACCCGGCCAACAAAGAAATAGAAAAACTAGAATGCCCACCCAAATCACACCCTGACCTAACCAAATAGAGAAATAAAAAGGCTCTCTAAGGTCAGGGCGTGACACATGCTGATGTTAAATAGGAGATAAGAGACAAAACATCATCATAGACTCCCACTGATGAAATAATCAGAGTGGGCCGCCTCTCAGAAAAACTAAATCTCTCTCTCTCTCGCTCTCTCTCTCTCTCTCTCTCTCTCCTCCCTCCTCTCTCCTCTCTCTCCTCTCTCTCCTCTCTCTCCTCTCTCTCTCTACACCACTGATGAAACAATCAGAGTGGGTCGTCTCTCAGAAAAACTAGATCTCTCTTTCCAATTCTTAATGTCTTATGTAGACAACGAATGCACACACACACACACTCACTCACACTGCATCGCTCCATCCTCCCAAAACTGTCTAATGAGGTGATGACTAGCCCCTTGTTATAATTGCTTTAGTCTCCTTTTAATTTCCAAGCATATTAATCATATGTAGAGTTATTTAAGAACGCATAAATGAATCTTAGATTAAAAAGCCTATCAAAAGAATTAAAGAGTAAGTTAGATTTCCCCACGGCCGGGACTTTTATGTGACTAGTGTTGAGGTGATTATCATGGTGTGATACAGCTCTGTTTTTAAATCAGGGAATTTTACTTTATTTAATTTATTTTAGGTTTTATTTATACTTTATTTAACTAGGCAAGTCAGTTAAGAACATTTACAATGACGGCCTACACCGGCCAAAACCTACCCGGAAGACGCTGGGCCAATTGTGCGCCGTCCTATGGGACTCCCAATCACGGCCGGTTGTGATACAGCCTGGAATGGAACCAGGGTCTGTAGTGACTCCTCTAGCCTCTGTGATACAGCCTGGAATGGAACCAGGGTCTGTAGTGACTCCTCTAGCCTCTAGCCGCTGTGATACAGCCTGGAATGGAACCAGGGTCTGTAGTGACTCCTCTAGCCTCTGTGATACAGCCTGGAATGGAATCAGGGTCTGTAGTCATTCCTCTAGCCTCTAACCTCTGTGATACAGCCTGGAATGGAACCAGGGTCTGTAGTGACTCCTCTAGCCTCTAGGCTCTGTGAAACAGCCTGGAATTGAACCAGGGTCTGTAGTGACTCCTCTAGCCTCTAGGCTCTGTGAAACAGCCTGGAATTGAACCAGGGTCTGTAGTGACTCCTCTAACCTCTAGGGTTCTGTGATACAGCCTGGAATTGAACCAGGGTCTGTAGTGACTCCTCTAGCCTCTAGGCTCTGTGATACAGCCTGGAATTGAACCAGGGTCTGTAGTGACTCCTCTAACCTCTAGGGAGCCTGAAGAGAAGATACACTTTCAAAACAGCTTTTCTGTCTCAGAATCAGAGGGTGTGTGTGTGTGTGTGTGTGTGTGTGTGTGTGTGTGTGTGTGTGTGTGTGTGTGTGTGTGTGTGTGTGTGTGTGTGTGTGTGTGTGTGTGAATTGCAGGAAATAAGCTTTAAAACTGCAAAATGTTATCTCCTCTCTGTGTCATAACTTCTCCTAACCTGTTGTGGCATAACTTATCTTAACCTGCTGTGGCATAATTTATCTTAACCTGCTGTGGCATAATTTATCTTAACCTGCTGTGGCATAATTTATCTTAACCTGCTGTGGCATAACTTATCTTAACCTGTTGTGGCATAATTTATCTTAACCTGCTGTGGCATAATTTATCTTAACCTGTTGTGGCATAACTTATCTTAACCTGTTGTGGCATAATTTATCTTAACCTGCTGTGGCATAACTTATCTTAACCTGCTGTGGCATAATTTATCTTAACCTGTTGTGGCATAATTTATCTTAACCTGTTGTGGCATAATTTATCTTAACCTGCTGTGGCATAACTTATCTTAACCTGCTGTGGCATAATTTATCTTAACCTGTTGTGGCATAATTTATCTTAACCTGCTGTGGTGTAACGGTTTTCCTCCTCCTCTTCGTCCGAAGAGGAAGAGTAGGGATTTGACCAAAACGCAGCGTTGTGATACGACATGAATATTTATTTAAACAAGACGAAAACTACACAAACTTGAGAATTTACAAAATAACAAAACCGATGTAGACAGACCTGAACATGGAACTTACATAACACGAAGAACGCATGAACTGGTACAGACGACACAAACGAACAAACGAAACAGTCCCGTGTGGTGCACAGACACAGACACGGAAGACAATCACCCACAAACAAACAGTGTGAACAGGCAACCTATATATGGTTCTCAATCAGAGGAAAAGTCAAACACCTGTCCCTGATTGAGAACCCTATAAGGCTAATTACAAGTGACCTAAACATAGAAACACAAAACATAGAATGCCCACCCCAACTCACGCCCTGACCAACTAAACACATACAAAAATAACATAAAACAGGTCAGGAACGTGACATGTGGCATAATTTATCTTAACCTGTTGTGGCATCATTTATGTTCTGCACGTGGATCCAGGAGAAGACTGTTATAACATATAACATTATAACATTATAAATAAATATGTTGTTATTTTACAGTAACACAAAAATTCTGAAACACCTGATTTATTAATTAATTATAAATATGTATTCCTAAAACGAATATTGGTAGCCTAAGGTTTAACATTTCACAAATAGTGAGGAATGATTATGGATAAATAAATGTAATTCATTCTAATGCCATTGAAGCAAGCTTTAAGAAATGGGTCAGCATTTCATGGTTCTTATGGGCTTAATGAATATTGATACAATAGATATTTACTATTATTAAATTGGCGGTTTAATAACATACATTGGTTAACCTTTTTTTCTCGCCGCTTTCATTGTACTAAAAAGGAGAAGCATCTCGTCCAACGTGGAGGTGGGCTATTAGGCTACAATCCCCTATTGACCTGAGGCGTATGCAGCCGACGACCTGACAAAGCAATGTCTCCTCCATTCAGGCGCTGTGACGCCTCGCTCTGACAGATGGGACCACCTCTGACTGACAACTCAATGTGTTATTAGCAGCCCTCTGCCTGTATAGCAAAGAATAACTTCCGTTAGCTTTTTTTCCCCGTTTTAACAGCACGACAACATTTCGCATACTATTCTTATAGGGTTACTATTTTTCAGGTTTAAAAGGGTTTAGGACTTTATTATTCGTTTTTATTCTATTCTCTAAAGCAGCAATCAGCACTTGAAACAATAACAAAGCGCATCCCCGCTCCTGTTTCGGTAAAACTATGAGGTATGGGGCTGGAGAAAGGTAACCACTCTCAAATTCATAGACAGAGCCCTGGATACAGGGACAGACCACCCATGATGTCAGCGTTAGTTTGAAACATGTTTTGAGGATATATACTATTTGTTTGCATTTACTTTGTTGACAAACATTGGGTTTTGATGGGCTGTGACAGTTGAACTCATGAGACATTTATACGTTATATTCTTCAACAATCTCTGGGTACATATTGTTCATTTGTTTACAAAAAAAATGGATGTAGCAACTGCGGATTGCCCCTTTAATATGCATTCTACTTATTCGTATAGCCTATCATCCGTTTAGACGCTGGGTAAATGTATTGCAAAAACTGACGCATTTGGTGCCATTTTACAAGACATCAAGATTGCGTCCATCAAATGATTGATGCTAGAAATAATCTTAATCACAATTTCATGAAAGTTCTAATAATTGTATTTTACAATTTTATACTATTATCATTAAGACTATTGATTCACACTTTTTCGATGTAAAATTTTGCATATAAATATTTAAAAGCTTTAATCCGTTCAAACAATACAGGTATTCCGGTGCAGTTTATTCTCTAGGTTACATATGGACCAAGTTAATATCAGACATATAGCTTCAAAACAAAGAGATTTCCCTGATGTAAACTGTCAAAACGTGCTGTTTCAGAACATGCAGCTGTGCTAAACTACAGCTAAACTTAAAACACCCAGTTCCTCCTGATTCTACAAGACAATGGCTGACAGTACGGAATCCACCTTGCTAATCATTTAGAGAGATAAATAATTACAGAACAAAATTGTAATAATTGTCGGAGGGGAGGAGGAAAGTATCATGCTAGTGGAAGTCAATATGGACCGGTGGGTGCGCGGTGAATTATCCGGTCACACACCTGCATCAACATTACAGAGGACCCGGGCTAACGGCATTCCGCGTGCCAGGGCCAAAACAGTAACAGACATGCGCTCACTGACTGCTTTGGTCAACGACATGAAAACGTTAAGACTACAATGGATTGTCAATGTTAGAGGCAAACCAATCTTCACTTTACACCTTATTTTGGATATAGGCCTATAGTTTCCCAAATTACTAAAAACAATATGCATTTTTAACCAATCTGTATTACATTTGTCTGTAAATCGTTTAACGTTATGGGGGGAAATGTGTTATATGTTGCTTATAGCTGCCTAATGATTGAACGACCTTTAAAACAGCCGGATCATTGTCAAAACGCATAACGATCTGGAGGCGGTGGCTGCTGGGCTGTTGAGAGAAAGAGAGTCCGTGGGAACTCAACATATGGCCTGTAACCCGTACTCCATCTTGTGAACCTACATTCAATATCAATGTGTCTTCGCTGCCAGTCTATTTTACCACATGCCAAATCCCAGTACACATAGCATTTCAATAACAATGCATGTTTTATTTAGGTGAATGATGTAGTGCTTAGCTGCAGCAACAGCTAGAGGCGGGTTGTGTTGTCGTCATTATCACCAGCCTGATTGGGTAAAGCACTTTCAGAAACACTATGATGTTTAGAACACCTTGTAGCATGTCAAACACTATGTTTCAGCGTAGCCTAGTGGTTAGAGCGTTGGACTAGTAACCAGCGGGTAGCCTAGTGGTTAGAGCGTTGGACTAGTAACCAGCGGGTAGCCTAGTGGTTAGAGCGTTGGACTAGTAACCAGCAGGTAGCCTAGTGGTTAGAGCGTTGGACTAGTAACCAGCAGGTAGCCTAGTGGTTAGAGCGTTGGACTAGTAACCAGCGGGTAGCCTAGTGGTTAGAGCGTTGGACTAGTAACCAGCGGGTAGCCTAGTGGTTAGAGCGTTGGACTAGTAACCAGCAGGTAGCCTAGTGGTTAGAGCGTTGGACTAGTAACCAGCAGGTAGCCTAGTGGTTAGAGCGTTGGACTAGTAACCAGCAGGTAGCCTAGTGGTTAGAGCGTTGGACTAGTAACCAGCGGGTAGCCTAGTGGTTAGAGCGTTGGACTAGTAACCAGCGGGTAGCCTAGTGGTTAGAGCGTTGGACTAGTAACCAGCAGGTAGCCTAGTGGTTAGAGCGTTGGACTAGTAACCAGCAGGTAGCCTAGTGGGTAGAGCGTTGGACTAGTAACCAGCAGGTAGCCTAGTGGGTAGAGCGTTGGACTAGTAACCAGCAGGTAGCCTAGTGGTTAGAGCGTTGGACTAGTAACCAGCAGGTAGCCTAGTGGGTAGAGCGTTGGACTAGTAACCAGCAGGTAGCCTAGTGGTTAGAGCGTTGGACTAGTAACCAGCAGGTAGCCTAGTGGTTAGAGCGTTGGACTAGTAACCAGCAGGTAGCCTAGTGGTTAGAGCGTTGGACTAGTAACCAGCAGGTAGCCTAGTGGTCAGAGCGTTGGACTAGTAACCAGCAGGTAGCCTAGTGGTTAGAGCGTTGGACTAGTAACCAGCAGGTAGCCTAGTGGTTAGAGCGTTGGACTAGTAACCGGCAGGTAGCCTAGTGGTTAGAGCGTTGGACTAGTAACCAGCAGGTAGCCTAGTGGTTAGAGCGTTGGACTAGTAACCAGCAGGTAGCCTAGTGGTTAGAGCGTTGGACTAGTAACCAGCAGGTAGCCTAGTGGTTAGAGCGTTGGACTAGTAACCAGCAGGTAGCCTAGTGGTTAGAGTGCCTAGTGGTTAGAGTGTTGGACTAGTAACCAGCAGGTAGACTAATGGTTAGAGCGTTGGACTAGTAACCAGCAGGTAGCCTAGTGGTTAGAGTGTTGGACTAGTAACCAGCAGGTAGCCTAGTGGTTAGAGCGTTGGACTAGTAACCAGCAGGTAGCCTAGTGGTTAGAACGTTGGACTAGTAACCAGCAGGTAGCCTAGTGGTTAGAACGTTGGACTAGTAACCAGCAGGTAGCCTAGTGGTTAGAGCGTTGGACTAGTAACCAGCAGGTAGCCTAGTGGTTAGAACGTTGGACTAGTAACCAGCAGGTAGCCTAGTGGTTAGAGTGTTGGACTAGTAACCAGCAGGTAGCCTAGTGGTTAGAGCGTTGGACTAGTAACCAGCAGGTAGCCTAGTGGTTAGAGCGTTGGACTAGTAACCAGCAGGTAGCCTAGTGGTTAGAGCGTTGGACTAGTAACCAGCAGGTAGCCTAGTGGTTAGAACGTTGGACTAGTAACCAGCAGGTAGCCTAGTGGGTAGAGCGTTGGACTAGTAACCAGCAGGTAGCCTAGTGGGTAGAGCGTTGGACTAGTAACCAGCAGGTAGCCTAGTGGTTAGAGCGTTGGACTAGTAACCAGCAGGTAGCCTAGTGGGTAGAGCGTTGGACTAGTAACCAGCAGGTAGCCTAGTGGGTAGAGCGTTGGACTAGTAACCAGCAGGTAGCCTAGTGGTTAGAGCGTTGGACTAGTAACCAGCAGGTAGCCTAGTGGTTAGAGCGTTGGACTAGTAACCAGCAGGTAGCCTAGTGGTCAGAGCGTTGGACTAGTAACCAGCAGGTAGCCTAGTGGTTAGAGCGTTGGACAAGTAACCAGCAGGTAGCCTAGTGGTTAGAGCGTTGGACTAGTAACCAGCAGGTAGCCTAGTGGTTAGAGCGTTGGACTAGTAACCAGCAGGTAGCCTAGTGGTTAGAGCGTTGGACCAGTAACCAGCAGGTAGCCTAGTGGTTAGAGCGTTGGACTAGTAACCAGCAGGTAGACTAGTGGTTAGAGCGTTGGACTAGTAACCAGCAGGTAGCCTAGTGGTTAGAGCGTTGGACTAGTAACCAGCAGGTAGCCTAGTGGTTAGAGCGTTGGACTAGTAACCAGCAGGTAGCCTAGTGGTTAGAGCGTTGGACTAGTAACCAGCAGGTAGCCTAGTGGTTAGAGCGTTGGACTAGTAACCAGCAGGTAGCCTAGTGGTTAGAGTGCCTAGTGGTTAGAGTGTTGGACTAGTAACCAGCAGGTAGACTAATGGTTAGAGCGTTGGACTAGTAACCAGCAGGTAGCCTAGTGGTTAGAGTGTTGGACTAGTAACCAGCAGGTAGCCTAGTGGTTAGAACGTTGGACTAGTAACCAGCAGGTAGCCTAGTGGTTAGAGCGTTGGACTAGTAACCAGCAGGTAGCCTAGTGGTTAGAGCGTTGGACTAGTAACCAGCAGGTAGCCTAGTGGTTAGAGCGTTGGACTAGTAACCAGCAGGTAGACTAGTGGTTAGAGCGTTGGACTAGTAACCAGCAGGTAGCCTAGTGGTTAGAGCGTTGGACTAGTAACCAGCAGGTAGCCTAGTGGTTAGAGCGTTGGACTAGTAACCAGCAGGTAGCCTAGTGGTTAGAGCGTTGGACTAGTAACCAGCAGGTAGCCTAGTGGTTAGAGCGTTGGACTAGTAACCAGCAGGTAGCCTAGTGGTTAGAGTGCCTAGTGGTTAGAGTGTTGGACTAGTAACCAGCAGGTAGACTAATGGTTAGAGCGTTGGACTAGTAACCAGCAGGTAGCCTAGTGGTTAGAGTGTTGGACTAGTAACCAGCAGGTAGCCTAGTGGTTAGAGCGTTGGACTAGTAACCAGCAGGTAGCCTAGTGGTTAGAGTGTTGGACTAGTAACCAGCAGGTAGCCTAGTGGTTAGAGCGTTGGACTAGTAACCAGCAGGTAGCCTAGTGGTTAGAGCGTTGGACTAGTAACCAGCAGGTAGCCTAGTGGTTAGAGCGTTGGACTAGTAACCAGCAGGTAGCCTATGGGTTAGAGTGTTGGACCAGTAACCAGCAGGTAGCCTAGTGGTTAGAGCGTTGGACTAGTAACCAGCAGGTAGACTAGTGGTTAGAGCGTTGGACTAGTAACCAGCAGGTAGCCTAGTGGTTAGAGCGTTGGACTAGTAACCAGCAGGTAGCCTAGTGGTTAGAGCGTTGGACTAGTAACCAGCAGGTAGCCTAGTGGTTAGAGCGTTGGACTAGTAACCAGCAGGTAGCCTAGTGGTTAGAGCGTTGGACCAGTAACCAGCAGGTAGCCTAGTGGTTAGAGCGTTGGACTAGTAACCAGCAGGTAGCCTAGTGGTTAGAGCGTTGGACCAGTAACCAGCAGGTAGCCTAGTGGTTAGAGCGTTGGACTAGTAACCAGCAGGTAGCCTAGTGGTTAGAGCGTTGGACCAGTAACCAGCAGGTAGCCTAGTGGTTAGAGCGTTGGACTAGTAACCAGCAGGTAGCCTAGTGGTTAGAGCGTTGGACTAGTAACCAGCAGGTAGCCTAGTGGTTAGAGCGTTGGACTAGTAACCAGCAGGTAGCCTAGTGGTTAGAGCGTTGGACTAGTAACCAGCAGGTAGCCTAGTGGTTAGAGCGTTGGACTAGTAACCAGCAGGTAGCCTAGTGGTTAGAACGTTGGACTAGTAACCAGCAGGTAGCCTAGTGGTTAGAGCGTTGGACTAGTAACCAGCAGGTAGCCTAGTGGTTAGGGTGTTGGACTAGTAACCAGCAGGTAGCCTAGTGGTTAGAGCGTTGGACTAGTAACCAGCAGGTAGCCTAGTGGTTAGAGCGTTGGACTAGTAACCAGCAGGTAGCCTAGTGGTTAGAGCGTTGGACTAGTAACCAGCAGGTAGCCTAGTGGTTAGAGCGTTGGACTAGTAACCAGCAGGTAGCCTAGTGGTTAGAGTGTTGGACTAGTAACCAGCAGGTAGCCTAGTGGTTAGAGTGTTGGACTAGTAACCAGCAGGTAGCCTAGTGGTTAGAGCGTTGGACTAGTAACCAGCAGGTAGCCTAGTGGTTAGAGCGTTGGACTAGTAACCAGCAGGTAGCCTAGTGGTTAGAGTGTTGGACTAGTAACCAGCTGGTAGCCTAGCGGTTAGAGCGTTGGACTAGTGACCGAAAGGTTGCAAGATTGAATCCCCGAGCTGACAAGTTAAAATGATTTCGTTCTGCTCCTGAACAAGGCAGTTAACCCACTGTTCCTAGACTGTCATTGAAAATAAGAATTTGTTCTTAACTGACATGCCTAGATAAATAAAGGTTAAATAAAATACTGGTTAGAACACCGTGTAGCATGTCAGAGACCGTTGATAATGTATACATAAAATATATGAATAAGCTAAACATGGACTCAGTCTATAGGCCTATGTACAATTGATATGGATGTGAATAGGCCTATTTGAGAAAATCTACAAATTGGAATAGAATATTTAGATTAAATGGCAGAGGTCTTATTCATAAACTAATTTGTTTTTTATATCAAATATTTCAAGAGCTGCTTAGCTTTTTAGTTTCGTTTATTTATTTATTTTGATGATGATAATAAATACATTATTTTTTTTATATTGTCTTTCAATTTCTCATCACGAGACTGCAGGAGAGAAACGTCTGTGATTGATCGCAGCATAAAGAGTTTTAAATAATTAAAGGACACTAATAGGACAGTCATTAGCTAACACATCCACTTTCCATAGACTGTTGCTTAAAACTATTACACAGCTGCCTCCTGTTAATAACGAATGTCATATGTGGAGCGAGGGGATATGAGACAATCAATCATAGGTACCACTCACCTTGAAATAAATGTTGGAAGACATCAAGTCAGTAATGATCATTGTTCAAACCCTGTATGTCTTTATTGTCTCTTTCTCCTAACATTTTATAGAAAATGATTCAGGGCCGAAATTGTACTCAGGCCTAGAACAGCACTGGTAGTTTTGATCGCGAAGGCAAACGGTTAATGTAAAGATGCTGGCATTAAGTGGGTGTGCCTTGCCATTATTTCAGCTGTCAATTGATCTGCGTCGCGGGAAATGTCTTTGTAGCGGAGGTGGCTCCTCCGCTCTACCTCGTGGACACTGTCTTTACACACCGCACACACACACACACCGCACACACACACACACACACACACACACAGAGAGAGAGCGAGTCTGGCTCGAGTGAGGGCAGTCAGAGGCAGGTACATAATTATTGGAGAAACCTTCCAGTACAATTCAATGTCGATCTTATTTTTGCTTCAACAACGGGAATATACGGAGTGAATGTTGCTCTTTGTGTAATTAGGCTACCACAGTGTATAGCTGCTTTGCTGTCGCTGGCACAAAGAAGGACTGTTAGTTTTTCCACTGTCCAAAAAGGTAAGCTTCGCTTTAATAAGGAAGGATTAACGTGTTTTATCCGTTTTACCTTTTTGTGTCATTGAAAATCACATTATTTCCTAATGCATTGGGGTACATTCAGAACCATACATTCTTAATGCATTAGGGTACATTCAGAACCATACATTCTTAATGCATTGGGGTACATTCAGAACCATACATTCTTAATGCATTAGGGTACATTCAGAACCATACATTCTTAATGCATTGGGGTACATTCAGAACCATACATTCTTAATGCATTAGGGTACATTCAGAACCATACATTCTTAATGCATTGGGGTACATTCAGAACCATACATTCTTAATGCATTGGGGTACATTCAGAACCATACATTCTTAATGCATTAGGGTACATTCAGAACCATACATTCTTAATGCATTAGGGTACATTCAGAACCATACATTCTTAATGCATTGGGGTACATTCAGAACCATACATTCTTAATGCATTAGGGTACATTCAGAACCATACATTCTTAATGCATTGGGGTACATTCAGAACCATACATTTAATTTCATACAACAATCAATATATTGACGCAATCAGCGATACTAATCTGCGTGCTCATTGGATGGCCTTTTGTAAAATTAGATAGTATCAACTGCATTATATATCTCATGCGGAATTAAAAGTGAATCTTACATGTCACTTCATCGAAAATTAAACGAATATTTACTTGAAACATCTTAATTCTATCTCTTTTCAGTGACTGTTTGTTCTGAACCTTGGTATTTACAAAGAAAGGTGTTTACAGGTTCTATCCTCTTGGTTAATAAGCTTCTTGGCATTGCTCAATGTGTATTCTCCTATTGCTCTGTACGGTGTTAGCCTCTTAGCTGTCCCTGCTCAGCTATATTCCTCATCTCTGGGCTAAATCCAGCTCTCATCCGTTAATGACTTGTGCAAGCGGTTAATAGACCAATATTCAAAGGAGAAAATAGGCATTTTTTTTAAATCCGGAGGAACCACAAAACCTTTCTCGTGAAATTCTTATTATTTAGCCTATTGCA
Source organism: Salvelinus namaycush (assembly GCF_016432855.1). Lineage (NCBI taxonomy): Eukaryota > Metazoa > Chordata > Actinopteri > Salmoniformes > Salmonidae > Salvelinus > Salvelinus namaycush. The sequence continues at coordinate 49,375,350 of NC_052327.1, read as the reverse complement.
TTTAAGTAAACAAACATGTTTACTAGCCTGTTTATGATTAGTATGGGTTAATTAAGTCTATTGGATCATTATTACGATAAGGGATAGTGTTATTATTAATAATAATATAAATAGAATAATAATATTATTATTTGCTGTTGTTGGAGGCTAATCAATGTTATAACAATACTGTTGATGTTTTTGAATCTGGAAAGAGGATAAGGATTGTTTATAAATTAGCTTTCATTGGTTAAAAACGAAAATAAACAACAAACATTTTCATTATAATGATAATAACTGTTTTTCTGTCTTCTGCAGACTTCCAGTGATGGAGTCTAATCCTACTCAGTTACCTGTGGTACGGGACTCCAGCTGCTCTCCACCGAGCTCCAAACAGAACCGACCAACATTCAACCCCAACCTGAAACCCAACCAGGTCAGCGAGACCGCGCTGTATGGAATACCCATAGTCTGCCTGGTGCTGGACGGCCAGGAGAGACTGTGCCTGGCGCAAATCTCCAACACTCTGCTGAAAAACTACAGCTATAACGAGATCCACAACCGGCGCGTGGCTCTGGGCATCACCTGCGTGCAATGCACCCCGGTCCAGCTGGAGATTCTGAGGCGTGCGGGCGCCATGCCCATCTCCTCGAGGCGCTGCGGGATGATCACAAAGCGCGAAGCAGAGAGGCTTTGTAAATCGTTTATCGGAGCCCACAACCCTCCAAAACTACCGGAGAATTTCGCGTTTGATGTTTCCCACGAGTGCACGTGGGGGAGCCGTGGTAACTTTATACCAGCCAGGTACAACAGCTCCCGAGCCAAGTGCATCAAATGCTCTTTCTGTAATATGTATTTTTCTCCCAATAAGTTCATATTTCACTCTCACCGAACATCAGAATCCAAGTATACCCAGCCAGACGCTGCTAACTTTAACTCCTGGAGGAGACACCTCAAACTGACCGACAAGGGCTCACCGGATGATTTAGCTCATGCGTGGGAGGACGTCAAAGCCATGTTCAACGGGGGCAGCCGGAAGAGGACGCTGCCCATGCACCGCCACGGGCCCGAACGTTCCTCTCTGTTAAAACCTCACCAAGGACCTTCCAACCTGCTCCGGAGAGACTCGCCGGAGATCCCCCCTAAAATCCTCCGCTGCGAGGACAACCGGGGAGGCATGGGGAGTATGGCGAGCATCACGCGCAGCTATCCCATTATCCCGGTGCCCAGCAAAAGCTACGGGATGTTGCAGAACGTGAAGATCCCTCCACCTCTCTTCCCACACCCATACGGGTTTCCGGCCTTCGGGTTGTGTCAGAAGAAGGATGACAGTGGTGTGATGGGGGAACCGAATAAAGCCCACCTCTCTGGCGTCTTCTCCTGGCCGCGCACCAAGGACAGCGCCTACCACTCTTTCCCCATGTTCTGGCCTACTGTAGACGGCCTGCCCATACCGTCCTTCCCCCAGCCCCAGCCACAGCACCAGGCCCAGCACCAGGCCCACCCCCAGCCACAGCACCAGGCCCAGCCCAAACAGCCATCGGAGGTCCTGTGCGCTAGACAGAGTGAGCTGGACTCATCCGAGCAGGGTGACAGAAATAGCAAAGCACCAAAGGACAGCCTGGGGGATAGTGAGCGGTGCTCCAGCACTCAGTCCACCCGGAATGAGGATGACAAGTCCGGGGATGAGGCGAGGTCAATGGACGGTAAAATGCCTGTTCTGCCCCGGAAGATTAGCTATGTCTCCGCATTCAGACCCGTCATCAAAGACGCGGAGAGTATAGCCAAACTGTACGGTAACCGGGGGAAGTACAACGGGGCTCGAGCTGGGTATCTGTCACCTGATTTCCTGAGCGAGAGCTCGAGCTACAGGTCCTTGTCGCCAGGCAGCGTGGAGAGCGTTGGCGAGACAGATGTGGACGTGGAGACCAATAAGTCACAGGAGGATGAGGAGTCACTTCCGCACTCCATTGAGGACTGCAGGAGCCCTCCTGTCCCTGTTCTAAGCCTGACGCGCGGTGCAGGTTCACCAAACGGCCTGGAATCCATACCTGAGCCAGAGCAGGCCGCTGTGGTCGACTCACAGAGAATGAACCGACCTTTACAGGTGGAGCTGTCTTCAAATAGAGATAGACAGGGCAAACAGCTGCCGGACTGCAATAACATCACGTCTTTTGATGAAGTGAGTGATTGATATGGTCCGGCTCATTCTATTAGATGGCTATATACATACTAAGGAAGATACTATTTAATTGTGATTAATTCATTGATTCATTAAACAATCATCATCCTCTTGCTTTTACACACACATTGGGCGTATTTCTCACTTTTATGCGCATGTTTGTTTTGTCTGTGTGAATAGCAGAGAATAAAAGGCCGTTCAAAAACACTGTCCAATAGGAGAATTTGTCCCAAATGTCACAGAGCATTATTGACCAATTATCCTCATTATCCGATGTATCTAGGTGTATTCGCCGGACAGGAGCAGTCCATATGCTTTTGGTTCAGCAACGAATTACCAGACAGACAATGTGGAATCGAAAGGTTGGATGTTGTTCTGTTAACATTTTTTAAATAATAAAATACATTTTGTGAAAAGGAATGAGACTTATTTGTTGTTTCTTCAGATGACTGTGCCAGTAGAGAGGAGCCATCTTCGACAGTGAAGGAGGTTGAAACGAAGTCGTATAACGGCCAAAGCAGGGAGGAGGGCCCGAGAGAAGCACTGAACGAGGGCCCGAGAGAAGCACTGAACGAGGGCCCGAGAGAAGCACTGAACGAGGGTAAGTTTAAGCGCTACACTTGTCAGTCGATAATACGGTATTTTACATTTTCTGTCAGAACTTTTAATATACAAATATTTAAACCTTTATTGTATTACCTATTTTTATTTTTGTTTTGTAATGTTATAAATGTTGTCTCTGTGTGCATTCAGGCGAGGAAGCGACGCACAATGTTAGTATAATCTCAGACAAACATAGAAAACTGGCTAAATATAAAACCATTAAATAACCATTACAATTAATATTAATATTACAATTAATAACACATGTTGGGCTATTTAGTTTAAATATGTTTATTATATACTTTCTTTAATAATTGGATTAATCCCTACAGAATAGGTTAGAAAAGAAATAGAACAGCTCTCACCCCAGGCCTTTTACCAATCGCTTAACATGAATCGTTTAACATAAATTAGGCTATACCATTTAACCTACACCATTTAGTCTATATCATTTAGTCTAAACCCCGAAGCAATTTTCAACCCGTATTAATTTTCTATTTTTAACACATTTTGTTCGTTCCTTTTCTACAGACGAATTGCAGAAACAACTCACGGAGCAAGTGGAGCTAAGGAAGAAATTGGAACGAGAATTCCAACATTTAAAAGGTATAATTCAGCAGGCAGGTTTCCATTGACCCAGGTTTATTCGACGCTGGCTGGCTGGCTGGACAAAAGCAATGTCGCAAAAAAATATAATTGCGACATGTGTAATGGAAACGGCAGATATAGGAGACATTTTCTACAGATCAACAACATTTTTATCCGTTCGACGGTTTATTTCTCTTTTTGTCGAACTAACTTTATTGCGACAAATGATGACGGAAACGGTGTTTTCGGATAAATGATGATTGCGGAATACTTCTGAAGGTACGCGGGGCACGTGATGTCATCATGTAACTATAAACTCCACTCCACATTTCATTGTAAATTCCTAGTTTACTGCTTGCAAAATCTATATATTTTTTCAACTATAAAAATAATGTTTCTTTGCAGGACAACGGTTGTCCTGAGTTCCAACAATGCCTGAATTGCTTTTCTGGTTGGCTGGCAAGTTTCCACCATCCAATTATTACAGATGTACAGGAGTGTACGTGTCAGCGTGGCGCGGACGAGGCAGCCCGTAGTGCATGGGCTCTAGATCTGTGGCGATACGTCAGACACATGACAATTATTACAGATGTACAGGAGTGTACGTGTCAGCGTGGCGCGGACGAGGCAGCCCGTAGTGCATGGGCTCTAGATCTGTGGCGATACGTCAGACACATGACAATTATTAGAATGTAGCAAATATTAGTTCACTATTGCATTCTATCCATGCTGGCTTTCACGGGCTGCCTGAGATATGAAACAGATAGGTGGGAGGACACACAGGCTACCTGAAACAGATAGGTGGGAGGACACACAGGCTACCTGAAACAGATAGGTGGGAGGACACACAGGCTACCTGAAACAGATAGGTGGGAGGACACACAGGCTACCTGAAACAGATAGGTGGGAGGACACACAGGCTACCTGAAACAGATAGGTGGGAGGACACACAGGCTACCTGAAACAGATAGGTGGGAGGACACACAGGCTACCTGAAACAGATAGGTGGGAGGACACACAGGCTACCTGAAACAGATAGGTGGGAGGACACACAGGCTACCTGAAACAGATAGGTGGGAGGACACACAGGCTACCTGAAACAGATAGGTGGGATGACACACAGGCTACCTGAAACAGATAGGTGGGAGGACACACAGGCTACCTGAAACAGATAGGTGGGAGGACACACAGGCTACCTGAAACAGATAGGTGGGAGGACACACAGGCTACCTGAAACAGATAGGTGGGAGGACACACAGGCTACCTGAAACAGATAGGTGGGAGGACACACAGGCTACCTGAAACAGATAGGTGGGAGGACACACAGGCTACCTGAAACAGATAGGTGGGAGGACACACAGGCTACCTGAAACAGATAGGTGGGAGGACACACAGGCTACCTGAAACAGATAGGTGGGAGGACACACAGGCTACCTGAAACAGATAGGTGGGAGGACACACAGGCTACCTGAAACAGATAGGTGGGAGGACACACAGGCTACCTGAAACAGATAGGTGGGAGGACACACAGGCTACCTGAAACAGATAGGTGGGAGGACACACAGGCTACCTGAAACAGATAGGTGGGAGGACACACAGGCTACCTGAAACAGATAGGTGGGAGGACACACAGGCTACCTGAAACAGATAGGTGGGAGGACACACAGGCTACCTGAAACAGATAGGTGGGAGGACACACAGGCTACCTGAAACAGATAGGTGGGATGACACACAGGCTACCTGAAACAGATAGGTGGGAGGACACACAGGCTACCTGAAACAGATAGGTGGGAGGACACACAGGCTACCTGAAACAGATAGGTGGGAGGACACACAGGCTACCTGAAACAGATAGGTGGGAGGACACACAGGCTACCTGAAACAGATAGGTGGGAGGACACACAGGCTACCTGAAACAGATAGGTGGGAGGACACACAGGCTACCTGAAACAGATAGGTGGGAGGACACACAGGCTACCTGAAACAGATAGGTGGGAGGACACACAGGCTACCTGAAACAGATAGGTGGGAGGACACACAGGCTACCTGAAACAGATAGGTGGGAGGACACACAGGCTACCTGAAACAGATAGGTGGGAGGACACACAGGCTGTCGCCAATTTATTAATGCGCAATTTTCGTAACTAGTTAATGGAAACACTTCAGCCACTACATTTTGATTCGACATTGTAGGTTTTTGCGAAAACGTTTAATTTTTTTGTGACATCATTGCGTCCCGCTGTTTTTATCGACACAATATAGTTAAATGGAAACGCATCCTAGCAGGCAATTGTCGCATCTATTTTCAATGCGAACTTTCTAAATGTCGACAAATATCAGTTTTATAGTTTTTGATTCCAACGGGTCAGAGAGTGTTTCTCCTAATGTCATGCTTGTCATGATCAGCATCTTGAACGCTGAACAAAAACAATCCGACCAGGTTTTGCACGGCGTTTTATTTGACATGCTGCTTTCACGTGCCAGTCGGATCTAGGAAACTGACATTTTGACTTGCTAACTGGTTGTAGTTATATACGTACCGTGTTCAACCAGTTAGCAAGTCGGACATTTCTGAGTTTCCTTTTTCCGACTAGGCATGTGAACGCGGCATTAGTGCATGCTAATTTTGTATTGCATGGTTCGATTGTAATTGATGTTGCTGTCAAACGCATATGGCTGCAATGGTAATTTAGCTATTTATCACATCTAAGTGCTGTATCCAGGCACTCCGCGTTGTGTCGCGATTAAAGGGCGGTGGGATATTGTTGCACCTGCAATTAGTAATTTAGGAAGCTAGATTCCATTTTGCCCGAGTAGGATGCCAGAGTGTATAGGCTGGCATATTAAAATAATATCCAAGTAGGATAGTTTATCGGCTATACTAAAGATGACTAAGCCGATCTATTGTAATTTGCTCCCCAGATAATTTCCATCATCAGATGAAAAGGGAGCTGTCCTACAGGGAAGAGATGGTTCAGCAGCTTCATATTGTCAGAGGTGAGAACATACCGAACATTCACACTGAGGCATACTGGTGTAAAAGACTTGCTGCTTACAATTTTGTTAATAAAGTGGGATTAGATTAAACAACATCAACAAGTGTTGATGTAAAAAGGGCTTTATGAATTACATATAATTTGTTGATTGATCAAATGCAACTTTGCAAAATAAATCAATTGATGAATAATCTAACCTCTAAATGTATCTCGATAAACTCCGAACATATGTAGATGTAATGTGGCCATAACTGTAGATGTACATCACAAAATGATTGATGTAAATCAGGGGTTCCCCAACGTCTCCTCGTGGACTCCCAGCCATTCAATACATTTGGTGTATTCCACAGCTAGTCTACCTGATTCCACTTGTCAACTAATCATCAAGCCCTTGACTAGGTGAATCAGGTGAGTTATTTCAGGGCTTAAACAACATGGTGAACTGTCCCCAAAGTTTGAAAGCCACTGATGTAAAATCCTAGCTCTTAATATCTTCCTCTGTCCCTTACATATAGACACATTATGCAGCGAGCTGGAGCGAGAGAAAAAGGCTCGCTATGCTATTTAACACAAGTTGAAAGGTAACTGATATGAAGCCTGTAGGAATATGCTAATAAATAAATATGCAGTGTGTTCGGAAAGTTTTCAGACCCTTCGCTATGAGACAAGATAATTGATCTCAGGTGTATCCTGTTTCCATTGATCATCCTTGAGATGTTTCTACAACTTGATTGGAGTCAAACTGTAGTAAATTCAATTGATTGGACATGATTTGGAAAGCCACAAACCTGTCTATATAAGGTCCCATAGTTGACAGTGTTGACAGTGTATGTCTCAGCAAATACCAAGCCATGAGGTCGAAGCAATTGTCCGTAGAGCTCTGAGACAGATATTTTTTTATTGTCCCCAGCACAAGGTGCACCTGTGTAATGATCATGCTGTTTAATCAGCTTCTTGATGTGCTATACCTGTCAGATGGATGGATAATCTTGGCAAAGGAAAAATGCTCACTAACAGATGTGAACACATTTGTGCCAAAAAATGTAGAGAAATCAGTTTTTTGTGCGTATGGAACATTTCTAGGATCTTTTGGTTTCAGCTCATGAAACATGAGAACAACACTTTACATGTTGTGTTTATATTTTTGTTCAGTGTATATATACAATACCAGTCAAAAGTTTGGACACACCTACTCATTCAAGGGTTTTTCTTTATTTGTACTATTTTCTACATTGTAGAATAATAGTGATGACATCAAAACTATGAAATAGCACATATGGAATCATGTAGTAACCAAAAAAGTGTTAAACAAATCAAAATATATTTTATATTTGAGATTCTTCAAATTAGCCACCCTTTGCCTTGATGACAGCTTTGCACACTCTTGGCATTCTCTCAACCAGCTCATGAGGTAGTCACCTGGAATGCATTTCAATTAACAGGTGTGCCTTGTTAAAAGTCAATTTGTGGAATTTCTTTCCTTAATGCGTTTGAGCCAATCAGTTGTGTTGTGACATGGTAGGGGTGGTATACAGAAGATAGCCCTATTTGGTAAAATACCAAGTCCATATTATGGCAAGAAGAGCTCAAAATAAGCAAAGAGAAATGACAGTCCATCATTACTTTAAGAAATTCAGGTCAGTCAATCCGGAAAATTTCAAGAACTTTAAAAGTTTCTTCAAGTGCAGTTGCAAAGACCATCAAGCGCTATGATGAAACTGACTCTCATGAGGACCGCCACAGGAAAGGAAGACCCAGAGTTACCTCTGCTGCAGAGGATAAGTTCAGATAAGTTCAGATTGCAGCCCAAATAAATACTTCAGAGAGTTTAAGTAACAGACACATCTCAACATCAACTGTTCAGAGGAGACTGTGTGATTCAGGCCTTCATGGTCGAATTGCTGCAAAGAAACCACTACTAAAGGACACCAATAAGAAGAAGAGACTTGTTTGGGTCAAGAAACATGAGAAATGAACATTAGACCGCTGGAAATCTGTCCTTTGGTCTGATGAGTCCAAATTTGAGATTTTTGGTTCCAACAGCCGTGTCTTTGTGAGACGCAGAGTAGGTGAACGGATGATCTCCACATGTGTGGTTCCCACCGTGAAGCATGGAGGAGGAGGTGTGAAGGTGCTTTACTGGTGACACTGTCAGTGATTTATTTAGAATTCAAGACACACTTAACCAGCATGGCTACCACAGCATTCTGCAGCAATACGCCATCCTATCTGGTTTGCGCTTAGTGGGACAATCATTTGTTTTTTAACAGGACAATGACCCAAAACATACCTCCAGGCTGTTTAAGGGCAATTTGACCAAGGGGAGTGATGGAGTGCTGCATCAGATGACCTGGCCTCCACAATCACCCGACCTCAACCCAATTGAGATGGTTTGGGATGAGTTGGACCGCAGAGTGAAGGAAAAGCAGCCAACAAGCATATGTGGGAACTACTTCAAGACTGCTGGAAAAGCATTCCAGGTGAAGCTGGTTGAGAGAATGCCAAGAATGTGCAAAGGCAAAGGGTGGCTACTTTGAAAAATATAAAATATATTTTGATTTGTTTAACACTTTTTTTTGGTTACTACATGATTCCATATGTGTTATTTCATAGTTTAATGTCATCACTATTATTCTACAATGTAGAAAATAGTAAAAATAAAGAAAAACCCTTGAATGAGGAGGTGTGTCCAAACTTTTGACTGGTGCTGTATATATACACTGAACAAAAATGTGAACGCAACATATAAAGACATCTAGCCCTTTATACACAGCAAGACTGCCTGTGTCCTTTTGTATGAAATCTGCAGTTAAAAAAAAAAAAAAAAACATTTCTACTACAGTTTTCGTACACTAGGACACACCTAGTTAGGAATGTTAACCTGTGAACAGGAAGTCTTGCTGTGGCTGAAGGGTTAGATTGTATTCTTCAGACATGTCTTCGGAAAGTATTCAGACCTCTTGACTTTACCACAGTTTGTTACGTTACAGCCTTATTCTGAAACTGATTCAATTACACGTGTCCCTCGTCAATCTACACACAATACCCCATAATGACAACACGAAGACAGCTTTTTATTTTTTGGACATTTATTTAAAAAATTAAACAGAAATAGCTTATTTACATAAGTATTCAGACCCTTTGCTATGAGATTCGAAATTGAGCTCAGGTGCATCCTGTTTCCATTGATCATTCTTGAGATATTTCTACAACTTGATTGGAGTCCACCTGTGGTAAATTCAATTGATTGGACATGATTTTGAAAGGCACACACCTGTCTATTTAAGGTCCCACAGTTGACAGTGCATGTCAGAGCAAAAACCAAGCCATGAGGTCCGTAGAGCTCAGAGACAGCATTGTGTCGAGGCACAGATTTGGGAAAGCGAACCAAAAAATGTCTGCAGCATTGAAGGTCCCCAAGAACACACGGGCCTCCATCATTCTTAAATGGATGAAGTTTGGGACCACCAAGACTCTTCCTAGAGCTGGCCGGCCGGCCAAACTGAGCAATCGGGGGAGAAGGGCCTTGGTCAGGGAAGTGACCAACATCCCGATGGTCACTCTGACAGAGCTCTAGAGTTCCTCTGTGGAGATGGCAGAACCTTCCAGAAGGACAACCATCTCTGCAGCACTCCGCCAATCAGGCCTTTATGGTAGAGTGGCCAGACGGAAGCCACTTTTCAGTAAAAGACACATGACAGCCCACTTGGAGTTTGCCAAAAGACACCTAAAGGACTCTCAGACCATGAGTAACAAGATTCTCTGGTCTGATGAAACCAAGATTGAACTCTTTGTCCTGAATGCCAAGCGTCACGTCTGGAGGAAACCTGGCACCATCCCTACGGTGAAGCATGGTGGTGGCAGCATCATGCTGTGGGGTTGTTTTTCAGCGGCAGGGACTGGGAGACTAGTTAGGATCGAGGGAAAGATGAACGGAGCAAAGTACAGAGAGATCCTTGATGAAAACCTGCTCCATACTGGGGCAAATGTTCACCTTCCAACAGGGCAATGACCCTAAGCACACAGCCAAGACAACACAGGAGTGGCTTCCCGAAGCCACAAGTCTCTGAATGTCCTTGAGTGGCTCAGTCAGAGCCGGACTTGAACCCGAACAAACATCTCTGGAGAGACCTGCAAATAGCTGTGCAGCGACGCTCCCCATCCAACCTGACAGCTTGAGAGGATCTGTGGAGAAGAATGGGAGAAACTCCCCAAATACAGGTGTGCCAAGCTTGTAGCGTCATACCCAAGAAGACTTGATGCTCTAATTGCTGCCAAAGGTGCTTCAACAAAGTACTGAGTAATGGGTCTGAATACTGATGTGAATGTAATATTTCTGGTTTTTATTTTCATTTGATCAATTAGCAAACATTTCTAAAACTGTTTTTACTTTGTCATTATGGGGTATTGTGTGTAGATTAATGAGGGGGAAAAAACTATTTAATCTATTTTAGAATAAGGCTGTAATGTAACAAAATGTGGAAAAAGTCAAGGGGTCTGAATGCTTTCCGAAAGCACTGTCCATAAACATGCAGTCTGTTAATTAAGTTGTATTACAATTTAGAGCATGGCCTTGATTCAAGTTGACCCACAACTGCCTTTAACTACTTTTGAATTCAAATATGTTTGTCAAGTTACATTTACTGAGGAAAAAGAGAATGAACTTATATGCATTTTGAAAACACATCAACAGAAAGTAATTGTGCTTTGTGAGGACCACACACACACACACACACACACACACACACACACACACACACACACACACACACACACACGTACATCTAGTGGATCTATTTAGTGATCTATTCTCTTTCTTCCCAGAAGCTCATGACGCACTACACCAATTCTCCTGTAAGATGCTGACTCCTCGTCACTGCACTGGAACCTGCTCCTTCAAACCTCCTCTTCTACCACCCTAGTCCCTTCCCACAGTCCGCCGTGGAGCCCCATCCGTCTGGAAAGCAAGACTACTACCACCCTGAAGACTAGGCGTGCAGTATCCAAAATACTAGGCAGGATCTGAGTTAGGGTAGACAATTTAACACGAGAGCGACAGGGTCTGAGTTAGGGTAGACAATTTAACACGAGAGACAGGGTCTGAGTTAGGGTAGACAATTTAACACGAGAGAGACAGGGTCTGAGTTAGGGTAGACAATTTAACACGAGAGCGACAGGGTCTGAGTTAGGGTAGACAATTTAACACGAGAGAGACAGGGTCTGAGTTAGGGTAGACAATTTAACACGAGAGACAGGGTCTGAGTTAGGGTAGACAATTTAACACGAGAGAGACAGGGTCTGAGTTAGGGTAGACAATTTAACACGAGAGAGACAGGGTCTGAGTTAGGGTAGACAATTTAACACGAGAGACAGGGTCTGAGTTAGGGTAGACAATTTAACACGAGAGCGACAGGGTCTGAGTTAGGGTAGACAATTTAACACGAGAGCGACAGGGTCTGAGTTAGGGTAGACAATTCCTAGTAACTTTCCAAAAAATGTCCCAGAAATCCTGGTTGGAAGATTCCTAGAATCAGAAAGGAATAAGCAGGAAACCCAGAATTCTCAAACCAGGATTTCTGGGAAAGCTGGACATTTTGGGAAAGTTACCGGAATTTTGCAAACCTTGTCTGAGAAATGAAATGTGATCAGCATTTTAGATCATAATACATAATATTATATAGACATGGAGGACCTGATCCCAGATCAGCACTGCTACTCTGAGAGGCTTTATGAATCCGGCCCTGGCCTCTATCAAATGACCACATCATTGTACCAGAGCAATGCTTTGGCGTGAGGGAAACCTAGAGCCGTCATTAGTCACTGCATTAATGATATTAATTGTAACATATGAGAGAGAGTGTCTTCAGACTCGGTGTATAATTTATATAAAGTACAACATGAAAAATATTATATGTTTAATTGAAAATATGACCATAACTTTTATAAATCATTAATATACAGTACCAGTCCAAAGTTTGGAAACAACTACTCATTCAAGGGTTTTTCTTTATTTTTACTATTTTCTACATTGTAGAATAATAGTGAAGACATCAACACTATGAAATAACACATATGGAATCATGTAGTAACCAAAAAAGTGTTAAACAAATCAAAATATTTTTTATATTTCAGATTCTTCAAATTAGCCACCCTTTGCCTTGATGACAGCTTTGCACACTCTTGGCATTCTCTCAACCAGCTTCATGAGGTAGTTACCTGGAATGCATTTCAGTTAACAGGTGTGCCTTGTTAAAAGTTAATTTGTGGAATTTCTTTCCTTCTTAATGCGTTTGAGCCAATCAGTTGTATTGTGACAAGGTAGGGGTGGTATACAGATGATAGCCCTATTTGGTAAAAGACCAAATCCAAATGATGGCAAGAACAACTGAAATAAACGACAGTCCATCATTACTTTAAGAAATTCAGGTCAGTCAATCCGGAAAAATTCCAAAAATGTGAACGTTTCTTCAAGTGCAGTCGCAAAAACCATCAAGCGCTATGATGAAACTGGCTCTCATGAGAACAGGAAGAGAAGACCCAGAGTTACCTCTGCTGCAGAGGATACGTTCAATGGAGTTACCTGCACCTCAGATTGCAGCCCAAATAAATGCTTCACAGAGCTCAAGTAACAGACACATCTCAACATCAACTGTTCAGAGGAGACTGCGTGAATCAGGCCTTCGTGATCGAATTGCTGCAAAGAAACCACTACTAAAGGACACCAATAATAAGAAGAGACTTGCTTGGGCCAAGAAACACGAGCAATGGACATTAGACCAGTGGAAATCTGTCCTTTGGTCTGATGAGTCCAAATTTGAGATTTTTGGTTCCAACCACCATGTCTTTGTGAGATGCAGAGCTGCTGAACGGATGATCTCTGCATGTGTGGTTCCCACCGTGAAGCATGGAGAAGGAGGTGTGATGGTTTGGGGGTGCTTTGCTGGTGATACTGTCAGTGATTTATTTAGAATTCAAGGCACACTTAACCAGCATGGCTACCACAGCATTCTGCAGCGATACGCCATCCCATCTGGTTTGCGCTTAGTGGAACTATCATTTGTTTTTCAACAGGACAATGACCCAACACACCTCCAGGCTGTGTAAGGGCTATTTGACCAAGAAGGAGAGTGATGGAGTGCTGCATCAGATGATCTGGTCTCCACAATCACCCGACCTCAACCCAATTGAGATGGTTTGGGATGAGTTGAACCGCAGAGTGAGCCAACAAGTGCTCAGCATATATGGGAACTCCTTCCAGACTGTTGGAAAAGCATTCCAGGTGAAACTGGTTGAGATAATGCCAAGAGTGTGCAAACCTCTCATCAAGGCAAAGGGTGGCTACTTTGAAAAATCTCAAATGTAAAATATATGTTGATTTGTATAACACTTTTTTGGTTACTACATGATTCCATATGTGTTATTTCATAGTTTGATGTCATCACTATTATCCTACAATGTAGAAAATAGTAAAAATAAAGAAAATCCCTTGAATGAGTAGGTGTTTCCAAACTTTTGACTGGTACTGTATATATTTGGTGGCAAAGTGCAATGAATAATATATATCCTGTGATAGTTTTGTTACTTCAATGTGGCTATTTAAGTGGTATTATTTGAATGTATGTAGTTTACGTTTTATTTCATTTCTAAATGTTAACTAATTACTATTGTTCGCTCTCTGCTAATCTGCAACTTTGTATATGTAATTCACTTTAAAGTAGCACCCTAAATTATTTATATGTGCATTAAAATCTGTGGTTTGGGATTCATTTGTTGCTATTTTTGTAAAACAATAACATTGCACAACATCATAGACAAACTCCTACTGATGAGAATTACTCTAATGCACTGGTAATAGTGGGGCTATAGCTTGTCATAGTGGTGACGGACTGTTCGTAGTGGGGGTATAGCTTGTCATAGTGGTGACAGACTGTTCATAGTGGGGCTATAGCTTGTCATAGTGGAGACAGACTGGTAATAGTGGGGCTATAGCTTGTCATAGTGGTGACGGACTGTTCGTAGTGGGGGTATAGCTTGTCATAGTGGTACAGACTGTTCATAGTGGGGCTATAGCTTGTCATAGTGGAGACAAACTACTTATAGTGGGGCTATAGCTTGTCATAGTGGTGACAGACTGGTAATAGTGGGGCTATAGCTTGTCATAGTGGTGACGGACTGTTAATAGTGGGGATATAGCGTGTCATAGTGGAGACAGACTGGTAATAGTGGGGATATAGCTTGTCATAGTGGAGACAGACTGGTAATAGTGGGGCTATAGCTTGTCATAGTGGTGACAGACTGTTCATAGTGGGGATATAGCTTGTCATAGTGGTGACGGACTGTTAATAGTGGGGATATAGCTTGTCATAGTGGTGACGGACTGTTAATAGTGGGGCTATAGCTTGTCATAGTGGTGACGGACTGGTAATAGTAGGGCTATAGCTTGTCATAGTGGTGACGGACTGTTAATAGTGGGGATATAGCTTGTCATAGTGGTGACGGACTGTTCATAGTGGGGCTATAGCTTGTCATAGTGGAGACAGACTGGTAATAGTGGGGCTATAGCTTGTCATAGTGGTGACGGACTGTTAATAGTGGGGATATAGAATGTCATAGTGGTACCGACTGTTCATAGTGGGGCTATAGCTTGTCAGAGTGGAGACAGACTGATAATAGTGGAGCTATAGCTTGTCATAGTGGAGACAAACTACTTATAGTGGGGCTATAGCTTGTCATAGTGGAGACAGACTGGTAATAGTGGGTCTATAGCTTGTCATAGTGGTGACAGACTGTTCATAGTGAGGCTATAGCTTGTCATAGTGGTGACGGACTGTTAATAGTGGGGATATAGCTTGTCATAGTGGTACAGACTGTTAATAGTGGGGATATAGCTTGTCATAGTGGTGACGGACTGTTAATAGTGGGGATATAGCTTGTCATAGTGGTGACGGACTGTTAATAGTGGGGATATAGAATGTCATAGTGGTGACGGACTGTTAATAGTGGGGATATAGAATGTCATAGTGGTGACGGACTGT
Organism: Salvelinus namaycush; assembly: GCF_016432855.1. Lineage (NCBI taxonomy): Eukaryota > Metazoa > Chordata > Actinopteri > Salmoniformes > Salmonidae > Salvelinus > Salvelinus namaycush. The sequence goes on along the minus strand of NC_052327.1, from coordinate 49,359,967 downwards.
TAATAGTGGGGATATAGCTTGTCATAGTGGTGACGGACTGTTAATAGTGGGGATATAGAATGTCATAGTGGTGACGGACTGTTCATAGTGGGGCTATAGCTTGTCATAGTGGTGACGGACTGTTAATAGTGGGGATATAGCTTGTCATAGTGGTACAGACTGTTAATAGTGGGGATATAGCTTGTCATAGTGGTGACGGACTGTTAATAGTGGGGATATAGCTTGTCATAGTGGTGACGGACTGTTAATAGTGGGGATATAGCTTGTCATAGTGGTACAGACTGTTAATAGTGGGGATATAGCTTGTCATAGTGGTGACGGACTGTTAATAGTGGGGATATAGAATGTCATAGTGGTGACGGACTGTTAATAGTGGGGATATAGCTTGTCATAGTGGTGACGGACTGTTAATAGTGGGGATATAGAATGTCATAGTGGTGACGGACTGTTAATAGTGGGGATATAGAATGTCATAGTGGTGACGGACTGTTAATAGTGGGGATATAGAATGTCATAGTGGTGACGGACTGCTGATTTTATCCTCAAATGTAACTTTTTACACACCTGTAACCTAATGCGTTACTTCATCATTTGAAATTAAGTAGCAAATACTGTATAATGGTTGTAAGGGATGTATTTAAATATAAAGTCAATGGATTTATGTAGTGCGAGATTGCCATCTACAGGTCAATTGTGTAGCAATTCAAATTGTAGAGTCAAGGTATCAAAACAACTATTGAGATTCACTCCGTGGACTAGTCTGCCTCCTAGTCTCCTCGCTTTCACGCCTGCGCCCAGAGTTACAAGATGGCGGAGAGTGCGGAACTGAAGGTAAAGCGTAGGCCAAAATTACATTTGACAAAAAAAGGCTGTATTTTGTTTTTAAGTCATACCCATGGGTTACATGTAGTTGGAATCTTCTTTATTTGAATATTTACTTTATTAGTTATAGGGTATGTTTTTCATTTTTGTAGAAAACTCAGTGGAAGTCGTAGGTAGCATTGTTATTGTTAGCTAGCTACGATTGAGTCTTGCCTGCCTCGCAGCTTGATGCTAGCGAATTACAGTAGTAAGCTAGCTAGCTAACTAGTTGTTGTGTGGTTAGCTTACCAGTTAATATTTCATATAAATGTGTAATACATTGCCAGAACCTTGTTATACTAGCCGGAACTGCATATTATTTTCCCGCCAGTCAGCATTTTCCAACCAAACCAAAGAGCCATTGCTCGGCCCCAATGTAATGTTAGCTAATAAGCTAGCTCCGTAGCATTGGTCCAGGCCGGGCGAATCGTCCTGGACCAGACGGCCTCAAAGATGTGTAGTTAGCTGATAACTTCCAGTTGAACGTGTCGACTTTTTTCCCCCCACGATTAAGCAGTTGGATAATCAGCTGATTTAGAATGACGATAGTGACGTCAAAGATGGTCACTACAGGTGGGTGGTGGTAAAAAGTTACCGTAGCTAGCTAACTGGAGTAGCTACCACGGTTAGCCATAGCTAGCTAACTGGAGTAGCTACCACGGTTAGCCACAGCTAGCTAGCGAGCTATTTTAGCCAGCAAACTGTTATGGAGAATGTGCCCATTCGAAATCGACGCAGATTTTTTTTGTAGCTAAAGTCTAGGTTGAAGAAGGCAAGTTATCCGGTATTTTCAACGTCTAAAGTCTAACGTTACACACTAATAGAAACTCTCTTAGCCTCTGTCTCGAGTCCTCTTGTCTACCTGCCACTTTAATTGTGTGAAATATGAATTACGGAGTGACAAAGACAGAACTATTAGTAGGCTAGTCAATGTGTGATCAGAAGCACCCTCCATGCTTTTGCCTGTACAGTGAAACCAAATAACACAGAAGCGTCTGTAAACACACCTTTAATGATTTGGTGTTTGTGAGTGATACTTAAAAAAAAAAAGCCTTTATTTAACACGGATGCCAGTTAACACCAACCTATTTTAATGTAAAGCTATAATGAAACTGAAACACGAGTAGTTGTGAGCCAAGGAGATAAGCCTTGATATTTAATGTAAGGTGCCGTTCTAGGATGTGTGAAGGCTGAGGAAGAAAACGGATTGCATGTCTCCTCTGTTGTTGATGATGTATAAGTTATTAGGTGATGTTAGTTTTGGGAGTTGGCTACCTATCCTCGACGCTTCCCTGCAATTTCACCCATCTGTAGTTCGTCAGGGGCTGTGTGGAGAATCTGATCTCTTTTTGAAGCTTTATCACAGAATTTTCTACAAAAATGAAGAGATTATTTCCCTTCCCCTTTACCACTAAGTCAGATCTAATCTCCTTTCAAAAGATGGATACACAATACACAATTTAATTAACTTTTAAAAATACAAATGTTTTGGTCAAAAGAAGCTTTTCCCCAAAATGTTGGTGACTCTGTTAATGCTGAATGGGTGTCCACTGTCCAGCATGAGTAGCCTACTAAGTAGACCATTTAGGTAGACCTCCACTGTGGGCTAAAGCTGCTAATATGCCCATGTATTCACTTTGTAGGCTACCACAGCACTTCCCTTTCCATGTATTCACATTGTAGGCTACCACAGCACTTCCCTTTCCATGTATTCACATTGTAGGCTACCACAGCACTTCCCTTTCCATGTATTCACATTGTAGGCTACCACAGCACTTCCCTTTCCATGTATTCACATTGTAGGCTACCACAGCACTTCCCTTTCCATGTATTCACATTGTAGGCTACCACAGCACTTCCCTTTCCATGTATTCACATTGTAGGCTACCACAGCACTTCCCTTCCATGTATTCACATTGTAGGCTACCACAGCACTTCCCTTTCCATGTATTCACATTGTAGGCTACCACAGCACTTCCCTTTCCATGTATTCACATTGTAGGCTACCACAGCACTTCCCTTTCCATGTATTCACATTGTAGGCTACCACAGCACTTCCCTTCCCATGTATTCACATTGTAGGCTACCACAGCACTTCCCTTTCCATGTATTCACATTGTAGGCTACCACAGCACTTCTCTTCCCATGTATTCACATTGTAGGCTACCACAGCACTTCCCTTTCCATGTATTCACATTGTAGGCTACCACAGCACTTCCCTTTCCATGTATTCACATTGTAGGCTACCACAGCACTTCCCTTTCCATGTATTCACATTGTAGGCTACCACAGCACTTCCCTTTCCATGTATTCACATTGTAGGCTACCACAGCACTTCCCTTCCATGTATTCACATTGTAGGCTACCACAGCACTTCCCTTTCCATGTATTCACATTGTAGGCTACCACAGCACTTCCCTTCCATGTATTCACATTGTAGGCTACCACAGCACTTCCCTTTCCATGTATTCACATTGTAGGCTACCACAGCACTTCCCTTTCCATGTATTCACTTTGTAGGCTACCACAGCACTTCCCTTCCATGTATTCACTTTGTAGGCTACCACAGCACTTCCCTTCCATGTATTCACATTGTAGGCTACCACAGCACTTCCCTTCCATGTCCCCCATCATCTCAAAGTGTTTCTGAAGTTAGAAACATAATATTAGCATTCCTGAAACATTATTTCGTTGAAGTATAATTTTATCTCTGAGAAATTAAGCTCATTGATTGCACCCAAATTGGCCATTTTAATTGATAGGATTCATATCATCTTCAATAAATATCTGATTTGGGCCATACTTCTTCCTAACAATGAGTAAGACATGAGGAATCGAATAAAATGATCAATAGCCACCCACAGACCCCCGCACACCCAACAACCATTAGACAGTATCAGTTGTCTATGTCTGACAGGCAGGTAGCCTAGTGGTTAGAGCGTCGGGCCAGTAACTGAAAGGTTGCCTGATCGAAAACCCGAACCGACGGAGGTAAAAATCTGTCGTTCTGCCCCTGAACAAGGCAGTTAACCCACTGTTCCTAGGCCGTCATTGAAAATAAGAATGTGTTCTTAATTGACTATCCTAGTTAAATAAATAGTAGTATGGAACTGCTGCTTAGAGTATTGCTCCTTCATCCTCTGTAATGTATTCCCTGTGAGTCTGGGGATGGTTTTCATTCTCTACCATAAATGACTGTGAAAGTACCGTGTTTTGCCAACTACATGCCTCTGTTCCTGCTACTGTCACACCCTTTTATCAATGTTGATTGTCTCTTACGTGGATCACAACATTGTCTTTGTGACTTTGGGTAGAAAACCAATAGCTTTTGCTCATGATGAAAATAAATGGGATGTTAATGACTATATTTAATGAAGATTATCCTATGAATTAAAATGGCTTAATTTGAGTGCAGTCAATTAGCGTAATTTCTCAGAGATTAAATTATAATTCAACAAAATAATGTAATAATGTCTCGGGAATGGTAATCTGTTTCTAACTACATAAAGGATCTCAGAACAATCTGAGATGGTGGGTGTCAAACCTCTTTCTGGTTGCTTTTTGAGGTGGAATGAATGCTATTTTGTCTAGTGAAGGCTAGGTTCTGGTTGTAATTTGTGTAGAGGAGCATGTCCTCAGATCACCTCCAAATTAATCTATCCATAAAGCATCTTAGTGTAGGAGTGCTGCTTGAGACAAGACTGTAGACTCCTATGGTGTCCAGAGCGAGTAGCCTGCCAGCCTAGCTGTCGTTGGTGAAATACAAACATACTTGGCCACCACAACATAATTGACTATTTCACAAGTTGTAAAATACCTGTTGATTGTCCCTTTACTCACACAAGTTGTGTTCCCCAAAATGTAGCTTTGCAGTGAGACAAAGCCAGAGTCTAATGCCAGCATGTTCTGTTGCTAATCCTGTAATAATAGTTATGATCTTTTCCTTCTCCCAAAGCAAATGGTGATGAGCCTTCGTGTTTCAGAGCTGCAAGTGTTACTAGGCTACGCAGGACGCAACAAGCACGGCCGCAAACACGAACTGTTGACCAAAGCCTTGCACCTCCTTAAGGCCGGCTGCAGCCCCGCTGTCCAGATGAAGGTGAAAGAGCTCTACAGACGCCGTTTCCCCACAAAGATGGTGTCTCCGGTGGACCTAGCCCTGCCCAGTGTCCACTCCACCCTGTCTGGAGGCCTCACCTCGCTTGGGTTTGACAGCCACGGGTCTCCCTCGCCCCTCTCTCTGCTTGGGCCCAAACACGAGCTGGGCCTGCCCCACCTGCCCTCCTCCCTTCACCCCGTACACCCTGACGTCAAGCTGCAGAGACTGCCCTCCTCCCTGCACCCCTTACACCCTGACGTCAAGTTGCAGAGACTGCCCTTTTACGACATGCTGGATGAGCTCATCAAACCCACCAGCCTGGGTGAGTATTCTGGTGCGTGTCTGTCTGTTAGGCCATCACTGGGTTGGCTTCTCATGTGATACAATTCAACAGTGTGCAGGTATCTTTCTTTAATCACTTTACCGTTTGTACTCTGCACCTGCAGTTAAGTGGATGTACTAAATGTGCTTCTATGTCATTGTCGGTCTTGGTGTATCTTGGTGAGTTGGCTGAGTCTTCATCCTCTCTCTGTGTTCTTTTGTCCCCAGCCTCAGACAACAGTCAGCGGTTTCAGGAGACGTGTTATGCCTTTGCATTGACACCTCAGCAGGTCCAGCAGATCAGCAGCTCCATGTAAGACTGGGGGGGGGAGAATATGGGGGAGGGGATGGTTAGAGGGGGGTGGTTAGAGGATGGAGGAGGGGGGTGGTTAGAGGATGGGGGAGGGGGGTGGTTAGAGGATGGGGGAGGGGGGTGGTTGGGGGATGGGGGTGGTTAGAGGATGGGGGAGGGGGGTGGTTGGGGGATGGGGGTGGTTAGAGGATGGGGGAGGGGGGTGGTTGGGGGATGGGGGTGGTTAGAGGATGGGGGAGGGTATGGTTGGGGGAGGGGGGTGGTTAGAGGATGGGGGAGGGGGGTGGTTGGGGGAGGGGGTGGTTAGAGGATGGGGGTGGTTGGGGGAAGGGGGTGGTTAGAGGATGGGGGGGGTTGGAGGACGGGGGAGGGGTGATTTTATTTATTTAACTAGGCATGTCAGTTAAGAACAAATTCTTATTTTCAATGACGGCCTAGGAACAGTGGGTTAACTGCCTTGTTCAGGGGCAGAACGACAGATTTTTACCTTGTCAGCTCTGGGATTCAATCATGCAACATTTCGGTTACTAGTCCAATGCTCTAACCACTAGGCTACCTGCCCCCCACTCTCTAACCACTAGGCTACCTGCCCCCCACTCTCTAACCACTAGGCTACCTGCCCCCCACTCTCTAACCACTAGGCTACCTGCCCCCCACTCTCTAACCACTAGGCTACCTGCCCCCCACTCTCTAACCACTAGGCTACCTGCCCCCCACTCTCTAACCACTAGGCTACCTGCCCCCCCACTCTCTAACCACTAGGCTACCTGCCCCCCACTCTCTAACCACTAGGCTACCTGCCCCCCACTCTCTAACCACTAGGCTACCTGCCCCCCACTCTCTAACCACTAGGCTACCTGCCCCCCCACACCCTAACCACTAGGCTACCTGCCCCCCCACTCTCTAACCACTAGGCTACCTGCCCCCCGACTCTCTAACCACTAGGCTACCTGCCCCCCACTCTCTAACCACTAGGCTACCTGCCCCCCACTCTCTAACCACTAGGCTACCTGCCCCCCACTCTCTAACCACTAGGCTACCTGCCCCCCCCCCCCCCCCCCCCTCTCTAACCACTAGGCTACCTGCCCCCCCACTCTCTAACCACTAGGCTACCTGCCCCCCGACTCTCTAACCACTAGGCTACCTGCCCCCCACTCTCTAACCACTAGGCTACCTGCCCCCCACTCTCTAACCACTAGGCTACCTGCCCCCCACTCTCTAACCACTAGGCTACCTGCCCCCCCCCCCTCTCTAACCACTAGGCTACCTGCCATTAGAGGATGGAGGGGGTTAGAGGATGGGGGAGGGGGTTAGAGGATGGGGGAGGGGGGTTAGAGGATGGGGGAGGGGGGTTAGAGGATGGGGAGGGGGGTTAGAGGATGGGGGAGGGGGGTTAGAGGATGGGTGAGGGGGGTTAGAGGATGGAGGGGGTTAGAGGATGGAGGGGGTTAGATGATGGGGGAGGGGGGGTTAGAGGATGGGTGAGGGGGGTTAGAGGATGGGGCAGGGGGGAGGGGGTTAGAGGATGGGGCAGGGGGGAGGGGGTTAGAGGATGGGGGAGGGGGGTTAGAGGAGGGGGGGGGGGGGTTAGAGGATGGAGGGGGTTAGATGATGGGGGAGGGGGGGTTAGAGGATGGAGGGGGTTAGATGATGGGGGAGGGGGGGTTAGAGGATGGGGGACAGGAAGGAGAGTGGAGGGGGATTAAGGTGAGGAGAGAATAGGAGGGAGGAGAGGGGGAGGATAGGGGACCGGGAGGAAAGAAAAAGAGAGTTGAGTGGAGGGGGGGGGGGGGGGGCGGAAGGAGAGAGAATAGGAGAGGGGAGGGGAGGGGGAGAGGGGAGTGGGGAGGGGGAGAGGAGAGAGAATAGGAGAGTGGTGGGGAGGGGAGGGGGAGAGGGGAGTGGGGAGAGGAGAGAGAATAGGAGAGTGGTGGGGAGGGGAGGGGGAGAGGGGAGTGGGGAGAGGAGAGAGAATAGGAGAGTGGAGGGGAGTGGGGAGGGGGAGAGGAGAACTAAGGACAGACCGCTGTACATGATGCCCCTATCTAAAGCAATAAAACACACAGCACCACTGTGTCTGTCTTTACAGTATCTCCCTCGGAATAGAATGTGACTGCTTTCAATTCGTACTCGCACTAGGCGTAATTCTCCTTCTGAAAAATAACATACACATGGAAGAAATACTGTTTATAAACTGCAAATCGATTGGATAATGCATGTTCTATTTGGAAGGGATGTTTATTTTTCTCACTGCTCATTGCTTGACTTCTCACCTAAACCTCCTGTCTGTCTGTCTGTCTGTCTGTCTGTCTGTCTGTCTGTCTGTCTGTCTGTCTGTCTGTCTGTCTCTGTCTCTGTGTCTGTGTCTGTGTCTGTGTCTGTGTCTGTCTCTGTGTCTGTGTCTGTGTGTCTGTCTGTCTCTGTCTGTCTACAGGGACATCTCTGGGACCAAGTGTGACTTTGCGGTCCAGGTTCAGTTAAGGTAAGGCTCCTTTAGTGTTCCAGCCTGTATTCACAGTAGGACTCGTGTTCACAGTAGGACTCGTGTTCACAGTAGGACTCGTGTTCACAGTAGGACTCGTGTTCACAGTAGGACTCGTGTTCACAGTAGGACTCGTGTTCACAGTAGGACTCGTGTTCACAGTAGGACTCGTGTTCACAGTAGGACTCGTGTTCACAGTACGTGTTCACAGTAGGACTCGTGTTCACAGTAGGACTCGTGTTCACAGTACGTGTTCACAGTAGGACTCGTGTTCACAGTAGGACTCGTGTTCACAGTACGTGTTCACAGTAGGACTCGTGTTCACAGTAGGACTCGTGTTCACAGTAGGACTCGTGTTCACAGTGGGACTCGTGTTCACAGTGGGACTCGTGTTCACAGTGGGACTCGTGTTCACAGTGGGACTCGTGTTCACAGTACGTGTTCACAGTAGGACTCGTGTTCACAGTACGTGTTCACAGTAGGACTCGTGTTCACAGTACGTGTTCACAGTAGGACTCGTGTTCACAGTAGGACTCGTGTTCACAGTAGGACTCGTGTTCACAGTACGTGTTCACAGTAGGACTCGTGTTCACAGTACGTGTTCACAGTAGGACTCGTGTTCACAGTAGGACTCGTGTTCACAGTAGGACTCGTGTTCACAGTGGGACTCGTGTTCACAGTGGGACTCGTGTTCACAGTGGGACTCGTGTTCACAGTAGGACTCGTGTTCACAGTGGGACTCGTGTTCACAGTACGTGTTCACAGTAGGACTCGTGTTCACAGTAGGACTCGTGTTCACAGTAGGACTCGTGTTCACAGTGGGACTCGTGTTCACAGTGGGACTCGTGTTCACAGTAGGACTCGTGTTCACAGTGGGACTCGTGTTCACAGTAGGACTCGTGTTCACAGTACGTGTTCACAGTAGGACTCGTGTTCACAGTAGGACTCGTGTTCACAGTACGTGTTCACAGTAGAACTCGTGTTCACAGTAGGACTCGTGTTCACAGTAGGACTCGTGTTCACAGTGGGACTCGTGTTCACAGTGGGACTCGTGTTCACAGTGGGACTCGTGTTCACAGTGGGACTCGTGTTCACAGTGGGACTCGTGTTCACAGTACGTGTTCACAGTAGGACTCGTGTTCACAGTAGGACTCGTGTTCACAGTACGTGTTCACAGTAGGACTCGTGTTCACAGTACGTGTTCACAGTAGGACTCGTGTTCACAGTAGGACTCGTGTTCACAGTAGGACTCGTGTTCACAGTACGTGTTCACAGTAGGACTCGTGTTCACAGTACGTGTTCACAGTAGGACTCGTGTTCACAGTAGGACTCGTGTTCACAGTAGGACTCGTGTTCACAGTGGGACTCGTGTTCACAGTGGGACTCGTGTTCACAGTGGGACTCGTGTTCACAGTAGGACTCGTGTTCACAGTGGGACTCGTGTTCACAGTACGTGTTCACAGTAGGACTCGTGTTCACAGTAGGACTCGTGTTCACAGTAGGACTCGTGTTCACAGTGGGACTCGTGTTCACAGTGGGACTCGTGTTCACAGTAGGACTCGTGTTCACAGTGGGACTCGTGTTCACAGTAGGACTCGTGTTCACAGTACGTGTTCACAGTAGGACTCGTGTTCACAGTAGGACTCGTGTTCACAGTAGGACTCGTGTTCACAGTGGGACTCGTGTTCACAGTGGGACTCGTGTTCACAGTAGGACTCGTGTTCACAGTGGGACTCGTGTTCACAGTGGGACTCGTGTTCACAGTCGGACTCGTTCACTAAGTAAAATTGAGAAATGCCTGCGCTAATAACCGGCTTCATGAGATGGAGTGTTCATCAATGTAGTCAGTATGACTGACTACTGACTGACTACTGACTGGCTACTGACCGGCTACTGACCGGCTACTGACCGGCTACTGACCGGCTACTGACCGGCTACAGACTGGCTACTGACTGACTACTGACTGGCTACTGACCGACTACTGACTGACTACTGACTGACTGACTGACTGACTACTGACTGACTGACTACTGACTGACTACTAACTGGCTACTAACTGACTACTGACTGACTGACCACTGACTACTAACTGACTGACTGACTACTAACTGACTACTGACTGACTGACTACTGACTGACTGACTACTAACTGACTACTGACTGACTGACTACTAACTGACTGACTACTGTGTATTGCTGGGTCTGTCATTTGAATTGGTTATGGGATGTGTCATATAGTTCTGTGGTATTAGTTATTGATCTCTGTATGTTCTCTCCCAGGTTTTGTTTATCAGAGACGAGTTGTACCCAGGAGGATCATTTCCCGTCCAACCTGTGTGTTAAAGTCAACAGCAAGCCCTGCAACCTCCCGGTGAGTCTGTCTTGACAGCCTTCCGTTAAGTACCACTCATTAAGCCGGTGTTTCCTATCCTGGTTCCTGGGGACCTTTAGTTGTTGGGTTTGATCTCTCTAATCAGCTCCTCATCAAGCCTTTAGTTGAATCAGGTGTGCTGGTGCTAAACCAACAATGTGCGCCCCTTTAGGTCCCCAGGAACCAGGAAACACTGCATTAACAAATAGTCAAGGAAAATCTACTCATATAATATGCAGTGCATTTGGAAAGTATTCAGACCCCTTCACTTTTTCCACATTTTATTACGTTACAGCCTTATTTTTTCCCCCTCGTCCATTTTAGAATAAGGCTGTAACGTAACAAAATGTGTGAGAAGTCAAGGGGTCTGAATACTTTCTGAATGCTCTGTATATATATATACATCACTGTTAGAACGGCAGACGCTGTTATCCAAAGGGCTTTACAGTACGAACATTGTTTTCCTATGTTTTTGATCCCTTCGGGGAATTGAACCAACAACCTTGGGTTTCGTCAAGTCCAACCAACTGACGTTGACCCTGTTGTCTCTTCCTCCTCAGGGCTACCTTCCTCCAACCAACTGACGTTGACCCTGTTGTCTCTTCCTCCTCCTCAGGGCTACCTTCCTCCAACAAACTGACGTTGACCCTGTTGTCTCTTCCTCCTCAGGGCTACCTTCCTCCAACCAACTGACGTTGACCCTGTTGTCTCTTCCTCCTCAGGGCTACCTTCCTCCAACCAACTGACGTTGACCCTGTTGTCTCTTCCCCCTCAGGGCTACCTTCCTCCAACCAACTGACGTTGACCCTGTTGTCTCTTCCTCCTCAGGGCTACCTTCCTCCAACAAACTGACGTTGACCCTGTTGTCTCTTCCTCCTCAGGGCTACCTTCCTCCAACCAACTGACGTTGACCCTGTTGTCTCTTCCTCCTCCTCAGGGCTACCTTCCTCCAACAAACTGACGTTGACCCTGTTGTCTCTTCCTCCTCAGGGCTACCTTCCTCCAACCAACTGACGTTGACCCTGTTGTCTCTTCCTCCTCAGGGCTACCTTCCTCCAACCAACTGACGTTGACCCTGTTGTCTCTTCCCCCTCAGGGCTACCTTCCTCCAACCAAAAATGGAGTGGAACCCAAACGGCCGAGTCGCCCCATCAACATCACGTCACTGGTCAGACTGTCCACCACAGTACCCAACACTATCGTGGTGTCATGGACCTCAGAGATAGGCAGGGTAAGGAATCTATCGTGGTGTCATGGATATGCAGGGTAATGAATGGAGGGTGTAATGGATATGCAGGGTAATGGATGCAGGGTGATGTAATAGATATATAGGGTAATGAATGGAGGATGTAATGGATATGCAGGGTAATGGATGCAGGGTGATGTAATAGATAGACAGGGTAATGAATGGAGGGTGTAATGGATATGCAGGGTAATGGATGCAGGGTGATGTAATAGATATACAGGGTAATGAATGGAGGGTGTAATTGATATGCAGGGTAATGGATGCAGGGTGATGTAATAGATATACAGGGTAATGAATGGAGGGTGTAATTGATATGCAGGGTAATGGATGCAGGGTGATGTAATAGATAGACAGGGTAATGAATGGAGGGTGTAATTGATATGCAGGCTAATGGATGCAGGGTGATGTAATAGATAGACAGGCTAATGGATGCAGGGTGATGTAATAGATAGACAGGGTAATGGATGCAGGGCGATGTAATAGATAGACAGGATAATGAATGCAGGGTGATGTAATAGATAGACAGGGTAATGGAAATGCAGGGTGATGTAATAGATAGACAGGGTAATGAAAGGAGGGTGTAATGGATATGCAGGGTAATGAATGGAGTGTGATGTAATAGATAGACAGGGTAATGAATGGAGGGTGTAATGGATGCAGGGTGATGTAATAGATAGACAGGGTAATGAATGGAGGGTGTAATTGATATGCAGGGTAATGGATATGCAGGGCGATGTAATAGATAGACAGGATAATGGATGCAGGGTGATGTAATAGATAGACAGGGTAATGGATGCAAGGTGATATAATAGATAGACAGGGTAATGGATATGCAGGGCGATGTAATAGATAGACAGGGTAATGGAAATGCAGGGTGATGTAATAGGTAGGGTAATGAATGCAGGGTGATGTAATAGGTAGGGTAATGAATGCAGGGTGATGTAATAGATAGACAGGGTAATGAATGCAGGGTGATGTAATAGATAGACATGATAATGAATGCAGGGTGATGTAATAGATAGACAGGGTAATGGAAATGCAGGGTGATGTAATAGATAGACAGGGTAATGAATGGAGGGTGTAATGGATATGCAGGGTAATGGATGCATGGTGATGTAATAGATAGACAGGGTAATGGATGCAGGGTGATGTAATGGATATGCAGGGTAATGGATGCATGGTGATGTAATAGATAGACAGGGTAATGGATGCAGGGTGATGTAATAGATAGACAGGGTAATGAATGCAGGGTGATGTAATAGATAGACAGGGTAATGGATGCAGGGTGATGTAATAGATAGACAGGGTAATGGATGCAGGGTGATGTAATAGATAGACAGGGTAATGGATGCAGGGTGATGTAATATATATGCAGGGTGATTAGAGTTGGAATATTCCGGTAACTTTCCCAGAATTTACAGGTAAAAAAATATCTATTTAAAAATCTGGTTGGTAGATTCACGTAATCAGAAGTGAATAAAATCAGCAGGACATCCAGAATCCAACAAGGAGTTTTTGAAAACCTGGACATTTTTGGAAAGTTCCCATCATTTTGCCTCCCGAAAGATGACTGGCTGATTGACTGTTGAAGGAAAGCTGTGGCATGAGAACATGATAGCTTACGTATTAGCCACTGTGACGCTGAAGGCACATTTCCAGATTGCGTGGATAATAAATGTTTTATGTTCCATTTTATTATTTTAACCCTTATACTACCAATATATTTTACGATCATGGAATACCAACTGTTCATTTGCATATTCTGTCAAACAAAAAAATATACATTTCGTTAACCATAAACTGTGTGTAGCTTTTTTCAATCCACATTAGTACTAAAACGCTGATTTACCTTAATTTGATTGTAGTATCATTTCGTTTTTAGAATTTTTAAGTAAGTATAAATGATCGTGTTTATGAAGTAAAACCATCTGCCGTTTGGGTTGTACACCAAAATGTGAAATGGGCTTTCAGAAAGTATTCATACCCCTTGTTGTTACAGCCTGAATTAAATTAAAATCATTTTTAGATTTTTCTCTCGATCATCTACACACAATACCCTATAATGACAAACATGTTTTATAACATTTTGCAAATGTATTGAAATGCAAAAATATCTCATTTACGTAAATATTCACACCCCTGAGTCCGTACTTTGTAGAAGCACCTTTGGCAGGGATTACAGCTTTGAGTCATCTTGGGTATGTCTGTATCAGCTTTGAGTCGTGTTGGGTATGTCTGTATCAGCTTTGAGTCATCTTGGGTATGTCTGTATCAGCTTTGAGTCATCTTGGGTATGTCTGTATCAGCTTTGAGTCGTCTTGGGTATGTCTGTATCAGCTTTGAGTCGTCTTGGGTATGTCTGTATCAGCTTTGAGTCGTCTTGGGTATGTCTGTACCAGCTTTGAGTCATCTTGGGTATGTCTGTATCAGCTTTGAGTCGTCTTGGGTATGTCTGTACCAGCTTTGAGTCGTCTTGGGTATGTCTGTATCAGCTTTGAGTCGTCTTGGGTATGTCTGTATCAGCTTTGAGTCGTCTTGGGTATGTCTGTATCAGCTTTGAGTCGTCTTGGGTATGTCTGTATCAGCTTTGAGTCGTCTTGGGTATGTCTGTATCAGCTTTGAGTCGTCTTGGGTATGTCTGTATCAGCTTTGAGTCGTCTTGGGTATGTCTGTATCAGCTTTGAGTCGTCTTGGGTATGTCTGTATCAGCTTTGAGTCGTCTTGGGTATGTCTGTATCAGCTTTGAGTCGTCTTGGGTATGTCTGTATCAGCTTTGAGTCGTCTTGGGTATGTCTGTATCAGCTTTGAGTCGTCTTGGGTATGTCTGTATCAGCTTTGAGTCGTCTTGGGTATGTCTGTATCAGCTTTGAGTCGTCTTGGGTATGTCTGTATCAGCTTTGAGTCATCTTGGGTATGTCTGTACCAGCTTTGAGTCGTGTTGGGTATGTCTATCAGCTTTGAGTCATCTTGGGTATGTCTGTACCAGCTTTGAGTCGTGTTGGGTATGTCTGTACCAGCTTTGAGTCATCTTGGGTATGTCTGTACCAGCTTTGAGTCATCTTGGGTATGTCTGTTTCAGCTCTGAGTCATCTTGGGTATGTCTGTATCAGCTCTGAGTCATCTGGATTTGGGAATTTTCTCCCATTCTGCCTTGCAGATTTTTTCAAGCGCTGTTAAGTCAGTGGTGGTGAACAGCAATCTTAGTCTTTCCACAGATTTCCAATGGGATTCAAGTCTGTGCTTTGGCTGGGCCACTCAAGGACTTTCCCATTCTTGTTCTGAAGCCAGTCCAGCATAGCTTTGGCTTTATGCTTCGGGTCATTGTCCTGTTGGAACGTAAATCTTCGCCCCAGTCTAAGGTCATTTGCACTCTGAAGCAGGTTCTCATTAAGGATTTGCTTGTATCTGGCTCCATTCTTTGTTCCCTCTGTCATTACCAGTCTTCCAGTCCCTGCCAGTGAAAAGCATCCCCATAGCATGATGCTGCCACCACCATGCTTCACCGTAGGGATGGTGTTAGACGAGCGATGCCTGGTTTTCTCCAGACGTAGTTCTTTGCATTCATGCCAAAGAGTTCAATTGACTGTCTCATCAGATCACAGAATCATTTGCCTTGTGCTGTGAGACTTTCACCTGCCTTGTTGTAAACTCCAGGTGTGCTGTCATGTGCCTTTTTGTAAACTCCAGGTGTGCTGTCATGTGCCTTTTTGTAAACTCCAGGTGTGCTGTCATGTGCCTTTTTGTAAACTCCAGGTGTGCTGTCATGTGCCTTTTGTAAACTCCAGGTGTGCTGTCATGTGCCTTTTTGTAAACTCCAGGTGTGCTGTCATGTGCCTTTTTGTAAACTCCAGGTGTGCTGTCATGTGCCTTTTTGTAAACTCCAGGTTTTTTTTATTTTTTATTTATTTTACCTTTATTTAACCAGGTAGGCTAGTTGAGAACAAGTTCTCATTTGCAACTGCGACCTGGCCAAGATAAAGCATAGCAGTGTGAACAGACAACACAGAGTTACACATGGAGTAAACAATAAACAAGTCAATAACATGGTAGAAAAAAAAAAAAGAAAAAAAAGAGAATCTATATACAATGTGTGCAAAGGTGTGCTGTCATGTGCCTTGTTGTAAACTCCAGGTGGGCTGTCATGTGCCTTGTTGTAAACTCCAGGTGGGCTGTCATGTGCCTTGTTGTAAACTCCAGGTGGGCTGTCATGTGCCTTGTTGTAAACTCCAGGTGGGCTGTCATGTGCCTTTTTGTAAACTCCAGGTGGGCTGTCATGTGCCTTTTTGTAAACTCCAGGTGTGCTGTCATGTGCCTTTTTGTAAACTCCAGGTGTGCTGTCATGTGCCTTTTTGTAAACTCCAGGTGTGCTGTCATGTGCCTTTTTGTAAACTCCAGGTGTGCTGTCATGTGCCTTTTTGTAAACTCCAGGTGTGCTGTCATGTGCCTTTTTGTAAACTCCAGGTGGGCTGTCATGTGCCTTTTTCTCAGGAGTGGCTTCCATCTGGACATTCTCCCATAAAGCATAGATTGGTAAAAT
This sequence comes from Salvelinus namaycush, assembly GCF_016432855.1. Lineage (NCBI taxonomy): Eukaryota > Metazoa > Chordata > Actinopteri > Salmoniformes > Salmonidae > Salvelinus > Salvelinus namaycush. Next base: position 49,343,737 of record NC_052327.1, on the reverse strand, counting down.
CCTGTAGAGACTGTTGTCCTTCTGGCAGGTTTTCCCATCTCAGCCAAAGAAATCTGTAGTTCTGTCAGAGTGGTCATTGGGTTCTTGGTCACCTCCCTGACCGAGGCCCTTCTTGCCCCGTTGCCCAGTTTGCAGCTCTAGGCAGAGTCTGGGTATTTCAGTTTGGTCAGACGGCCAGCTCTAGGCAGTCTGGGTAGTTCCATATTTGTTCAATTTCCCGATGATGTATAGACCACTGTGCTCTTGGAAACTTTCAACACTCCAGGAATAGTTTTATACCCTTTCCCAGATATATGCCTTATCACAATTCTTTCTCGGAGCTCTATGGACAAGTTCCTTGGACTTCATGGTATATACTGTAGTTTGTGCTCTGACATGAGCTGTCAACTGTGGGACTTTATATAGACAGGCGTGTTTCTTTCTAAATCACGTCCAAAAAATTGAATTTGCCACAGGTGGACTTCAATCAAGTTGTAGTGACAACTCAAGGATGATCAAAGGAAATTGGATGCGCCTGAGCTCAATTTGGAGTGTTATAGCAAAGGGGTGTCAATACTTTCAGTATCAGTCAAGTTTGGACACACCTACTCATTCAAGCGGTTTTCTTTATTTTTACTATTTTCTACATTGTGGAATAATAGTGAAGACATCAAAACTATGAAATAACACATGGAATCATGTAGTAACCAAAAAAAGGTGTTAAACAAATCAAAATGTTTTTTATATTTGAAATTCTTCAAAGTAGCCTCCCTTTGCCTTGATGACATCTTTGCACTCACTTGGTATTCTCTCAACCAGCTTCACCTGGAATGCTTTTGAAGGAGTTCCCACATATACTGAGCACTTGTTGGCTGCTTTTCCTTCACTCTGCGGTCCAACTCATCCCAAACCATCTTAATTGGGTTTAGGTTGGGTGATTGTGGAGGCCAGGTCATCTGATGCAGCACTCCATCACTCTCCTTCTTGGTCAAATAGCACTTACACAGCCTGGAGGTGTGTTGAGTCATTGTCTTGTTGAAAAACAAATGATAGTCCCACTAAGTGCAAATCAGATGGGATGGCGTATCGCTGCAGAATGCTGTGGTAGCCATGCTGGTTAAGTGTGCCTTGAATTCTAATTCCACTGGTCTAATGTCCATTGCTCGTGTTTCTTGGCCCAAGCAAGTCTCTTCTTTTTATTGGTGTCCTTTAGTAGTTGTTTCTTTGCAGCAATTTGACCATGAAGGCCTGATTCACGCAGTCTCCTCTGAACAGTTGATGTTGAGATGTGTGTGTTACTTGAACTCTGTGAAGCATTTATTTGGGCTGCAATTTCCTAGGCTGGTAACTCTAATGAATTTATCCTCTGCAGCAGAGGTAACTCTGGGTCTTCCTTTCCTGTGACGGTCCTCATGAGAGCCAGTTTCATCATAGTGCCTGATGGTTTTTGCGACTGCACTTGAAGAAAAAGTTCTTGAAATGTTCAGTATTGACTGACCTTCATGTCTTAAAGTAATGATGGACTGTCATTTTTCTTTGCTTATTTGAGCTGTTCTTGCCATAATATGGACCTGATCTTTTACCAAATAGGGCTATCTTCTGTATACCACCCCTACCTTGTCACAACACAACTGATTGGCTCAAATGCATTCAGAAGGAAAGAAATTCCACAAATTGACTTTTAAAAAGGCACACCTGTTAATTGAAATGCATTCCAGGTGACTACCTCGTGAAGCTGGTTGAGAAAATGCAAAGAGTGTGCAAAGCGGTCATCCAGGCAAAGGTGGCTACTTTGAAGAATCTCAAATATAAAATATATTTTAATTTGTTTACTACTTGATACCATATGTGTTATTTCATAGTTTTGATGTCTTCACTATTAGTCTACAATGTAGAAAATAGTCCAAATGAAGATAAACCCTGAGTAGGTGTGTCCGAACTGTTGACTGGTACTGAATGTAAATTATATTTCATTTTACATTTTCTATACTTTTGAAAACATTTCTAAAAACATGTTTTCCCTTTTGTTTTTATGGGCTATTGTGTGTAGATGGGTAAGATCTTATATATATATATATATATATATATATATATTATCTGTTTATAATACAACAAAATGCGGAATAAGTCAAGTATGACTACTTTCTGTTATTTTATTGACAAATTGATTCATCCATTGATCCTGAAAGACAGTGACCAAACATATGGCTTTATGGTTTTCTTTATTCACGCCACAGCATTATCATGGCTGCTAGTGAAACAATGGTAGTGGGAGGGCCTATGGCAGGATGCTTCTACTCACAGTGGGGAATTGTGATGTCATTATGGGGTATTGTGATGTCGTGATGGGGTATTGTGATGTCGTGATGGGGTATTGTGATGTCGTGATGGGGTATTGTGATGTCGTGATGGGGTATTGTGATGTCGTTATGGGGTATTGTGATGTCGTGATGGGGTATTGTGTGTAGATTGATGAGGGAAATAAACAATTTAATACATTTTTGAATAAGGCTGCAACGTAACAAAATGTGGGAAAATGATTTTATATATTTGCCACTGCTCAACTAAAAATATCTTGGTCGACCAACAACCTTTCAATCAAACAATGGTCCAGTCAACTAAATGGGGTCAGTCCTAATGTGGAGTGGATCTGAGTTTTATATGGGGTCAGTCCTAATGTGGAGTGGATCTGAGTTCTAAATGGGGTCAGTCCTGATGTGGAGTGGATCTGAGTTCTAAATGGGGTCAGTTCTAATGTGGAGTGGATCTGAGTTTTATATGGGGTCAGTCCTAATGTGGAGTGGATCTGAGTTCTATATGGGGTCAGTCCTAATGTGGAGTGGATCTGAGTTTTATATGGGGTCAGTCCTAATGTGGAGTGGATCTGAGTTTTATATGGGGTCAGTCCTAATGTGGAGTGGATCTGAGTTTTATATGGGGTCAGTCCTGATGTGGAGTGGATCTGAGTTTTATATGGGGTCAGTCCTAATGTGGAGTGGATCTGAGTTCTAAATGGGGTCAGTCCTAATGTGGAGTGGATCTGAGTTCTATATGGGGTCAGTCCTAATGTGGAGTGGATCTGAGTTTTATATGGGGTCAGTCCTAATGTGGAGTGGATCTGAGTTCTATATGGGGTCAGTCCTAATGTGGAGTGGATCTGAGTTCTATATGGGGTCAGTCCTAATGTGGAGTGGATCTGAGTTCTATATGGGGTCAGTCCTAATGTGGAGTGGATCTGAGTTCTATATGGGGTCAGTCCTAATGTGGAGTGGATCTGAGTTTTATATGGGGTCAGTCCTAATGTGGAGTGGATCTGAGTTCTATATGGGGTCAGTCCTAATGTGGAGTGGATCTGAGTTTTATATGGGGTCAGTCCTAATGTGGAGTGGATCTGAGTTTTATATGGGGTCAGTCCTAATGTGGAGTGGATCTGAGTTCTATATGGGGTCAGTCCTAATGTGGAGTGGATCTGAGTTCTATATGGGGTCAGTCCTAATGTGGAGTGGATCTGAGTTCTAAATGGGGTCAGTCCTAATGTGGAGTGGATCTGAATTCTATATGGTGTCAGTCCTAATGTGGAGTGGATCTGAGTTCTATATGGGGTCAGTCCTAATGTGGAGTGGATCTGAGTTCTAAATGGGGTCAGTCCTAATGTGGAGTGGATCTGAGTTTTATATGGGGTCAGTCCTAATGTGGAGTGGATCTGAGTTCTAAATGGGGTCAGTCCTGATGTGGAGTGGATCTGAGTTCTATATGGGGTCAGTCCTAATGTGGAGTGGATCTGAGTTCTAAATGGGGTCAGTCCTAATGTGGAGTGGATCTGAGTTCTAAATGGGGTCAGTCCTAATGTGGAGTGGATCTGAGTTCTAAATGGGGTCAGTCCTAATGTGGAGTGGATCTGAGTTCTAAATGGGGTCAGTCCTAATGTGGAGTGGATCTGAGTTTTATATGGGGTCAGTCCTGATGTGGAGTGGATCTGAGTTTTATATGGGGTCAGTCCTAATGTGGAGTGGATCTGAGTTCTAAATGGGGTCAGTCCTGATGTGGAGTGGATCTGAGTTCTAAATGGGGTCAGTTCTAATGTGGAGTGGATCTGAGTTCTAAATGGGGTCAGTCCTAATGTGGAGTGGATCTGAGTTCTATATGGGGTCAGTTCTAATGTGGAGTGGATCTGAGTTTTATATGGGGTCAGTCCTGATGTGGAGTGGATCTGAGTTCTATATGGGGTCAGTCCTAATGTGGAGTGGATCTGAGTTCTATATGGGATCAGTTCTAATGTGGAGTGGATCTGAGTTTTATATGGGGTCAGTCCTAATGTGGAGTGGATCTGAGTTTTATATGGGGTCAGTCCTAATGTGGAGTGGATCTGAGTTCTATATGGGGTCAGTCCTAATGTGGAGTGGATCTGAGTTCTATATGGGGTCAGTCCTAATGTGGAGTGGATCTGAGTTCTAAATGGGGTCAGTCCTAATGTGGAGTGGATCTGAGTTCTATATGGGGTCAGTCCTAATGTGGAGTGGATCTGAGTTCTAAATGGGGTCAGTCCTAATGTGGAGTGGATCTGAGTTCTATATGGGGTCAGTCCTAATGTGGAGTGGATCTGAGTTCTATATGGGGTCAGTCCTAATGTGGAGTGGATCTGAGTTCTAAATGGGGTCAGTCCTAATGTGGAGTGGATCTGAGTTCTAAATTTTAGTTTAATCAAATATTTATACCATTGGCAGAGTTTGTATACCATTTACCAATTTTTGATATGTAGAAAAATGAGGAACTATATTCATACCAGCCATATTGGCGGGTGGTCAGAGTATTTGGGAGCAGTTTTTTCTCAATCCAATGCCCAAAATGACCCAGGTCAGTAGTATAAGGGTTAAATAATGGTTTTCATGTACGGTGTTGAGTCATCGTGGTTCATTGTGACAAGCTCCTTCCTGTTGTCTCCTCTCTCAGAGTTTCTCCATGGCAGTTTACCTGGTCAGACAGCAGACATCCACAACCCTGCTACAGAGACTACGGGCCAAAGGGATCCGCAACCCAGACCACTCCAGAGCTCTCAGTAGGTGGCTCTCTGATATTAGACGGTGCTGGTCCCAGACCACTCCAGAGCTCTCAGTAGGTGGCTCTCTGATATTAGACGGTGCTGGTCCCAGACCACTCCAGAGCTCTCAGTAGGTGGCTCTCTGATATTAGACGGTGCTGGTCCCAGACCACTCCAGAGCTCTCAGTAGGTGGCTCTCTGATATTAGACGGTGCTGGTCCCAGACCACTCCAGAGCTCTCAGTAGGTGGCTCTCTGATATTAGACGGTGCTGGTCCCAGACCACTCCAGAGCTCTCAGTAGGTGGCTCTCTGATATTAGACGGTGCTGGTCCCAGACCACTCCAGAGCTCTCAGTAGGTGGCTCTCTGATATTAGACGGTGCTGGTCCCAGACCACTCCAGAGCTCTCAGTAGGTGGCTCTCTGATATTAGACTGGTGCTGGTCCCAGACCACTCCAGAGCTCTCAGTAGGTGGCTCTCTGATATTAGACGGTGCTGGTCCCAGACCACTCCAGAGCTCTCAGTAGGTGGCTCTCTGATATTAGACGGTGCTGGTCCCAGACCACTCCAGAGCTCTCAGTAGGTGGCTCTCTGATATTAGACGGTGCTGGTCCCAGACCACTCCAGAGCTCTCAGTAGGTGGCTCTCTGATATTAGACGGTGCTGGTCCCAGACCACTCCAGAGCTCTCAGTAGGTGGCTCTCTGATATTAGACGGTGCTGGTCCCAGACCACTCCAGAGCTCTCAGTAGGTGGCTCTCTGATATTAGACGGTGCTGGTCCCAGACCACTCCAGAGCTCTCAGTAGGTGGCTCTCTGATATTAGACGGTGCTGGTCCCAGACCACTCCAGAGCTCTCAGTAGGTGGCTCTCTGATATTAGACGGTGCTGGTCCCAGACCACTCCAGAGCTCTCAGTAGGTGGCTCTCTGATATTAGACGGTGCTGGTCCCAGACCACTCCAGAGCTCTCAGTAGGTGGCTCTCTGATATTAGACGGTGCTGGTCCCAGACCACTCCAGAGCTCTCAGTAGGTGGCTCTCTGATATTAGACGGTGCTGGTCCCAGACCACTCCAGAGCTCTCAGTAGGTGGCTCTCTGATATTAGACGGTGCTGGTCCCAGACCACTCCAGAGCTCTCAGTAGGTGGCTCTCTGATATTAGACGGTGCTGGTCCCAGACCACTCCAGAGCTCTCAGTAGGTGGCTCTCTGATATTAGACGGTGCTGGTCCCAGACCACTCCAGAGCTCTCAGTAGGTGGCTCTCTGATATTAGACGGTGCTGGTCCCAGACCACTCCAGAGCTCTCAGTAGGTGGCTCTCTGATATTAGACGGTGCTGGTCCCAGACCACTCCAGAGCTCTCAGTAGGTGGCTCTCTGATATTAGACGGTGCTGGTCCCAGACCACTCCAGAGCTCTCAGTAGGTGGCTCTCTGATATTAGACGGTGCTGGTCCCAGACCACTCCAGAGCTCTCAGTAGGTGGCTCTCTGATATTAGACGGTGCTGGTCCCAGACCACTCCAGAGCTCTCAGTAGGTGGCTCTCTGATATTAGACGGTGCTGGTCCCAGACCACTCCAGAGCTCTCAGTAGGTGGCTCTCTGATATTAGACGGTGCTGGTCCCAGACCACTCCAGAGCTCTCAGTAGGTGGCTCTCTGATATTAGACGGTGCTGGTCCCAGACCACTCCAGAGCTCTCAGTAGGTGGCTCTCTGATATTAGACGGTGCTGGTCCCAGACCACTCCAGAGCTCTCAGTAGGTGGCTCTCTGATATTAGACGGTGCTGGTCCCAGACCACTCCAGAGCTCTCAGTAGGTGGCTCTCTGATATTAGACGGTGCTGGTCCCAGACCACTCCAGAGCTCTCAGTAGGTGGCTCTCTGATATTAGACGGTGCTGGTCCCAGACCACTCCAGAGCTCTCAGTAGGTGGCTCTCTGATATTAGACGGTGCTGGTCCCAGACCACTCCAGAGCTCTCAGTAGGTGGCTCTCTGATATTAGACGGTGCTGGTCCCAGACCACTCCAGAGCTCTCAGTAGGTGGCTCTCTGATATTAGACGGTGCTGGTCCCAGACCACTCCAGAGCTCTCAGTAGGTGGCTCTCTGATATTAGACGGTGCTGGTCCCAGACCACTCCAGAGCTCTCAGTAGGTGGCTCTCTGATATTAGACGGTGCTGGTCCCAGACCACTCCAGAGCTCTCAGTAGGTGGCTCTCTGATATTAGACGTTGCTGCATGGTCCCATAAACCCAAGTCCCTCATGACCATAGGAGCTGCCTCAACAGCACCAGGCTAGGGAAATGGAACGGGAGAATGTCATCGTTATTGTGTTGTCTCTCTCTCTCTCCACAGTCAAAGAGAAGTTAACAGCTGACCCCGACAGTGAGATTGCGACCACCAGTCTACGAGTCTCTCTACTCTGTCCGGTACGTACACTCATTTACATTTTAGTTATTTAGCAGACGTTCTTAATCAGAATCGATCAATCGGTGATCAACTAATCAGAAGTGATCAACTTGGGTAAAAGTAGGTAGATTAGGTAAAACAACCACATCACAATCACAAGTTCTGTCATCCCACTGAGGCTACAAACAGCACGATATTCATCCTTCTGTTTCCTGTGTGTTTGTCTAGCTGGTCCTCGTGATGTTGATGTATATTCATCTTCCTGTTTCCTGTGTGTTTGTCTAGCTGGTCCTCGTGATGTTGATGTATATTCATCTTCCTGTTTCCTGTGTGTTTGTCTAGCTGGTCCTCGTGATGTTGATGTGTATTCATCTTCCTGTTTCCTGTTTCCTGTGTGTTTGTCTAGCTGGTCCTCGTGATGTTGATGTATATTCATCTTCCTGTTTCCTGTGTGTTTGTCTAGCTGGTCTCGTGATGTTGATGTGTATTCATCTTCCTGTTTCCTGTGTGTTTGTCTAGCTGGTCCTCGTGATGTTGATGTATATTCATCTTCCTGTTTCCTGTTTGTTTGTCTAGCTGGTCCTCGTGATGTTGATGTATATTCATCTTCCTGTTTCCTGTGTGTTTGTCTAGCTGGTCCTCGTGATGTTGATGTATATTCATCTTCCTGTTTCCTGTGTGTTTGTCTAGCTGGTCCTCGTGATGTTGATGTATATTCATCTTCCTGTTTCCTGTTTCCTGTGTGTTTGTCTAGCTGGTCCTCGTGATGTTGATGTGTATTCATCTTCCTGTTTCCTGTGTGTTTGTCTAGCTGGTCCTCGTGATGTTGATGTATATTCATCTTCCTGTTTCCTGTGTGTTTGTCTAGCTGGTCCTCGTGATGTTGATGTGTATTCATCTTCCTGTTTCCTGTGTGTTTGTCTAGCTGGTCCTCGTGATGTTGATGTATATTCATCTTCCTGTTTCCTGTGTGTTTGTCTAGCTGGTCCTCGTGATGTTGATGTATATTCATCTTCCTGTTTCCTGTGTGTTTGTCTAGCTGGTCCTCGTGATGTTGATGTATATTCATCCTTCTGTTTCCTGTGTGTTTGTCTAGCTGGTCCTCGTGATGTTGATGTATATTCATCTTCCTGTTTCCTGTGTGTTTGTCTAGCTGGTCCTCGTGATGTTGATGTGTATTCATCTTCCTGTTTCCTGTTTCCTGTGTGTTTGTCTAGCTGGTCCTCGTGATGTTGATGTGTATTCATCTTCCTGTTTCCTGTTTCCTGTGTGTTTGTCTAGCTGGTCCTCGTGATGTTGATGTATATTCATCTTCCTGTTTCCTGTTTCCTGTGTGTTTGTCTAGCTGGTCCTCGTGATGTTGATGTGTATTCATCTTCCTGTTTCCTGTGTGTTTGTCTAGCTGGTCCTCGTGATGTTGATGTGTATTCATCTTCCTGTTTCCTGTGTGTTTGTCTAGCTGGTCCTCGTGATGTTGATGTATATTCATCTTCCTGTTTCCTGTTTCCTGTGTGTTTGTCTAGCTGGTCCTCGTGATGTTGATGTATATTCATCTTCCTGTTTCCTGTGTGTTTGTCTAGCTGGTCCTCGTGATGTTGATGTATATTCATCTTCCTGTTTCCTGTTTCCTGTGTGTTTGTCTAGCTGGTCCTCGTGATGTTGATGTATATTCATCTTCCTGTTTCCTGTGTGTTTGTCTAGCTGGTCCTCGTGATGTTGATGTATATTCATCTTCCTGTTTCCTGTGTGTTTGTCTAGCTGGTCCTCGTGATGTTGATGTATATTCATCTTCCTGTTTCCTGTGTGTTTGTCTAGCTGGTCCTCGTGATGTTGATGTATATTCATCTTCCTGTTTCCTGTGTGTTTGTCTAGCTGGTCCTCGTGATGTTGATGTATATTCATCTTCCTGTTTCCTGTGTGTTTGTCTAGCTGGTCCTCGTGATGTTGATGTGTATTCATCTTCCTGTTTCCTGTGTGTTTGTCTAGCTGGTCCTCGTGATGTTGATGTATATTCATCTTCCTGTTTCCTGTGTGTTTGTCTAGCTGGTCCTCGTGATTTTGATGTATATTCATCTTCCTGTTTCCTGTGTGTTTGTCTAGCTGGTCCTCGTGATGTTGATGTATATTCATCTTCCTGTTTCCTGTTTCCTGTGTGTTTGTCTAGCTGGTCCTCGTGATGTTGATGTGTATTCATCTTCCTGTTTCCTGTGTTTTTGTCTAGCTGGTCCTTGTGATGTTGATGTATATTCATCCTCCTGTTTCCTGTTTCCTGTGTGTTTGTCTAGCTGGTCCTCGTGATGTTGATGTATATTCATCTTCCTGTTTCCTGTGTGTTTGTCTAGCTGGTCCTCGTGATGTTGATGTATATTCATCTTCCTGTTTCCTGTGTGTTTGTCTAGCTGGTCTCGTGATGTTGATGTATATTCATCTTCCTGTTTCCTGTTTCCTGTGTGTTTGTCTAGCTGGTCCTCGTGATGTTGATGTGTATTCATCTTCCTGTTTCCTGTTTCCTGTGTGTTTGTCTAGCTGGTCCTCGTGATGTTGATGTGTATTCATCTTCCTGTTTCCTGTGTGTTTGTCTAGCTGGTCCTCGTGATGTTGATGTATATTCATCTTCCTGTTTCCTGTGTGTTTGTCTAGCTGGTCCTCGTGATGTTGATGTATATTCATCTTCCTGTTTCCTGTTTCCTGTGTGTTTGTCTAGCTGGTCCTCGTGATGTTGATGTGTATTCATCTTCCTGTTTCCTGTTTCCTGTGTGTTTGTCTAGCTGGTCCTCGTGATGTTGATGTATATTCATCTTCCTGTTTCCTGTTTCCTGTGTGTTTGTCTAGCTGGTCCTCGTGATGTTGATGTGTATTCATCTTCCTGTTTCCTGTGTGTTTGTCTAGCTGGTCCTCGTGATGTTGATGTATATTCATCTTCCTGTTTCCTGTGTGTTTGTCTAGCTGGTCCTCGTGATGTTGATGTATATTCATCTTCCTGTTTCCTGTTTCCTGTGTGTTTGTCTAGCTGGTCCTCGTGATGTTGATGTGTATTCATCTTCCTGTTTCCTGTTTCCTGTGTGTTTGTCTAGCTGGTCCTCGATGTTGATGTATATTCATCTTCCTGTTTCCTGTGTGTTTGTCTAGCTGGTCCTTGTGATGTTGATGTATATTCATCTTCCTGTTTCCTGTTTCCTGTGTGTTTGTCTAGCTGGTCCTCGTGATGTTGATGTGTATTCATCTTCCTGTTTCCTGTGTGTTTGTCTAGCTGGTCCTCGTGATGTTGATGTATATTCATCTTCCTGTTTCCTGTGTGTTTGTCTAGCTGGTCCTCGTGATGTTGATGTATATTCATCTTCCTGTTTCCTGTGTGTTTGTCTAGCTGGTCCTCGTGATGTTGATGTATATTCATCCTCCTGTTTCCTGTTTCCTGTGTGTTTGTCTAGCTGGTCCTCGTGATGTTGATGTATATTCATCCTCCTGTTTCCTGTTTCCTGTGTGTTTGTCTAGCTGGTCCTCGTGATGTTGATGTATATTCATCCTCCTGTTTCCTGTTTCCTGTGTGTTTGTCTAGCTGGTCCTCGTGATGTTGATGTATATTCATCTTCCTGTTTCCTGTGTGTTTGTCTAGCTGGTCCTCGTGATGTTGATGTATATTCATCTTCCTGTTTCCTGTGTGTTTGTCTAGCTGGTCCTCGTGATGTTGATGTATATTCATCTTCCTGTTTCCTGTGTGTTTGTCTAGCTGGTCCTCGTGATGTTGATGTATATTCATCTTCCTGTTTCCTGTGTGTTTGTCTAGCTGGTCCTCGTGATGTTGATGTATATTCATCTTCCTGTTTCCTGTGTGTTTGTCTAGCTGGTCCTCGTGATGTTGATGTATATTCATCTTCCTGTTTCCTGTGTGTTTGTCTAGCTGGTCCTCGTGATGTTGATGTATATTCATCTTCCTGTTTCCTGTGTGTTTGTCTAGCTGGTCCTCGTGATGTTGATGTGTATTCATCTTCCTGTTTCCTGTGTGTTTGTCTAGCTGGTCCTCGTGATGTTGATGTATATTCATCTTCCTGTTTCCTGTGTGTTTGTCTAGCTGGTCCTCGTGATGTTGATGTATATTCATCTTCCTGTTTCCTGTGTGTTTGTCTAGCTGGTCCTCGTGATGTTGATGTATATTCATCTTCCTGTTTCCTGTTTCCTGTGTGTTTGTCTAGCTGGTCCTCGTGATGTTGATGTGTATTCATCTTCCTGTTTCCTGTGTGTTTGTCTAGCTGGTCCTCGATGTTGATGTATATTCATCTTCCTGTTTCCTGTGTGTTTGTCTAGCTGGTCCTTGTGATGTTGATGTATATTCATCTTCCTGTTTCCTGTTTCCTGTGTGTTTGTCTAGCTGGTCCTCGTGATGTTGATGTGTATTCATCTTCCTGTTTCCTGTGTGTTTGTCTAGCTGGTCCTCGTGATGTTGATGTATATTCATCTTCCTGTTTCCTGTGTGTTTGTCTAGCTGGTCCTCGTGATGTTGATGTATATTCATCTTCCTGTTTCCTGTGTGTTTGTCTAGCTGGTCCTCGTGATGTTGATGTATATTCATCCTCCTGTTTCCTGTTTCCTGTGTGTTTGTCTAGCTGGTCCTCGTGATGTTGATGTATATTCATCCTCCTGTTTCCTGTTTCCTGTGTGTTTGTCTAGCTGGTCCTCGTGATGTTGATGTATATTCATCCTCCTGTTTCCTGTTTCCTGTGTGTTTGTCTAGCTGGTCCTCGTGATGTTGATGTATATTCATCTTCCTGTTTCCTGTGTGTTTGTCTAGCTGGTCCTCGTGATGTTGATGTATATTCATCTTCCTGTTTCCTGTGTGTTTGTCTAGCTGGTCCTCGTGATGTTGATGTATATTCATCTTCCTGTTTCCTGTGTGTTTGTCTAGCTGGTCCTCGTGATGTTGATGTATATTCATCTTCCTGTTTCCTGTGTGTTTGTCTAGCTGGTCCTCGTGATGTTGATGTATATTCATCTTCCTGTTTCCTGTGTGTTTGTCTAGCTGGTCCTCGTGATGTTGATGTATATTCATCTTCCTGTTTCCTGTGTGTTTGTCTAGCTGGTCCTCGTGATGTTGATGTATATTCATCTTCCTGTTTCCTGTGTGTTTGTCTAGCTGGTCCTCGTGATGTTGATGTGTATTCATCTTCCTGTTTCCTGTGTGTTTGTCTAGCTGGTCCTCGTGATGTTGATGTATATTCATCTTCCTGTTTCCTGTGTGTTTGTCTAGCTGGTCCTCGTGATGTTGATGTATATTCATCTTCCTGTTTCCTGTGTGTTTGTCTAGCTGGTCCTCGTGATGTTGATGTGTATTCATCTTCCTGTTTCCTGTGTGTTTGTCTAGCTGGTCCTCGTGATGTTGATGTATATTCATCTTCCTGTTTCCTGTTTCCTGTGCGTTTGTCTAGCTGGTCCTCGTGATGTTGATGTATATTCATCTTCCTGTTTCCTGTGTGTTTTGTCTAGCTGGTCCTCGTGATGTTGATGTATATTCATCCTCCTGTTTCCTGTTTCCTGTGTGTGTTTGTCTAGCTGGGGAAGATGCGTCTGATGATCCCGTGCAGAGCGTTGACCTGTTCCCACCTGCAGTGTTTCGATGCGACGCTTTACATCCAGATGAATGAGAAGAAACCCACCTGGGTTTGTCCTGTGTGTGATCAGAAGGCCCCCTACCAACACCTCATCATCGACGGGTTCGTTCTGCTGCACCTCTCTGGGGATGTTTCACATTGAATGAACAGTCATCCAATGCATTGCAGTACAGTAGCACACACTATTTCTGAACCCCTGTCGTGTGTGTGTGTGTGTGTGTGTGTGTGTGTGTGTGTGTGTGTGTGTGTGTGTGTGTGTGTGTGTGTGTGTGTGTGTGTGTGTGTGTGTGTGTGTGTGCGCGCGCGCAGGTTGTTCATGGAGATCCTAAACAGCTGTGAGGACTGTGATGAGATCCAGTTTAAAGAGGACGGGAACTGGTATCCCATGAGATCGAAGAAAGAGGTCACAGAGGTGTCTGCTTCATTCAACGGGGAGGACGGTACGTGGGGATTCCTCCGGCTTCATAGCCCTTCTGGTATCATAGTAGCGCCATTTATACAAATTCATTAAAAAAATCAAAAGCTGAGATGTCTTGAGTCATTAAGTATTCAACTCCTTTGTTATGTAAAGCCTAAAGTTGCAATAATAGTGTTTAACATGATTTCTAAATGACTACCTCATCTCTGCACCCCAAACATACAATTATCTGTAAGGTCCCTCAGTCGAGCAGTGAATTTAAAACACAGATTCGACCACAAAGACCAGGGAGGTTTTCCAATGCCTCACAAAGGGCACCTATTGGTAGATGGGTAAAAAAAACAATAAACAGACATTGAATATCCCTTTGAGCATGAAGTTATTAATTACACTTTGGATGCTGTATCAATACACCCAGTCACTACAAAGATACAGGTGTCCTTCCTAACTCAGTTGCCGGAGAGGAAGGAAACCGCTCAGGGGTTTCACCATGAGGCCAATGGTGACTGTAAAACAGTTTAAATCAACATTTATTGGTCACATACACATATTTAGCAGATGTTATTGCGGGTGTAGTGAAATGCTTGTGTTCCTAGCTCCAACAGTGCAGTAATATCTAACAATTCACAACAATATACACACATCTAAAGTAAAAGAATGGAATTAAGAAATATATAAATATTAGGACGAGCAATGTCGGCGTGGCATTGACTAAAATACAGTAGAATAGAATACATATGAGATGAGTGAAGCAGTATGGAACTATTGTTAAAGTGACCAGTGATGTAGAAAGGGCAGCAGCCTCTAAGGTGCAGGTTTGAGTAACCGGGTGGTAGCCGGCTAGTGATGGCTATTTAACAGTCTGATGGCCTTGAGATAGAAGCTGTTTTTCAGTCTCTCGGTCCCTGCTTCGATGCACCTGTACTGACCGCGCCTTCTGGATGATAGCGGGGTGAACAGGCCGTGGCTCGGGTGGATGATGTCCTGGATGAGTTTAATGGCTGTGATAGGAGAAAACTGAGGATGGATCAACATTGTAGTTACTCCACAATACTAACCCTACAGGACAGTGAAAAGAAGGAAGCCTGAACATAATACAAATATTCCAAAACATGCATCCTGTTTGTATCAAGGCACTAAAGTAATACTTTTAAAAAATGTGGCAAAGAAATTAAGTTTATGTCCTGAATACAAAGTGTTATGTTTGGGGCAAATCCAATACAACACATTACTGAGTACCACTCTCCATATTTTCAAGCATAGTTGTGGCTGCATCATGTTATGGGTATGCTTGTAATAATTAAGGACTAGGGAGTTTATTTTTAGGATACAAGTAAACAGAATTGAGCTAACCACAGGCAAAATCCTAGAGGAAAACCTGGTTCAGTCTGCTTTCCACCAGACACTGGGATATTAATTCACCTTTCAGCAGAACAATAACCTAAAACACAAGGCCAAATATAGACTGCAGTTGTTTACCAAGAAGAGATTGAATGTGCCTGAGTGGCCTAGTTACTGTTTTGACTTACATCTGCTTGAAAATCTATGTCAAGACTTAAAAATGGCTGTCTAGAAATGAGCAACAACCAACTTGACTGAAGTTGGACTTGTCTCTCTCTTTCTGTCTCTCTGTCTGTCTCTGTTTCTCTTTCTGTCTGTCTCTCTGTCTGTCTCTGTCTGTCTCTGTCTGTCTCTGTCTCTCTGTCTGCCTGTCTCTCTGTCTGCCATAGACTCGTGTCGGACAGTAGAATCAGAGCACCACAGGAACAGCTCATCCCACAGCAGTACCAATAAGGTGGTGGTGATTGATCTGACTCTAGACAGCTCTTCAGACGACGATCTGGACGATGAGCCTCCTCTCAAGAGGGCCTGTCCCTCCTCCTCGCTGTCCCCTGCCTCGCCGCCTGCCAGCAAGGGGTATGTCCAATCACAAAATCCTACAAATACAATCTGTCCACTCATCCTTTCCTGTCATTGCGTGAATTTGAAAGAAGTGAGCAGTTGAAAGCTAAGCCAGCCTTATGATGAGCTTCCGCCATATTGTTATCACCTGTCTGCGACGAAAAGAGGACAGATTTGTCACAGCACCAGGCTACTATTGTTTTATTCAGTTGTCTTCCTTGGCTTTCGGGCCGACTGAACACCAGCCAGACTGCTGTCTGTTTTGGGCCGACTGAACACCAGCCAGACTGCTGTCTGTTTTGGGCCGACTGAACACCAGCCAGACTGCTGTCTGTTTTGGGCCAGACTGAACACCAGCCAGACTGCTGTCTGTTTTGGGCCGACAGAACACCAGCCAGACTGCTGTCTGTTTTGGGCCAGACTGCTGTCTGTTTCGGGCCGACTGAACACCAGCCAGACTGCTGTCTGTTTTGGGCCGACTGAACACCAGCCAGACTGCTGTCTGTTTTGGGCCAAACTGCTGTCTGTTTTGGGCCGACTGAACACCAGCCAGACTGCTGTCTGTTTTGGGCCCACTGAGCACCAGTCGGACTGCTGTCTGTTTCGGGCCCACTGAGCACCAGTCGGACTGCTGTCTGTTTCGGGCCCACTGAGCTCCAGCCGGACTGCTGTCTGTTTCGGGGCCACTGAGCTCCAGCCGGACTGCTGTCTGTTTCGGGCCCACTGAGCACCAGTCGGACTGCTGTCTGTTTCGGGCCCACTGAGCACCAGTCGGACTGCTGTCTGTTTCGGGCCCACTGAGCACCAGTCGGACTGCTGTCTGTTTCGGGCCCACTGAGCACCAGTCGGACTGCTGTCTGTTTCGGGCCCACTGAGCACCAGTCGGACTGCTGTCTGTTTCGGGCCCACTGAGCACCAGTCGGACTGCTGTCTGTTTCGGGCCCACTGAGCACCAGTCGGACTGCTGTCTGTTTCGGGCCCACTGAGCACCAGTCGGACTGCTGTCTGTTTCGGGCCCACTGAGCTCCAGCCGGACTGCTGTCTGTTTCGGGGCCACTGAGCTCCAGCCGGACTGCTGTCTGTTTCGGGCCCACTGAGCACCAGTCGGACTGCTGTCTGTTTCGGGCCCACTGAGCACCAGTCGGACTGCTGTCTGTTTCGGGCCCACTGAGCACCAGTCGGACTGCTGTCTGTTTCGGGCCCACTGAGCACCAGTCGGACTGCTGTCTGTTTCGGGCCCACTGAGCACCAGTCGGACTGCTGTCTGTTTTGGGCCTGACTGCTGTCTGTTTCGTGCCCACTGAGCACCAGTCGGACTGCTGTCTGTTTCGGGCCCACTGAGCACCAGTCGGACTGCTGTCTGTTTCGGGCCCACTGAGCACCAGTCGGACTGCTGTCTGTTTCGGGCCCACTGAGCACCAGTCGGACTGCTGTCTGTTTCGGGCCCACTGAGCACCAGTCGGACTGCTGTCTGTTTCGGGCCCACTGAGCACCAGTCGGACTGCTGTCTGTTTCGGGCCCACTGAGCACCAGTCGGACTGCTGTCTGTTTCGGGCCCACTGAGCACCAGTCGGACTGCTGTCTGTTTCGGGCCCACTGAGCTCCAGCCGGACTGCTGTCTGTTTCGGGCCCACTGAGCTCCAGCCGGACTGCTGTCTGTTTCGGGGCCACTGAGCTCCAGCCGGACTGCTGTCTGTTTCGGGGCCACTGAGCTCCAGCCGGACTGCTGTCTGTTTCGGGCCCACTGAACACCAGCCGGACTGCTGTCTGTTTCGGGCCCACTGAGCACCAGTCGGACTGCTGTCTGTTTCGGGCCCACTGAGCACCAGTCGGACTGCTGTCTGTTTCGGGGCCACTGAGCTCCAGCCGGACTGCTGTCTGTTTCGGTCCCACTGAGCTCCAGCCGGACTGCTGTCTGTTTCGGGGCCACTGAGCTCCAGCCGGACTGCTGTCTGTTTCGGGGCCACTGAGCTCCAGCCGGACTGCTGTCTGTTTCGGGCCCACTGAACACCAGCCGGACTGCTGTCTGTTTCGGGCCCACTGAGCACCAGCCGGACTGCTGTCTGTTTCGGGCCCACTGAGCACCAGCCGGACTGCTGTCTGTTTCGGGGCCACTGAGCTCCAGCCGGACTGCTGTCTGTTTCGGTCCGACTGAACACCAGCCGGACTGTTCTGACCTGGTGTTATGTTCTCCCCACAGAGTGTTGAACCTCCACAGCCAGGCGTCTCCGGTGGCCAGAGCTCCCAGCATGCCTCCTGTTGAGACCAGCTATATCCCTCCTCCTCCCCCCCTCATACAGGACTACAGCCACTACTACCACACCCCCAACGACCTGGACCTCAACTTCTTCTCATTCCTCCAGGGAGACAACCATCAGGTAATGACTTCACAGAATAGAACCAGACAACCATCAGGTAATGACTTCACAGAATACCACCGTCAGGTAATGACTTCACAGAATAGAACCATCAGGTAATGACTTCACAGAATAGAACCATCAGGTAATGACTTCACAGGATAGAACCATCAGGTAATGACTTCACAGAATAGAACCATCAGGTAATGACTTCACAGAATAGAACCAGACAACCATCAGGTAATGACTTCACAGGATAGAACCATCAGGTAATGACTTCACAGAATACAACCATCAGGTAATGACTTCACAGAATAGAACCAGACAACCATCAGGTAATGACTTCACAGAATAGAACCAGACAACCATCAGGTAATGACTTCACAGAATACAACCATCAGGTAATGACTACACAGAATACAACCACCAGGTAATGACTTCACAGAATACCACCATCAGGTAATGACTTCACAGGATAGAACCATCAGGTAATGACTTCACAGGATAGAACCACCAGGTAATGACTTCACAGGATAGAACCACCAGGTAATGACTTCACAGAATACAACCACCAGGTAATGACTTCACAGAATACCACCATCAGGTAATGACTTCACAGAATACCACCATCAGGTAATGACTTCACAGAATACCACCATCAGGTAATGACTTCACAGAATACCACCATCAGGTAATGACTTCACAGAATACCACCATCAGGTAATGACTTCACAGAATACCACCATCAGGTAATGACTTCACAGAATACCACCATCGGGTAATGACTTCACAGAATACCACCATCAGGTAATGACTTCACAGAATACCACCATCGGGTAATGACTTCACAGAATAGAACCATCGGGTAATGACTTCACAGAATAGAACCATCGGGTAATGACTTCACAGAATAGAACCATCGGGTAATGACTTCACAGAATAGAACCATCAGGTAATGACTTCACAGAATAGAACCATCAGGTAATGACTTCACAGGATAGAACCATCAGGTAATGACTTCACAGAATAGAACCATCAGGTAATGACTTCACAGAATAGAACCATCAGGTAATGACTTCACAGGATAGAACCATCAGGTAATGACTTCACAGAATAGAACCATCAGGTAATGACTTCACAGAATAGAACCAGACAACCATCAGGTAATGACTTCACAGAATAGAACCAGACAACCATCAGGTAATGACTTCACAGAATACAACCATCAGGTAATGACTACACAGAATACAACCACCAGGTAATGACTTCACAGAATACCACCATCAGGTAATGACTTCACAGGATAGAACCATCAGGTAATGACTTCACAGGATAGAACCACCAGGTAATGACTTCACAGGATAGAACCACCAGGTAATGACTTCACAGAATACAACCACCAGGTAATGACTTCACAGAATACCACCATCAGGTAATGACTTCACAGAATACCACCATCAGGTAATGACTTCACAGAATACCACCATCAGGTAATGACTTCACAGAATACCACCATCAGGTAATGACTTCACAGAATACCACCATCAGGTAATGACTTCACAGAATACCACCATCAGGTAATGACTTCACAGAATACCACCATCGGGTAATGACTTCACAGAATACCACCATCGGGTAATGACTTCACAGAATACCACCATCGGGTAATGACTTCACAGAATACCACCATCAGGTAATGACTTCACAGAATACCACCATCAGGTAATGACTTCACAGAATACCACCATCGGGTAATGACTTCACAGAATACCACCATCGGGTAATGACTTCACAGAATACCACCATCGGGTAATGACTTCACAGAATACCACCATCGGGTAATGACTACTCTCTCCTCTCTGTAGCATTACAACATGGTGATGGCTGCAGCAGCGGCGGCCTCGGCCTCAGAAGACCATGACCTTCTCCTCAACCGCTTCCTGCCGTATAGCTCCTCCCAGATGTTCCTGGACCAACCAGGGACCCCCGGGGGCGGGAGCAGCGCCCTGCCAGCAGCCAATGGGGGCAGCAACAGCGGGAGCAGCTCCAGTCTTGTTTCATCTAATAGTTTAAGAGAGAGGGATGGCGACAGGGATGGCGAGAGGGACAGCCAGTCGAGCAGGTCTGATGCAGCGGCAGCAGTCATATATGGCTCCATACCAGACGTGATCTCGTTAGACTGAAGGGAGGCGGGGGATCGTTCACACAGAACGGAAAAACAACTTGAGGGAGAAAATAGAAACGGAAGGGGACGAATAAAGGAAAAATAAAAAGTAGGAGAAAACAATGCTATGTACAGAGAGGAAAAATATATATTTTCAATTTGACTTATTATATATAAGCTCCCGACGATGATGATGATGATGATGAGTAACTTCAGGTGATATTTTTCTGTGGATACTGAAGATTTTTCCCCCCAGCCTCTTCCTTCACGTGCCCCCTGACCTTTTGTACTTCGTTTCTACTGTTGTATTTCAATATTACACGTCGACGGCATTATTTTTGTCTCAAAAACATGTTTGGACTTGTGCTTCGGAGCGAGAAGAGGAATCTGTCCGTTTGTTTCCTCATCACTGTAGATTTATTTTTCCTTTTTTTTTTTTTTTTCGTTAATTTCTTACTGTGGTCAATAATATTGTATTTAATTATTTTCAAGGTATTATTTATTAATATGCTTTCAAGTTCTGTTGGATCTGTGTGCTGTGTAAAAAGCATTCCCTATGCTCCATGTTGTCGTTGCCACTAGGATCACACAGGCTAGCCTGGGTACCATTCTGTCTGCTGTCATTCCACTCCTCGTCATGCGTAACAAGGAGTGGAATGGTAGCACAAGACAGACTGGTACCCAGGCTGGTTATACATCCACTACTGTGGTTTCTCTGGTTAGTGTGCTCCTCTCTCATCTCTTTAAGTTAGCTGAGGAAACTGTTTTCACATTAAAGAAATATTAGGAAAATAGTATTGAAATTGGCATCATAGTTACACACAGCAAATTTACATTATGTGGGGGGGGGGGGCAAAATGGTTTCAATCCAGTGTATTACTATGGTACCTTATTAAATGTAAGCACTATTTTCACGCAGGGGGTATCTTTTGACTCACTTTTTCACCAGGTCATCTAAGGAAAACAAAAACCCAAGTATATTGAAGTTGTTTTGGAACAGAGAACAAACTGCATGGCTTTTCACGCCTGCTATCTCAGTCAGTCTCTCCTCTGTCTCCTCTCACTCACCAGAGTCCAGTAGCTCTATAACCTGTGTCCTTGTGGTCTGATTCAGAGCTGTCAGTGTGACTGTGCTAGAATTCCTATTGAATGCCTGACAGACGGTCTGTGACAGCAGCGTCACGTGCCGCATCCACACTAAAGGGCCGACCTGGACGGTACTGTGATGGCTGGTCTGTGACAGCAGCGTCACGTGCCGCAGCCACACTAAAGGGCCGACCTGAACGGTACTGTGATGGCTGGTCTGTGACAGCAGCATCACGTGCCGCATCCACACTAAAGGGCCGACCTGGACGGTACTGTGATGGCTGGTCTGTGACAGCAGCGTCACGTGCCGCATCCACACTAAAGGGCCGACCTGGACGGTACTGTGATGGCTGGTCTGTGACAGCAGCGTCACGTGCCGCAGCCACACTAAAGGGCCGACCTGGACGGTACTGTGATGGCTTGGGGATTTTCTTTGGCTCTTTCCAGGATTTTTTCCCCAGCAACTTTTGTGGATATGGAACCAGCCCAGTACAGCTTGGCTCAGTTAGGCCCTATAGTGTGGAATGGGCCATAGTGGTTTTGATACCATTATTCTGTCCTTTGTTCTGTTTCCTTCCTGTGTACACAGTTAGTATTATTTATTATTTCCTCTCTTAGTTTTGGTTGACTCATGAATATGCATTGCTATTGTCCTATGATATTTCTTTAGTAATTCTATGATTCATGAATATGCATTGCTATTGTCCTATGATATTTCTTTAGTAATTCTATGATTCATGAATATGCATTGCTATTGTCCTATGATATTTCTTTAGTAATTCTATGATTCGTGCTATTTAAGAGGTCATTGTCGCTTGATCTGCATCGTTGTAACAAACCAATTCTGTTTTAGTTTTTCTTCTTCTGTCTTGTTGTGCTATTGAATGACGTCAATATCACAACAGAGGTTTGGAGCATTTTGATGGTCTGTGGCCTCTACTGTGTCGTTTGATAATTGTATGAATTAAACAGATAGATACAGCAAGACGACAGACAAGTAATGGTTTGCTCTGGCCTCTGCAAGAAATAGAGCTAGTCAATAAATCACTGTGTATGAGCGGTTGAATCAAGGTGCTTTTGCAGAAGTAATTATGTTCCTGTTATTGAATGTTCTTCGGACGTGAAGCATTTTGTTTGTGCAGCTGTCTTTTCTTGAACGCAGTCTGTTCATATGATGGTGTCGCGATGACTATACGTCATGGACGTGACACCGTTTTGATGACCTTTACTGTTTCGAATGAAATGAGAGCTTGGCGATGCGTGGATTTGATTTTTCAGATATTTTAATAGTTTAAGTGAATGGCATCAAAACAGGACTCTGAACCTAAACGTCAAGACGGTAAGGAACCTCTAAATGTGATATTTAGAGAGTTAAATCGATCTGAGTCTGGTAAGGCAGTGCACGGCTGGCTCATTGTAAACAACTACAAATATAAAACTAACCATCCCTGTTCTGTGACAACTATAGCTGAGATTAGCATAAGATACACAGCTATCTAGCGTGGCTCAACGCAATAAATGTCTTGTTAACTAACTAGTTAAATCTAATCTTTGTCTGAAAGATCCCAGAAGGGTGACACCGCTATTATCTAGCTCGCTAGCTAGTGGCCAGGTCCCCGGTGTCCTGAAGATACGAGCTCTGCTGGTCGGCTACTGCATAGCAACCTAACCCGGTTGCATTAAACCCCTATAGTTAATGTACCTCTTATATTTTCCCTGAACGTTTCCTTATCTTTAAGTTAGTTGCACAAAACATTTTAAGGTCAATTTACCCCTTAAATGAAGTGGGAAAAGTTTCAGGTTGCCCATGAGGTTTCTTAACCGCTTCATTCAATATGGAAATCAATGTAAACAGCATTTTGTGGAGGTGAATGTTGGTTTCCTCTGGCCTGGTTCAACAGGGAAACATCCACCAGCTAGATGGGTACTTACCTACACAATGGAAGGATCTAGAATGGGACATTCTTACGGCGTGGTGCCTTTTGGAACTCATCACTTTGGGGGGGGGGGAATTATATATTTATTTTAGTATTCTTTCTAAAAATTAATATTGGTTAAACTCGGGAACTTTTTTAAGGTGCATTTTCCAGCCGGTTAGGTGCATAATCCTAACAGGGTGGAACCTAACAAGGTGGACATTTGGAGCCCAAATTAGCCATAGCTCTGTGAGTGAGCAAGATTGAGCTAGCATATAATGGTGAACACTTGGAACAGGATTCTCTATCAAACATATTTTAACGTTTGGAAATTTGGTTAATTTTCTCTTTAATTTAGCGTAGCAGGATGAACATTTGAGTGGGACATACAGTGTAACAACGCGGACAAATAGATAAAACCAAGGGTTTATAATTATGTACCTTTTTAAACCATTGTTTTCCCACCAAATAAATTCTGCTACTTCCTGAATGTGGTGTCATTTTAGATGGGGGGGGGTTTCTTAAATGGAGAATTACAACAAACAGGATGGAAAGTGATATCAGGGACACAGAAAATTATAAATAAATACAATAATCATGAAAAAATACAACTTTTTAATAATATAATTTAACTAGTGGTGTGTTCGTAAATTCAATCTGGAGTGCCAGAGTGCGTCCTGGGCGTACGTAAATTCAAAATCAAATCAAATGTATTTATATGGCCCTTCTTACATCAGCTGATATCTCAAAGTGCTGTACAGAAACCCAGCCTAAAACCCCAAACAGCAAGCAATGCAGATGTAGAAGCACGAAGCTATTCAGAAAGTGTTGTCAGATTGTCCGTTTTAAAATCAGAGTTTCGTCCCCGGAGCGTTCATAGCGCACACTGGACGCTCTGGCCAGGGACTTGGGTTGATCCGAGCCTTCTGACTTCAACTGCAGTCAAGCTAACGCTGGCTTGCTGGCTAGCTACTTCCAAAACACAAATGAGAGAACACCCCACTTTCTGTACAGCACTTTGATATATCAGCTGATGTAAGAAGTGCTATATAAATAGATTTGATTTTGATTTTACTCGCCCTAGCAGAGCTGGTTAGGCTGTTTAATGTTATCCAGAGCATTGGTGACTTTGTTGCTGGCAACAATTTAATTACGCATTTTTGCCAACGTTCACCGACACCGGCCATATTCAACGGGTGTTGAGGGTTTGTAAATTCACCAGTTATTCTGCACTCTGGCACACTCAGACGAGTGCTCTGAAATCGGAGTAGATAGCCAGAGTGAATTTACGAACGCACCCCTAGTGTAACGCTCTTCGTAGGGAGAAAGAGAGGAGGACCAAAGCGCAGTGTAAGTGTTCATGCTGAATATTTAATGGAACAAACTGAACACTGTATTACAAAACAATAACGTGAACGAAAACCGAAACAGTTCCGTGTGGAACAAACACTGACACGGAAAATAACCACCCACGAAACCATGGTGGAAAAGGGAGACTCAGGCGGCGCTGGACTGGAGGGAGACTGGCAGCGCTGAGCAGGCGGTAGCACCTGTAGTGCGGAGACGGAGAGACAGGAGGGCTGGTGCGTGGAGGTGGCACAGGAGGGCTGGTGCGTGGAGGTGGCACAGGAGGGCTGGTGCCAGGTGGAGGTGGCACAGGAGGGCTGGTGCGTGGAGGTGCCACAGGAGGGCTGGTGCGTGGAGGTGCCACAGGAGGGCTGGTGCGTGGAGGTGGCACAGGAGGGCTGGTGCGTGGAGGTGCCACAGGAGGGCTGGTGCGTGGAGGTGCCACAGGAGGGCTGGTGCGTGGAGGTGCCACAGGAGGGCTGGTGCGTGGAGGTGCCACAGGAGGGCTGGTGCGTGGAGGTGCCACAGGAGGGCTGGTGCCAGGTGGAGGTGCCACAGGAGGGCTGGTGCCAGGTGGAGGTGGCACAGGAGGGCTGGTGCCAGGTGGAGGTGGCACAGGAGGGCTGGTGCCAGGTGGAGGTGCCACAGGAGGGCTGGTGCGTGGAGGTGCCACAGGAGGGCTGGTGCGTGGAGGTGGCACAGGAGGGCTGGTGCGTGGATGTGGCACAGGAGGGCTGGTGCCAGGTGGAGGTGGCACAGGAGGGCTGGTGCCAGGTGGAGGTGGCACAGGAGGGCTGGTGCCAGGTGGAGGTGGCACAGGAGGGCTGGTGCCAGGTGGAGGTGGCACAGGAGGGCTGGTGCCAGGTGGAGGTGGCACAGGAGGGCTGGTGCCAGGTGGAGGTGGCACAGGAGGGCTGGTGCCAGGTGGAGGTGGCACAGTAGGGCTGGTGCCAGGTGGAGGTGGCACAGTAGGGCTGGTGCCAGGTGGAGGTGGCACAGTAGGGCTGGTGCCAGGTGGAGGTGGCACAGTAGGGCTGGTGCCAGGTGGAGGTGGCACAGTAGGGCTGGTGCCAGGTGGAGGTGGCACAGTAGGGCTGGTGCCAGGTGGAGGTGGCACAGTAGGGCTGGTGCCAGGTGGAGGTGGCACAGTAGGGCTGGTGCCAGGTGGAGGTGGCACAGGAGGGCTGGTGCCAGGTGGAGGTGGCACAGGAGGGCTGGTGCCAGGTGGAGGTGGCACAGGAGGGCTGGTGCCAGGTGGAGGTGGCACAGGAGGGCTGGTGCCAGGTGGAGGTGGCACAGGAGGGCTGGTGCCAGGTGGAGGTGGCACAGGAGGGCTGGTGCCAGGTGGAGGTGGCACAGGAGGGCTGGTGCCAGGTGGAGGTGGCACAGTAGGGCTGGTGCCAGGTGGAGGTGGCACAGTAGGGCTGGTGCCAGGTGGAGGTGGCACAGTAGGGCTGGTGCCAGGTGGAGGTGGCACAGGAGGCCTGGTGCCAGGTGGAGGTGGCACAGGAGGCCTGGTGCCAGGTGGAGGTGGCACAGGAGGGCTGGTGCCAGGTAGGGGTGGCACAGTAGGGCTGGTGCCAGGTGGAGGTGGCACAGGAGGGCTGGTGCCAGGTGGAGGTGGCACAGGAGGGCTGGTGCCAGGTGAAGGTGGCACAGGAGGGCAGGTGGAGGTGGCACAGGAGGGCTGGTGCCAGGTGGAGGTGGCACAGTAGGGCTGGTGCCAGGTGGAGGTGGCACAGGAGGGCTGGTGCCAGGTGGAGGTGGCACAGGAGGGCTGGTGCCAGGTGGAGGTGGCACAGGAGGGCTGGTGCCAGGTGGAGGTGGCACAGGAGGGCTGGTGCCAGGTGAAGGTGGCACCAGAAAGACCGGACCGTGAAGGTGCACTACAGGTCTCGAGCACCGAGCCTGCCCAACCCTGCCTGGCTGAATGCTCCCCGTAGCCAGGTCAGTGCGGCGAGGTGGAATAGGCCGCACTGGGCTGTGCTGGCGAACCGGGGACACCATGCGTAGGGCTGGTGCCATGTACCCCGGCCCGAGGAGACACACTGGAGACCAGATGCGTTGAGCCGGCTTCATGGCACCTGGCTCGATGCCCACTCTAGCCCGGCCGATACGAGGCGCTGCTATGTACCGCACCGGGCTATGCCTGCTCACCGGGGTTACCGTGCGCCTCACGGCATAACACGGTGCCTGTGTAACAGTATAACTTTAGACCGTCCCCTCGCCCCGACACGGGCGCGAACCAGGGACCCTCTGCACACATCAACAGCAGTCACCCACGAAGCGTCGTTACCCATCGCTCCACAAAAGCCGCGGCCCTTGCAGAGCAAGGGGCAACACTACTTCTAGGTTTCAGAGCAAGTGACGTAACTGATTGAAACGCTAGTAGCGTGTACCCGCTAACTAGCTAGCCATTTCACATCCGTTACACTCACCCCCCTTTCAACCTCCTCCTTTTCCGCAGCAACCAGTGATCCGGGTCAACAGCATCAATGTAACAGTATAACTTTAAACCGTCCCCTCGCCCCGACACGGGCGCAAACCAGGGACCCTCTGCACACACCAACAACGGTCGCCCACGAAGCATCGTTACCCATCGCTCCACAAAGGCCGCGGCCCTTGCAGAGCAAGGGGCAACACTACTTCTAGGTTTCAGAGCAAGTGACGTAACTGATTGAAACGCTAGTAGCGCGTACCCGCTAACTAGCTAGCCATTTCACATCCGTTACACCTGCCCGGTACCTCTCTCTCCACGGTAAGCACGGGGAGCTGGCTCAGGTCTCCTACCTGACTTAGCTACACTCCCCGTGTGCCCCCCCCCCCCCCCCCATAAATTTTTGGGGCTGCCTCTCGTGCCTGTTGCGCTGCCGTGTGTGTGTCGCCAACTCCATTCTCCTGTAACCCTCCTCGCACTGCTTCAGAGAATCCCAGGCGTGCTCCGGCACTCTCCCTGGGTCGACCGACCACCTGTCTATTTCGTCCCAAGTTGTCATATAGTCCAGATCTCGCTGCTGCCTGATACCACGCTGCTTGGTCCTTTGGTGGTGGGTGGTTATGTAACGATCTTCGTTGGGAGAAAGAGAGGAGGACCAAAGCGCAGCGTGGTAAGTGTTCATGATGAATATTTAATGGAACAAACTGAACACTGTATTACAAAACAATAACGTGAACGAAAACCGAAACAGTTCCGTGTGGAACAAACACTGACACGGAAAATAACCACCCACGAAACCATGGTGGGAAAAGGCTACCTAAGTATGATTCTCAATCAGAGACAACTAACGACACCTGCCTCTGATTGAGAATCATACCAGGCCAAACGAAAAAACCAACATAGAAAAACAAACATAGATAACCCACCCAACTCACGCCCTGACCACACTAAAACAAAGAAATAACAAAAGAACTAAGGTCAGAACGTGACACCTAGGACTATAAAATAATGACGTGGAAGTTAATTCCCGGTTCATGGCAAGAACGTCTACATCCATTGGGGGAAAAAATGTATACAATTCTCTTTTAATGTACATATTTTTGTGTTTTTAAGGTAAAGGACACCTGATCTTATATTTAAAGCCTCTTGGAATGCACATTTTTACACTAAATAAGAAGTGACATTTCCTGGGGACAGAAAGGGCACAGCATTGTAGGAATGGTAAGTTAGTTACTCTGTAAGTTAGCTACTCTGTAAATTAGCTACTCTGTAAGTTAGCTACTCTGTAAATTAGCTACTCTGTAAGTTAGCTACTCTGTAAGTTAGCTACTCTGTAAGTTAGCTACTCTGTAAGTTAGCTACTCTGTAAGTTAGCTACTCTGTAAGTTAGCTACTCTGTAAGTTAGCAACTCTGTAAGTTAGCTACTCTGTAAGTTAGCTACTCTGTAAGTTAGCTACTCTGTAAGTTAGCTACTCTGTAAGTTAGCTTGCCGTGCTAGAAAGTAATAGACAAGATGAGAAAAGTAACTACAAGAATGTGGTTTATTATCTTCTGAAGCTATTTTTCTTGATTGTATAATTTCTATTTTGCTGTCTCACAAAATAAATGCGATCTCTTTGACGGGCCATCTCCATGGTAACCAGGTAGTTAATCTTTATGCCGTACATGCCTTTCAAGCTACTGTAAAAACCCTTAAGCCATTACCTAAGGAAACATTTGAGCGGCTCTATGCAACGTTCCCCTAACCCGGACGACGCTGGGCAATTGTACGCTGCCCAATGGGACTCCCAATCATGGCCGGTTGTAATACAGCCCGGGATCGAACTCGGGTCTGTAGTGTACTAGTACTGCGATGCAGTGCCTTAGACCGCTGCGCAACTCGGGAGGCCCTCCTGTTTGCTTTTTGATGTGTGTTTGGGTTTTTGTCCTGCTGGAAGACCCAAAACCTTCAATGGAGAACCAGTTTTTGGACACTGGGTTTAACATTGGACTCCAAAACACTTGATAATCTGCTAATTTCATGATGTCTCGCGCATGTTCAAGGCCCCCAGTACCAGAGGCAGCAAAGCAACCCCCGCAGCATTATCAAACCTCCCCCATCTTTGATTGTAGGGTGGCTGTTCTTTTCATTGAATGCTTCATTTTGTCGTCAGTAAATAAACACAGCGGTCTGTATTGCCAAAGAACTCACATTTTGTTTCATTGGTCCAGAGAACATTTTCCCCAGGATTTAGGCTTGTTTAGGTTTTTGAGAAGTTCAAATCAGGCTTTCTTGTCTCCTTCAGCAGTGGGGTCGTCCTATGTTTACCAACGACCAACTGGAGTGTTGAAAGAAAAGAACTAGCTCCTCAATGACGTAGGGAGCAGGCCAGGCAGCAGGCTGTTAGCCAGCCTGCCAGCTTAGTGGAGTCTGCCACTAGCACAGTCAGTGTAGTCAACTCAGCTATCCCCATTGAGACCGTGTCTGTGCCTCGATCTAGGTTGGGCAAAACTAAACATGGCGGTGTTCGCCTTAGCGATCTCACTGGAATAAAGACCTCCTCCATTCCTGTCATTATTGAAAGAGATTGTGATACGTCACATCTCAAAATCGGTTTACTTAATGTTAGAACCCTCACTTCCAAGGCAGTCATTGTCAATTAACTAATGACTGATCATAATCTTGATGTGATTGGCCTAGCTGAAACATGGCTGAAACTTGGCTTAAGCCTGATGAATTTACTGTGTTAAATGAGGCCTCTCCTCCCGGTTACACTAGTGACCATATCCCCCGTGCATCCCGCAAAGGCGGAGGTGTTGCTAACATTTACGACAGCAAATTGAAATTTACAAAAAAAAAAAAGAACTTTTCATCTTTTGAGCTTCTAATCATGAAATCTATGCAGCCTACTCAATCACTTTTTATAGCTACTGTTTACAGGCCTCCTGGGCCGTATACAGCGTTCCTCACTGATTTCCCTGAATTCCTATCCGACCTTGTAGTCATGGCAGATAATATTCTAATTTTTGTGACTTATTCACATGGAAAAGTGGCTCTACACCAAACTGGAAGTATTCGACTAGCTTGGAAAGACAATACCGTGCAGTATCGAAGAGCCCTCACTGCTGCTCGATCACCATATTTTTCCAATTTAAGAACAATCCAACATTTATTTTTTGATACTGTCGTAAAGCTAACTAAAAAGTAGCATTCCCCAAGAGAGGATGGCTTTCACTTCAGCAGTGATAAATTCATGAACTTCTTTGAGGAAAAGATCATGATCATTAGGAGGCAAATTACGAACTCCTCTTTAAATCTGCGTATTCCTCCAAAGCTCAGTTGTCCTGAGTCTGCACAACTCTGCCAGGACCTAGGATCAAGGGAGACACAAGTGTTTTAGTACTATATCTCTTGACACAATGATGAAAATAATCATGGCCTCTAAACCTTCAAGCTGCATACTGGACCCTATGCCAACTAAACTACTGAAAGAGCTGCTTCCTGTGCTTGGCCCTCCTATGTTGAACATAATAAACGTCTCTCTATCCACCGGATGTGGACCAAACTCACTAAAAGTGGCAGTAATAAAGCCTCTCTTGAAAAAGCCAAACCGTGACCCAGAAAATATAAAAAACTATCGGCCTATATCGAATCTCCCATACCTCTCAAAAATGTTAGAAAAAGCTGTTGCGCAGCAACTCACTGCCTTCCTGAAGACAAACAATGTATACGAAATGCTTCAGTCTGGTTTTAGACCCCATCATAGCACTGAGACTGCACTTGTGAAGGTGGTAAATGACCTTTTAATGGCGTCAGACCGAGGCTCTGCATCTGTCCTCGTGCTACTAGACCTTAGTGCTGCTTTTGATACCATCCATCACCACATTCTTTTGGAGAGATTGGAAACCCAAATTGGTCTACACAGACAAGTTCTGGCCTGGTTTAGATCTTATCTGTCGGAAAGATATCAGTTTGTCTCTGTGAATGGTTTGTCCTCTGACAAATCAACTGTACATTTCGGTGTTCCTCAAGGTTCCGTTTTAGGACCACTATTGTGTTCACTATATATTTTACCTCTTGGTGATGTCATTCGGAAACATAATGTTAACTTTCACTGCTATGCGGACGATACACAGCTGTACATTTCAATGAAAGATGGTGAAGCCCCAAAATTGCCCTCGCTGGAAGACATAAGGAAGTGGATGGCTGAAAACTTTCTACTTTTAAACTCGGACAAAACAGAGATGCTTGTTCTAGGTCCCAAGAAACAAAGAGATCTTCTGTTGAATCTGACAATTCATCTTGATGGTTGTACAGTCGTCTCAAATAAAACTGGGAAGGACCTCGGCGTTACTCTGGACCTTGATCTCTCTTTTGACGAACATATCAAGACTGTTTCAAGGACAGCTTTTTTCCATTTACGTAACATTGCAAAAATCAGAAATTTTCTGTCCAAAATTGATGCAGAAAAATTTAACAATGTTTTTGTTACTTCTAGGTTAGACTACTGCAATGCTCTACTTTCTGGCTACCCGGATAAAGCACTAAATAAACTTCAGTTAGTGCTAAATACGGCTGCTAGAATCCTGACTAGAACCAAAATATTTGATCATATTACTCCAGTGCTAGCCTCCCTACACTGGCTTCCTGTTAAGGCAAGGGCTGATTTCAAGGTTTTACTGCTAACCTACAAAGAATTACATGGGCTTGCTCCTACCTATCTTTCCGATTTGGTCCTGCCGTACATACCTACACGTACGCTCCGGTCAGAAGACGCAGGCCTCCTAATTGTACCTAGAATTTCTAAGCAAACAGCTGGATGCTGGGCTATCTCCTATAGAGCTCCATTTTTATGTAATGGTCTGCCTACCAATGTGAGAGACGTAGACTCGGTCTCAACCTTTAAGTCTTTATTGAAGACTCATCTCTTCAGTAGGTCCTATGATTGAGTGTAGTCTGGCCCAGGAGTGTGAAGGTGAACGGAAAGGCACTGGAGCAACAAACCGCCTTTGCTGTCTCTGCCTGGCCGGTTCCCCTCTCTCCACTGGGATTCTCTGCCTCTAACCCTATTACAGGGGCTGAGTCACTGGCTTACTGTTGCTCTTCCTTGCCGTCCCAAGGAGGGGTGCGTCACTTGAGTGGGTTGAGTCACTGACGTGGTCTTCCTGTCTGGGTTGGCGCCCCCTCTTGGGTTGTGCCGTGGCAGAGATCTTTGTGGGCTATACTCGGCCTTGTCTCAGGATGGTAAGTTGGTGGTTGAAGGTATCCCTCTAGTGGTGTGGGGGCTGTGCTTGGACAAAGTGGGTGGGGTTATATCCTGCCTGTTTGGCCCCTGTCCAGGGGTATCATCGGATGGGTCCACAGTGTCTCCCAAACCCTCCTGTCTCAGCCTCCAGTATTTATGCTGCAGTAGTTTATGTGTCGGGGGGCTAGGGTCAGTCTGTTATATCTGGAGTATTTCTCCTGTCTTATCTGGTGTCCTGTGTGAATTTAAGTATGCTCTCTCTAATTCTCTCTTTCTCTCTTTCTTTCTCTCTCTTGGAGGACCTGAGCCCTAGGACCATGCCTCAGGACTACCTGGCATGATGACTCCTTGTTGTTTCCAGTCCACCTGGCCGTGCTGCTGCTCCAGTTTCAACTGTTCTGCCTGTTCTGAACATTTGAACATCTTGGCCATGTTCTGTTATAATCTCCACCCGGCACAGCCAGAAGAGGACTGGCCACACCTCATAGCCTGTTTCCTCTCAAGGTTTCTTCCTAGGTTTTGGCCTTTCTAAGGAGTTTTTCCTAGCCACCGTGCTTCTACATCTGCATTGCTTGCTGTTTGGGGTTTTAGGCTGGGTTTCTGTACAGCACTTTGATATATCAGCTGATGTAAGAAGGGCTTTATAAATACATTTGATTTGTTCCTCTCCTATCAACCCGGTGTTCCTCCCCTATCAACCTGGTGTTCCTCTCCTATCAACCTGGTGTTCCTCTCCTATCAACCTGGTGTACCTCTCCTATCAACCTGGTGTTCCTCTCCTATCAACCTGGTGTTCCTCTCCTATTAACTATCAACCTGGTGTTCCTCTCCTATCAACCTGGTGTTCCTCTCCTATCAACCCGGTGTTCCTCTCTTATCAACCTGGTGTTCCTCTCCTATTAACTATCAACCTGGTGTTCCTGTCCTATCAACCCGGTGTTCCTCTCCTATCAACCTGGTGTTCCTCTCCTATCAACCTGGTGTTCCTCTCCTATCAACCTGGTGTTCCTCTCCTATCAACCTGGTGTTCCTCTCCTATCAACCTGGTGTTCCTCTCCTATTAACTATCAACCTGGTGTTCCTCTCCTATCAACCCGGTGTTCCTCTCCTATCAACCCGGTGTTCCTCTCCTATCAACCCGGTGTTCCTCTCCTATCAACCCGGTGTTCCTCTCCTATCAACCCGGTGTTCCTCTCCTATCAACCTGTTGTGGTCCTCTCCTATCAACCCGGTGTTCCTCTCCTATCAACCTGGTGTTCCTCTCCTATCAACCTGGTGTTCCTCCCCTATCAACCTGGTGTTCCTCTCCTATCAACCTGGTGTTCCTCTCCTATCAACCTGGTGTACCTCTCCTATCAACCTGGTGTTCCTCTCCTATCAACCTGGTGTTCCTCTCCTATCAACCTGGTGTTCCTCTCCTATTAACTATCAACCTGGTGTTCCTCTCCTATCAACCTGTTGTGGTCCTCTCCTATCAACCCGGTGTTCCTCTCTTATCAACCTGGTGTTCCTCTCCTATCAACCTGGTGTACCTCTCCTATCAACCTGGTGTTCCTCTCCTATCAACCTGGTGTTCCTCCCCTATCAACCTGGTGTTCCTCTCCTATCAACCTGGTGTTCCTCTCCTATCAACCTGGTGTACCTCTCCTATCAACCTGGTGTTCCTCTCCTATCAACCTGGTGTTCCTCCTATCAACCTGGTGTTCCTCTCCTATTAACTATCAACCTGGTGTTCCTCTCCTATCAACCCGGTGTTCCTCTCCTATCAACCCGGTGTTCCTCTCCTATCAACCCGGTGTTCCTCTCCTATCAACCCGGTGTTCCTCTCCTATCAACCTGGTGTGTTCCTCTCCTATCAACCTGGTGTTCCTCTCCTATTAACTATCAACCTGGTGTTCCTCTCCTATCAACCTGGTGTACCTCTCCTATCAACCCGGTGTTCCTCTCCTATCAACCCGGGTTTTCCTCTCCTATCAACCCGGTGTTCCTCTCCTATCAACCCGGTGTTCCTCTCCTATCAACCCGGTGTTCCTCTCCTATCAACCCGGTGTTCCTCTCCTATCAACCTGGTGTTCCTCTCCTATTAACTATCAACCCGGTGTTCCTCTCCTATCAACCTGTTGTGGTCCTCTCCTATCAACCCGGTGTTCCTCTCCTATCAACCTGGTGTTCCTCTCCTATCAACCTGGTGTTCCTCCCCTATCAACCTGGTGTTCCTCTCCTATCAACCTGGTGTACCTCTCCTATCAACCTGGTGTTCCTCTCCTATCAACCTGGTGTTCCTCTCCTATCAACCTGGTGTTCCTCTCCTATTAACTATCAACCTGGTGTTCCTCCCCTATCAACCTGGTGTTCCTCTCCTATCAACCTGGTGTTCCTCTCCTATCAACCTGGTGTACCTCTCCTATCAACCTGGTGTTCCTCTCCTATCAACCTGGTGTTCCTCCTATCAACCTGGTGTTCCTCTCCTATTAACTATCAACCTGGTGTTCCTCTCCTATCAACCCGGTGTTCCTCTCCTATCAACCCGGTGTTCCTCTCCTATCAACCCGGTGTTCCTCTCCTATCAACCTGGTGTTCCTCTCCTATCAACCTGGTGTTCCTCTCCTATTAACTATCAACCTGGTGTTCCTCTCCTATCAACCCGGTGTACCTCTCCTATCAACCCGGTGTTCCTCTCCTATCAACCCGGTGTTCCTCTCCTATCAACCCGGTGTTCCTCTCCTATCAACCCGGTGTTCCTCTCCTATCAACCCGGTGTTCCTCTCCTATCAACCTGGTGTTCCTCTCCTATTAACTATCAACCCGGTGTTCCTCTCCTATCAACCCGGTGTTCCTCTCCTATCAACCCGGTGTTCCTCTCCTATCAACCCGGTGTTCCTCTCCTATCAACCCGGTGTTCCTCTCCTATCAACCCGGTGTGTTCCTCTCCTATCAACCTGTTGTGGTCGTCTGCTGCAATAGCAACAAGGAGAGATGAGTTGTGTGTTCCGTTCTGCACCCCACTGTTATACATCTGTTTGTGTCCGGTCTGTTAACTTGCACCATTCTTACCATTCTCCTTCGACCTCTCATCAACGAGCTGTTTTCACTGTCAATTAGGTTAGTATTGTGGAGTAACTACAATGTTGTCGATCCATCCTCAGTTTTCTCCTATCACAGCCATTAAACTGTAACTGTTTTAAAGTCACCATTGGCCTCATGGTGAAATCCCTGAGTGGTTTCCTTCCTCTCCGGCAACTGAGTTAGGAAGGACGCCTGTATTTTTGTAGTGACTGAGTGTATTGATACACCATCCAAAGTGTAATTAATAACGTCACCATGCTCAAAGGGATATTCAATGTTAGATTTTTTTTTTACCCATCTACCAATAGGTGCCCTTCTTTGTGAGGCATTGGAAAACCTCCCTGGTCTTTGTGGTTGAATCTGTGTTTTAAATTCTCTGCTCGACTGAGGGACCTTACAGATAATTGTATGTGTTTGGGTACAGAGATGAGGTAGTCATTCAGAAATCATGTTAAACACTATTATTACACACAGAGTCCATGCAACTTAATATGTGACTTGTTAAGCAAATGTTGACTCCTGAACATATTTAGGCCATAAAAGTGGTTGAATACTTAATTCCTGTTTGACATTATGGGGTATTATATATAGGCCAGTGACCAACAAAATCTAAATGTAATCCATTTTAAATTCAGGCTGTAACAACAAAATGTGGTCCCGTGTGGCTCAGTTGGTAGAGCATGGCGCTTACAACGCCAGGGTTGTGGGTTCGTTTCCCACGGGGGACCAGTACAAAAAAAAAGTATGAATGTATGTACTTGTAAGTCGCTCTGGATAAGAGCGTCTGCTAAATGACTTAAATGTATGTGGGAAAAGTTGAGGGGTGTGAACACTTCCTGTAAATCCTGAAGTGAACTGTGTACACGTTATGCATTTCAGTGCCAACAGAAATTGTATTAGGATATTGAATTTGAATATAATATTTTAGAATTTGTAATGCACTTATTGAATTCATAAATTGATGATTTGAAATTTAATTGAGTGAATTTTGCATTCAGTTAAAGTATTTCAATTCAATTGAATATTCACATTCAATATTTATATACAGTTTCAATATGGTACATATTGCATTCATTGTCTGAATTAAATTGACAAACAATAATTTCAAATTGATCAAAGTTTCATATATTCAATCTGATGCATTCAGATTTCGTTTCTAAATTCAGATTG
The DNA here is from genome assembly GCF_016432855.1 of Salvelinus namaycush. Lineage (NCBI taxonomy): Eukaryota > Metazoa > Chordata > Actinopteri > Salmoniformes > Salmonidae > Salvelinus > Salvelinus namaycush. The sequence continues at coordinate 49,307,622 of NC_052327.1, read as the reverse complement.
AAACGAACGACGTCCCGGTACTCCCAACGACGTCCCGGTACTCCCAACGACGTCCCGGTACTCCCAACGACGTCCCGGTACTCCCAACGACGTCCCGGTACTCCCAACGACGTTCCGGTACTTTGCCTGCAAGGAAAAATAGAAGATCTAGGATACATGGAGCTCCCTTCCAGCCAATCACAACATACAACAGGCTGCAGTAGTGAGCATTAACTAACAGAACTATTCTATATTTTAATTTTACTTTTTACCCCTTTTTATCCCAAATGTTGTGATATCCAGTCTTGTCCCATCGCTGCAACTCCCGTAAGGACTTGAGAGAGGCGAAGGTCGAGAGCCGTGCGTCCTCCGAAACACAACCCAACCAAGCCGCACTGCTTCATAACACAATGCCCACTTAACCTGGAAGCCAGCCGTATCAATGTGTCGGAGGAAACACTGTACACCTGGCGACCGTGTCAGTGTGCACTGCGCCCGGCCCAACACTGGAGTCGCTGGAGCGCGATGGGACAAGGACATCCGAGCCGACTAAACCCGGACTACGCTGGGCTAATTGTGCGCCGCCTCATCGGTCTCCCGGTCACGGCCGGCTGAGACACAGCCGGGGATCGAACCCGGGTCTGTAGTGACGCCTCAAGCACTGCCTTAGACCGTTGCGATGCAGTACCTTAGACTGCTGGCCAATCAGGAGGCTCTACCAGAAGTATTCTAAGATCAAGGACAATGTTGCACAATGCCTCTGTACCACCTCTGTACCGCCACGGTACCACATTTCAACTGTCTGCTTTGATCACTTGCCAATTAGTAGAATGCAGGATAGAATAGTTAAACAAACAAAAGCTGTAAATCCATGGAACAACTACACTGAGCAAAAATATAAACGCAACAATTTCAAAGATTTTACTGAGTTACATTTCATAAGGAAATCAGTCCATTGAAATAAATTTATTAGGCCCTATTCTATGGACTTCACATGACTGGGAATACAGATATGCATCTGTTGGTCACACATACCTTTAATAAATGTAGGAACGTGGATCAGAAAACCAGTCAGTATCTGGTGTGACCAGCATTTGCCTCATGCAGCGTGACACATCTCCTTCACATAGAGTTGATCAGGCTGTTGATTGTGGCCTGTGGAATGTTGTCCCACTCTTCAATGGCTGTGTGAAGTTGCTGGATATTGGTGGGAACTGGAACACGCTGTTGTACATGTTGATCCAGAGCATCCCAAACATGCTCAATGGGTGATGTGTGGTGAGAATGCAGGTCATGGAAGAAATGGGAAATTTTCAGCGCCCAGGAATTGTGTACAGGTCCTTTACGACATGGGTCCGTGCATTATCATGCTGAAACATGAGGTGATGGCGGTGGATGAATGGCACAATAATGGGCCTCAGGATCTCGTCACGGTATCTCTGTGCATTCAAATTGCCATCAATAAAATGCTATTGTGTTTGTTGTCCATAGCTTATGCCAGCCCAGAGCGCGATGGGACAGAGCCGACCAAACCCGTACCATAACCCCGGTACAGTTGAAACCGGGATTCATCCGTGAAGAGCACACTTCTCCAGCGTGCCAGCGGCCATCAAAGGTGAACATTTACCCACTGAAGTCAGTTACGAAGCTGAACTGCAGTCAGGTCAAGACCCTGGTGAGGAGGACGAGCCATCAGATAAGCTTCCCTGAGACGGTTTCTGGCCGTTTGTGCAGAAATTCTTCAGTTGTACAAACCCACAGTTTCATCAGCTGTCCGAGTACCTGGTCTCAGACGATCCTTCAGGTGAAGAAGCTGGATGTGGAGGTCCTGGGCTGGCATGGTTACACGTGGTCTGCAGTTGAGGCCGGTTGGACGTACTGCCAAATTCTCTAAAATGACGTTGGAGGCAGCTTATGATCGAGAAATAAACATTCAATCTCTGGCAACAGCTCTGGTGGACATTCCTGCAGTCAGCATGTCAATTGCACGCTTCCTAAAAACTTGTGACTTGTGGAATTGTGTTGTGTGACAAAACTGCACATTTTAAAGTGGCCTTTTAGTGTCCCCAGCACAAGGTGCACCTGTGTAATGATCATGCTGTTTAATCAGCTTCTTGACATGCCACACCTGTCAGGTGGATGGATTATCTTGGCAAAGGAGAAATGCTCACTAACAGGGATGTAAAACAAATTAGTGCACAACATTTTAGTGAAATAAGCTTTTTGTGCATATGGAACATTTCTGGGATCTTTTATTTCAGTTCATGAAACATGGGACCAACACTTTACATGCTGTGTTTATATATTTGTTCAGTATAAATTACAGAGTAAAAAGGAAGCTTGTACAGAATACAAATATTCCAAAACATGCATCCTGTTTGTAGTAAGTAAAGTAAAACTACAAAATAACTTTATGTCCTGAATACAAAGTGTTATGTTTGGGTTGTCCTGAATACAAAGTGTTATGTTTGGGTTGTCCTGAATACAGTGTTATGTTTGGGGCAAATCCAACACCTTACTGAAATACCACTCTTCATATTTTTTCACCACTCTAAATATGGTTCAGTCTGCTTTCTACCAGACACTGGGAGATGAATTCACCTTTCAGCAGGGCAATGACCTAAAACACATGGCAAAATATACACTGGAGTTGCTTACCAAGACACATAGAAATGATCCTGAGTGGCCTAGTTACTGTTTTGACTTAAAATCGGCTTGAAAATCTATTGCAGTATTTGAAAATGTAGCAACAAACAACTTGGCAGAGCTTGAAGAATTAAAAAAATAATGTGCAAATATTGTTCAATCCAGGTTTGCAAAGCTCTTAGAGACTTACCCAGAAACACTCACAGCTGTAGTCACTCTTAGAGACGTACCCAGAAACACTCACAGCTGTAATCACTCTTAGAGACTTACCCAGAAACACTCACAGCTGTAGTCACTGGCAACGGTGATTCTAACATGTATTGACTCGGGTGGGAATACTTATGTAAACTATGTATTTCATTTTCAATAAATTTGCAAAAACTGTTTTTACTTCGTCGTTATGGGTTGTTTTGTGTAGATGTGATTTTTTTATTTAATCCATTTTGAATTCAGGCCGTAACATGTACAACAAGGGATAGGAATACTTTCTGAAGGTGAAGTGTGTGATGTGTACTACATCGTGTAGTGTGTGATGTGTACTACATCGTGTAGTGTGTGATGTGTACTACATCGTGTAGTGTGTGATGTGTACTACATCGTGTAGTGTGTGATGTGTACTACATCGTGTAGTGTGTGATGTGTACTACACCGTGTAGTGTGTGATGTGTACTACATCGTGTAGTGTGTGATGTGTACTACACCGTGAAGTGTGTGATGTGTACTACACCGTGAAGTGTGTGATGTGTACTACACCGTGTAGTGTGTGATGTGTACTACATCGTGTAGTGTGTGATGTGTACTACATCGTGTAGTGTGTGATGTGTACTACACCGTGAAGTGTGTGATGTGTACTACACCGTGTAGTGTGTGATGTGTACTACATCGTGTAGTGTGTGATGTGTACTACATCGTGTAGTGTGTGATGTGTACTACATCGTGTAGTGTGTGATGTGTACTACATCGTGTAGTGTGTGATGTGTACTACATCGTGTAGTGTGTGATGTGTACTACATCGTGAAGTGTGTGATGTGTACTACATCGTGAAGTGTGTGATGTGTACTACATCGTGTAGTGTGTGATGTGTACTACATCGTGTAGTGTGTGATGTGTACTACATCGTGAAGTGTGTGATGTGTACTACATCGTGAAGTGTGTGATGTGTACTACACCGTGAAGTGTGTGATGTGTACTACATCGTGAAGTGTGTGATGTGTACTACACCGTGTAGTGTGTGATGTGTACTACATCGTGTAGTGTGTGATGTGTACTACATCGTGAAGTGTGTGATGTGTACTACACCGTGTAGTGTGTGATGTGTACTACATCGTGTAGTGTGTGATGTGTACTACATCGTGAAGTGTGTGATGTGTACTACACCGTGTAGTGTGTGATGTGTACTACATCGTGTAGTGTGTGATGTGTACTACATCGTGAAGTGTGTGATGTGTACTACATCGTGAAGTGTGTGATGTGTACTACATCGTGAAGTGAAGTGTGTACATACAAAGTGTATTTCTTTGCCATGTTGTTTTGCAGTATTGCCTTGTTGCATACAAGATGCATGTTTTGGAATATTTGTATTTTGTTTGAGTTCTTTTCACTCTGTCATTTAGGTCATTATTGATGAGCCATCCTCTTCCATCACAGCCATTGAAATCACCAATGGCCTCACGGTGACATCACGGAGCAGTTTCCTTCCTGTCCTGCAGCTCAGTTCAGAAGGACGACTGTATCTCTGACGTGTCTGGGTGGTTTAATACATCATTATTAACTTGACCAGGCTTAGAGACATATCAGACATGTAATCAGCACTACATACAGCAGCTTGTTCAGGATTATGCTGCTGGAGGTTCGATTAACATTTTTTTATTGAAATATTAGCACCAAAACAAACACTATTTAAATCATTTAATACAGCCTTTTCAGTGGAAACACGAGAAGATTAAATGACATCCTGTTTAGTGTTTTTTTTAGAATGTGTTGATGTCCTGTAAATTAATACAACTATCTTTATGCTCTGCTTATAGAAGTTTAATTCAGGAGTCATTTGTTCTACAATGTTCAAGTTTAGCACTTTAATTAGCCTAGCTTTGATTTCCAGGAAAAGTGATTCAGTCTGAAAAGTAATTATGGAGTCAACATCTCTCTTCACCATTAACCTGCTCTCCTTTTATAAATTGGGGAATAACTAAGAAAAAGTGAAATATTTCATTTTATTGAAAAGATAAACTAGTGGATGAAAGCATGTCAGTTTCAGGCCAGAGAAGAAGAGTAGCTACTGAACAACCGCTACCACACTCTAGTGGTCACCTATAGTAACTGCATATTATTACACGCTGACTATTTCTTACCTCTTGGAAAATGGGTCAAGATGTGATATTGAAAATGACTTGGTAGAGCATGACGCTTGCAATGCCAGGGTTTCGGGTTCGATTCGCATGGAGAGAACCATTACGAAAAAGGACCAGTACGAAACTACTGTAGGTCGCTCTGGATAAAAGCATCTTTCAAATTACTAAAATATGTGAAGAACACTTTGCCAAAGTAACTTTATTACCAGTTAACTAGGTTTGTTACAGGAAAACAGTGGGTTCAATATCTTCATCTAATGAAATACTTACAGTAGAATGATGCCATCTCTTTGAAGCTATTAATACCCATATGATTACAGCCAATAGTATGAGTAATACTCTAACGTAGGGAGTTGTAGTCCAGTGGGGGTTGTAGTCCAGTGGGGGTTGTAGTCCAGTGGGGGTTGTAGTCCAGTGGGAGTTGTAGTCCAGTGGGGGTTGTAGTCCAGTGGGGGTTGTAGTCCAGTGGGGGTTGTAGTCCAGTAAGCAACCTTCCCAGCAGTGGACATAATGACCAGTACGCCGAAGGCTTGTAGGTAATGAAATCCAGATGACGTTTAGTCGTCTCCTCCACACAGAGACAGCATGGCCTTCTGGTAATCCCCCTTAGTGTGCTCCTGGAGAGGAGAGAGGTACAGGGTCAGGTTAGGGACTGGTGGGGGGACAGAGACATCAGGATTACGGCCGAACAGACATGCGGAAAATCTCAATTGAATACTCTCTCCTTCTCAAAACCCATTGGAGGAGAAGGTCAGAGGGGAGAGACCTCTGGCTTTTCTCCTCCAAGGGGTTTGTAGAAGGAGAAGAGAGAGAGAGGACATGAGGTGTATGCAATTGAGATCTTCCTATAGAGATATCTGAGGAGGTGGTACAGTAGGGTGTTGTGTTACTGACAGATGGTCTGGAACAGACCATTAGTGTGGGGAGGTATTGATGTGTATTATTGTAGTGTAGTACTCACAGAGATGGTCTGGAACAGACCATTAGTGTGGGGAGGTATTGATGTGGTGTATTATTGTAGTGTAGTACTCACAGAGACGGTCTGGAACAGACCATTAGTGTGGGGAGGTATTGATGTGTATTATTGTAGTACTCACAGAGACGGTCTGGAACAGACCATTAGTGTGGGGAGGTATTGATGTGTATTAGTACTCACAGAGACGGTCTGGAACAGACCATTAGTGTGGGGAGTTATTGATGTGTATTATTGTAGTACTCACAGAGATGGTCTGGAACAGACCATTAGTGTGGGGAGTTATTGATGTGTATTATTGTAGTACTCACAGAGATGGTCTGGAACAGACCATTAGTGTGGGGAGGTATTGATGTGTATTATTGTAGTGTAGTACTCACAGAGACGGTCTGGAACAGACCATTAGTGTGGGGAGGTATTGATGTGTATTATTGTAGTGTAGTACTCACAGAGACGGTCTGGAACAGACCATTAGTGTGGGGAGGTATTGATGTGGTGTATTATTGTAGTGTAGTACTCACAGAGACGGTCTGGAACAGACCATTAGTGTGGGGAGGTATTGATGTGTATTATTGTAGTACTCACAGAGACGGTCTGGAACAGACCATTAGTGTGGGGAGTTATTGATGTGTATTAGTACTCACAGAGACGGTCTGGAACAGACCATTAGTGTGGGGAGGTATTGATGTGTATTAGTACTCACAGAGACGGTCTGGAACAGACCATTAGTGTGGGGAGGTATTGATGTGTATTAGTACTCACAGAGATGGTCTGGAACAGACCATTAGTGTGGGGAGGTATTGATGTGTATTAGTACTCAGAGACGGTCTGGAACAGACCATTAGTGTGGGGAGGTATTGATGTGTATTAGTACTCACAGAGACGGTCTGGAACAGACCATTAGTGTGGGGAGGTATTGATGTGTATTAGTACTCACAGAGACGGTCTGGAACAGACCATTAGTGTGGGGAGGTATTGATGTGTATTATTGTAGTGTAGTACTCACAGAGACGGTCTGGAACAGACCATTAGTGTGGGGAGGTATTGATGTGTATTATTGTAGTACTCACAGAGACGGTCTGGAACAGACCATTAGTGTGGGGAGGTATTGATGTGTATTAGTACTCACAGAGATGGTCTGGAACAGACCATTAGTGTGGGGAGGTATTGATGTGTATTATTGTAGTACTCACAGAGACGGTCTGGAACAGACCATTAGTGTGGGGAGGTATTGATGTGTATTAGTACTCACAGAGACGGTCTGGAACAGACCATTAGTGTGGGGAGGTATTGATGTGTATTAGTACTCACAGAGACGGTCTGGAACAGACCATTAGTGTGGGGAGGTATTGATGTGTATTATTGTAGTGTAGTACTCACAGAGACGGTCTGGAACAGACCATTAGTGTGGGGAGTTATTGATGTGTATTATTGTAGTACTCACAGAGATGGTCTGGAACAGACCATTAGTGTGGGGAGGTATTGATGTGTATTATTGTAGTACTCACAGAGACGGTCTGGAACAGACCATTAGTGTGGGGAGGTATTGATGTGTATTAGTACTCACAGAGACGGTCTGGAACAGACCATTAGTGTGGGGAGTTATTGATGTGTATTATTGTAGTACTCACAGAGATGGTCTGGAACAGACCATTAGTGTGGGGAGTTATTGATGTGTATTATTGTAGTACTCACAGAGATGGTCTGGAACAGACCATTAGTGTGGGGAGGTATTGATGTGTATTATTGTAGTGTAGTACTCACAGAGACGGTCTGGAACAGACCATTAGTGTGGGGAGGTATTGATGTGTATTATTGTAGTGTAGTACTCACAGAGACGGTCTGGAACAGACCATTAGTGTGGGGAGGTATTGATGTGGTGTATTATTGTAGTGTAGTACTCACAGAGACGGTCTGGAACAGACCATTAGTGTGGGGAGGTATTGATGTGTATTATTGTAGTACTCACAGAGACGGTCTGGAACAGACCATTAGTGTGGGGAGTTATTGATGTGTATTAGTACTCACAGAGACGGTCTGGAACAGACCATTAGTGTGGGGAGGTATTGATGTGTATTAGTACTCACAGAGACGGTCTGGAACAGACCATTAGTGTGGGGAGGTATTGATGTGTATTAGTACTCACAGAGATGGTCTGGAACAGACCATTAGTGTGGGGAGGTATTGATGTGTATTAGTACTCAGAGACGGTCTGGAACAGACCATTAGTGTGGGGAGGTATTGATGTGTATTAGTACTCACAGAGACGGTCTGGAACAGACCATTAGTGTGGGGAGGTATTGATGTGTATTAGTACTCACAGAGACGGTCTGGAACAGACCATTAGTGTGGGGAGGTATTGATGTGTATTATTGTAGTGTAGTACTCACAGAGACGGTCTGGAACAGACCATTAGTGTGGGGAGGTATTGATGTGTATTATTGTAGTACTCACAGAGACGGTCTGGAACAGACCATTAGTGTGGGGAGGTATTGATGTGTATTAGTACTCACAGAGATGGTCTGGAACAGACCATTAGTGTGGGGAGGTATTGATGTGTATTATTGTAGTACTCACAGAGACGGTCTGGAACAGACCATTAGTGTGGGGAGGTATTGATGTGTATTAGTACTCACAGAGACGGTCTGGAACAGACCATTAGTGTGGGGAGGTATTGATGTGTATTAGTACTCACAGAGACGGTCTGGAACAGACCATTAGTGTGGGGAGGTATTGATGTGTATTATTGTAGTGTAGTACTCACAGAGACGGTCTGGAACAGACCATTAGTGTGGGGAGGTATTGATGTGTATTAGTACTCACAGAGACGGTCTGGAACAGACCATTAGTGTGGGGAGGTATTGATGTGGTGTATTATTGTAGTGTAGTACTCACAGAGACGGTCTGGAACAGACCATTAGTGTGGGGAGGTATTGATGTGTATTATTGTAGTGTAGTACTCACAGAGACGGTCTGGAACAGACCATTAGTGTGGGGAGTTATTGATGTGTATTAGTACTCACAGAGACGGTCTGGAACAGACCATTAGTGTGGGGAGGTATTGATGTGGTGTATTATTGTAGTGTAGTACTCACAGAGACGGTCTGGAACAGACCATTAGTGTGGGGAGGTATTGATGTGTATTATTGTAGTGTAGTACTCACAGAGACGGTCTGGAACAGACCATTAGTGTGGGGAGGTATTGATGTGTATTATTGTAGTACTCACAGAGACGGTCTGGAACAGACCATTAGTGTGGGGAGGTATTGATGTGTATTAGTACTCACAGAGACGGTCTGGAACAGACCATTAGTGTGGGGAGGTATTGATGTGTATTAGTACTCACAGAGACGGTCTGGAACAGACCATTAGTGTGGGGAGGTATTGATGTGTATTATTGTAGTACTCACAGAGACGGTCTGGAACAGACCATTAGTGTGGGGAGGTATTGATGTGTATTATTGTAGTACTCACAGAGACGGTCTGGAACAGACCATTAGTGTGGGGAGGTATTGATGTGTATTAGTACTCACAGAGACGGTCTGGAACAGACCATTAGTGTGGGGAGGTATTGATGTGTATTATTGTAGTACTCACAGAGACGGTCTGGAACAGACCATTAGTGTGGGGAGGTATTGATGTGTATTAGTACTCACAGAGACGGTCTGGAACAGACCATTAGTGTGGGGAGGTATTGATGTGTATTAGTACTCACAGAGACGGTCTGGAACAGACCATTAGTGTGGGGAGGTATTGATGTGTATTATTGTAGTACTCACAGAGACGGTCTGGAACAGACCATTAGTGTGGGGAGGTATTGATGTGTATTAGTACTCACAGAGATGGTCTGGAACAGACCATTAGTGTGGGGAGGTATTGATGTGTATTATTGTAGTACTCACAGAGACGGTCTGGAACAGACCATTAGTGTGGGGAGTTATTGATGTGTATTAGTACTCACAGAGATGGTCTGGAACAGAGACTTGCCGGTCTGACTCTTGAACTCTGTTCTGACCTTCATGAGGTCGACTTCACACCGAGACACCATGATCCTCGTCACAACCTTCTCCTTCGCACTTTTACCCTGCAGATTATAAATACAGCTCATCACCCTGCAGATTATAAATATACATCATAATAATTATTAGGCTAGTAGTAGGAGTACCGGTACTCTGGACAGAGGCGAGACACAGTAAGCAGGCTAGTAGTAGTAGGAGTACCAGTACTCTGCACAGAGGCGAGACACGGTAAGCAGGCTAGTAGTAGGAGTACCAGTACTCTGCACAGAGGCGAGACACAGTAAGCAGGCTAGTAGTAGGAGTACCAGTACTCTGCACAGAGGCGAGACACGGTAAGCAGGCTAGTAGTAGTACCAGTACTCTGCACAGAGGCGAGACACAGTAAGCAGGCTAGTAGTAGGAGTACCGGTACTCTGCACAGAGGCGAGACACGGTAAGCAGGCTAGTAGGAGTACCAGTACTCTGCACAGAGGCGAGACACAGTAAGCAGGCTAGTAGTAGGAGTACCGGTACTCTGCACAGAGGCGAGACACGGTAAGCAGGCTAGTAGTAGGAGTACCGGTACTCTGCACAGAGGCGAGACACGGTAAGCAGGCTAGTAGGAGTACCAGTACTCTGCACAGAGGCGAGACACAGTAAGCAGGCTAGTAGTAGGAGTACCGGTACTCTGCACAGAGGCGAGACACGGTAAGCAGGCTAGTAGGAGTACCAGTACTCTGCACAGAGGCGAGACACAGTAAGCAGGCTAGTAGTAGTAGGAGTACCGGTACTCTGCACAGAGGCGAGACACGGTAAGCAGGCTAGTAGTAGGAGTACCGGTACTCTGGACAGAGGCGAGACACGGTAAACAGGCTAGTAGTAGGAGTACCAGTACTCTGCACAGAGGCGAGACACGGTAAGCAGGCTAGTAGGAGTACCAGTACTCTGCACAGAGGCGAGACACAGTAAGCAGGCTAGTAGGAGTACCAGTACTCTGAATCTCAACACTACATGATGCAACATGGTGTAAACTGATGCCATCTGCAGTATTCCTTGTACTGTTTACATCAAGATCCTCAGACCCCTTGTGAGACCATATGCTGACACATGTTGCAAGTCCCCAATTTAAACTACTCAAAGAACCAGGAATATATATGTTTATTAATTACCTTCATGGCCTCTGCAAGTCTGCTGGCGAAGTACAGCGGCTTGTTCTCAAAACACTCAACTGTAAGAGACACATTTACATTTACATTTAAGTCATTTAGCAGACGCTCTTATCCAGAGCGACTTACAAATTGGTGCATTCACCTTATGACATCCAGTGGAACAGCCACTTTACAATAGTAAAGAGACAGAGGAACTGTCAGAACCTGCTAATTAGTAAGGAACACCTCACCTGGCTGGAACACCTCACCTGGCTGGAACACCTCCAGGTCTTAATTGAAAAAACAAAAACTCTGCACTCCGTAGAATGAGTTTGACCACCCTGGTTTAAAGTCTTACCGAGTGTGAGGAAGGACTTCTCCAGGTCTCCCTTCACCTCCTTCCTAATGCTCTCCTGCATGTCATAGGGACTGTAGCTCTTATACCTGTCAAACACTGGAGCAGACATCACACATTCAGACTGTAGCTCTTATACCTGTCAAACACTGGAGCAGACAACACATTCAGACTGTAGCTCTTATACCTGTCAAACACTGGAGCAGACATCACACATTCAGACTGTAGCTCTTATACCTGTCAAACACTGGAGCAGACATCACCCATTCAGACTGTAGCTCTTATACCTGTCAAACACTGGAGCAGACATCACCCATTCAGACTGTAGCTCTTATACCTGTCAAACACTGGAGCAGACATCACCCATTCAGACTGTTTAAGGTATTAGACACCTTGGGACGACAGGGATCCGTTAACATCCACAGAGACAGAACATGAATTCAGTTCATGTAGCTGGTATATGCTTATAGTCTCTGTTAGTCAGTCCGTCAGGTATGTCCCTTTCTGCAGGTGTCAGTGTGTCAGGTAAGTCCCGTCTGTCTGGTATAACGCCATCGATAAAAGACAGTACTGTGCAGCCGTCTTCATTGACCTGGCCAAGGTTTTCGACTCTGTCAATCACTGTATTCTTATCGGCAGACTCAACAGCCTTGGTTTCTCAAATGACTGCCTCGCCTGGTTCACCAACTACTTCTCAGACAGAGTTCAGTGTGTCAAATCAGAGGGCCTGTTGTCCGGACCTCTGGCAGTCTATCTGGGGGTACCACAGGGTTCAATTCTCGGGCCGACTCTTTTCTCTGTATATATCAATGATGTTGCTCTTGCTGCTGGTGATTCCCTGATCCACCTCTACGCAGACGACACAATTCTGTATATATCTGGCCCTTCTTTGGACACTGTGCTAACTAACCTCCAAACGAGCTTCAATGTCATACAACTCTCCTTCCGTGGCCTCCAACTGCTCATAAAACGCTAGTAAAATGAAATGCATGCTTTTCAACCGTTCGCTACCTGCCTGCCCGACCAGCATGACTACCCTGGACGGTTCTGACTTAGAATATGTGGACAACTACCTAGGTGTCTGGTTAGACTGTAAACTCTCCTTCCAGACTCACATTAAGTATCTCCAATCCAAAATCAAATCTAGAAATCGGCTTTCTATTTCGCAAACAAAGCCTCCTTCACTCACGCCGCCAAACTTACCCTAGTAAAACTGACTATCCTACCGATCCTCGACTTCGGCGATGTCATCTACAAAATAGCTTCCAATACTCTACTCAGCAATTGGATGCAGTCTATCACAGTGCCCCTTATACCACTGCGACCTGTATGCTCTAGTCGGCTGGCCCTCGCTACATATTCGTCGCCAGACCCACTGGCTCCAGGTCATCTATAAGTCTTTGCTAGGTAAAGCTCCGCCTTATCTCAGCTCACTGGTCATGACAACACCCACTCGTAGCACGCGCTCCATATTTCACTGGTCATCCCCAAAGCCAACACCTCCTTGGCCGCCTTTCCTTCCAGTTCTCTGCTGCCAATGACTTGAACGAATTGCAAAAATCGCTGAAGCTGGAGACTTTTAATTCCCTCTCTAACTTTAAACATCAGCTATCTGAGCAGCTTACCGATCGCTGCAGCTGTACATAGTCCATCTACCTACCTCATCCCCATATTGTTTTTATTTACTTTTCTGCTCTTTTGCACACCAGTATCTCTACTTGCACATCATAATCTGCTCATGTATCACCCCAGTGTTAATCTGCTAAATTGTAATTACTCCGCTACTATGGCCTATTTATTGCCTTACCTCCTTACACCATTTGCACACACTGTATATAGACTTTTTCTATTGTGTTATTGACTGTACATTTGTTTATCCCATGTGTAACTCTGTGTTGTTGTTTGTGTCGCACTGCTATGCTTTATCTTGACCAGGTCACAGTTGTAAATGAGGACTTGTTCTCAACTAGCCTACCTGGTTAAATAAAGGTGACATAAAATAAATATGTGGTCTGTTAGTCTGTCAGGTATGTACCTTTCTGCAGGTGAGGAACACTCCTCTCTGACATGATGGAGATCCAGGTAGCCACATCTGTTCCTTTCCTCTTCACCCCAGCATCATACAGGGCCTGAGACAATATTATATAACACATTACTATAAACCTCATACAGGGCCTGAGACAATATTATATAACACATTACTATAAACCTTATACAGGGCCTGAGACAATATTATATAACACATTACTATAAACCTTATACAGGGCCTGAGACAATATTATATAACACATTACTATAAACCTCATACAGGGCCTGAGACAATATTATATAACACATTACTATAAACCTTATACAGGGCCTGAGACAATATTATATAACACATTACTATAAACCTTATACAGGGCCTGAGACAATATTATATAACACATTACTATAAACCTTATACAGGGCCTGAGACAATATTATATAACACATTACTATAAACCTCATACAGGGCCTGAGACAATATTATATAACACATTACTATAAACCTTACAGGGCCTGAGACAATATTATATAACACATTACTATAAACCTTATACAGGGCCTGTATGGTATCATACTAGACACCATCATAACACTTATATTGTAGTGAACCTGACTCTAGCTTTTCAAACAGATGTGTTTATTCATGTATATATCTGGTTGATGTATCCATGGTGACAGACTACTAGACAGGACAGTAGATTGTGCTTACTCTGGCATCTTCATCGATCTTCTCATAGTCCACCACACTGGAGGGTTCTGCCCTCTTGGCCTGGCAACAGATAAGATTAGAACAGGATCAAAGATCAACTCAATAACAGACAACTTACTGCAGTCATACCTGCACCATGAATAGTTGGGGTTAGTTAGGGTCAGGGATGGAATTGAAGGTTTTTAATCCACCAGCCCAGTCGACTATTTTGTTCTAGTCCTGGTTCAGAACCTGTGTCATGTGATATTGTAAAAGACAGTTTCTCTAGCCAGCAGGTTAGTCCGGCACATTTTCTACTAGCCTGGTCTAAAAAGTACTAGCCTCGGGCTAGCTTAATTTCCATCCCGGGTTAGGGCCGTACCGGCACCAGGGCCACTTAGGGCCGTACCTGCACCAGGGCCACTTAGGGCCGTACCTGCACCAGGGCCACTTAGGGCCGTACCTGCACCAGGGCCACTTAGGGCCGTACCTGCACCAGGGCCACTTAGGGCCGTACCTGCACCAGGGCCACTTAGGGCCGTACCTGCACCAGGGCCACTTAGGGCCGTACCTGCACCAGGGCCGTACCTGCACCAGGGCTGTACCTGCACCAGGGCCACTTAGGGTCGTACCTGCACCAGGGCCGTACCTGCACCAGGGCCGTACCTGCACCAGGGCCGTACCTGCACCAGGGCCGTACCTGCACCAGGGCCGTACCTGCACCAGGGCTACTTAGGGTCGTACCTGCACCAGGGCCGTACCTGCACCAGGGCTACTTAGGGTCGTACCTGCACCAGGGCCGTACCTGCACCAGGGCTACTTAGGGTCGTACCTGCACCAGGGTCGTACCTGCACCAGGGCTACTTAGGGTCGTACCTGCACCAGGGTCGTACCTGCACCAGGGCTACTTAGGGTCGTACCTGCACCAGGGCCAGCAGGAGCTTGGCGAAGTCTCCCGAGGTGTCTCCAGCCACATCCTTCTCCAGATCTTTCTTGAACACTGAGGAGATCAGACACATTCAGCCACATCATAATTTCCCACAAAGCCTAAAACTCCGTGGTCTAATGATGTAATGTACTAGGTAGATAGACACAGAAAGAGAATTATAACATCATATTATAAATGTATCTCTGTGGATTCAGACTTACGTTCCTTGTAGACAGTCTTAATCTCAGCCAGTTCTGAGGAGCTGCGAGAACAGACAATCTCTATCAGCACCTCCTCGTCCGTTCCTAGACCCTGCAGACACACAGGCATGTTGCATTACCATAACATTGTACTATAAGGTTAGGATTATATTGTAAAGGTCTGTTTCAGCTCCGGTGTCCTTTATCCCTCCCAACTGCACTGTAGACATACTACCAGCAGAGGGCAGTAGAGACCACTACACAGCTATCAGATTATAACAGAGTTGGTTACTGTAGACATACTACCAGCAGAGGGCAGTAGAGACCACTACACAGCTATCAGATTATAACAGAGTTAGTTACTGTAGACATACTACCAGCAGAGGGCAGTAGAGACCACTACACAGCTATCAGATTATAACAGAGTTAGTTACTGTAGACATACTACCAGCAGAGGGCAGTAGAGACCACTACACAGCTATCAGATTATAACAGAGTTAGTTACTGTAGACATACTACCAGCAGAGGGCAGTAGAGACCACTACACAGCTATCAGATTATAACAGAGTTAGTTACTGTAGACATACTACCAGCAGAGGGCAGTAGAGACCACTACACAGCTATCAGATTATAACAGAGTTAGTTACTGTAGACATACTACCAGCAGAGGGCAGTAGAGACCACTACACAGCTATCAGATTATAACAGAGTTAGTTACTGTAGACATACTACCAGCAGAGGGCAGTAGAGACCACTACACAGCTATCAGATTATAACAGAGTTAGTTACTGTAGACATACTACCAGCAGAGGGCAGTAGAGACCACTACACAGCTATCAGATTATAAACAGAGTTGGTTACTGTAGACATACTACCAGCAGAGGGCAGTAGAGACCACTACACAGCTATCAGATTATAACAGAGTTAGTTACTGTAGACATACTACCAGCAGAGGGCAGTAGAGACCACTACACAGCTATCAGATTATAACAGAGTTGGTTACTGTAGACATACTACCAGCAGAGGGCAGTAGAGGTTTGGTTAATGAAAGAGACTGTTCAGTACCTTAATGGACCCTTTGATCTCAGAGGCATCATACTGAGCTGTACTCTTCATCAGGCCTAAGATCACAGTCTCCAACGACCCAGATAGAGCCCCCTTCAGGGCTGTCATCAGATCCTACAGGAGAGAAACACAGAGCATGTTACTTAGATACAGGCCATGTTACAGTCAGTGGAACAGACAGGCCATGTTACAGTCAGAGTAACAGACAGGCCATGTTACAGTCAGTGGAACAGACAGGCCATGTTACAGTCAGTGGAACAGACAGGCCATGTTACAGTCAGTGGAACAGACAGGCCATGTTATAGTCAGAGTAACAGACAGGCCATGTTACAGTCAGTGGAACAGAACAGACAGGCCATGTTACAGTCAGTGGAACAGAACAGACAGGCCATGTTACAGTCAGTGGAACAGACAGGCCATGTTACAGTCAGAGGAACAGACAGGCCATGTTACAGTCAGAGGAACAGACAGGCCATGTTACAGTCAGAGGAACAGACAGGCCATGTTACAGTCAGAGGAACAGACAGGCCATGTTACAGTCAGAGGAACAGACAGGCCATGTTACAGTCAGAGGAACAGACAGGCCATGTTACAGTCAGAGGAACAGACAGGCCATGTTACAGTCAGAGTAACAGAACAGAAGAGACAGGCCATGTTATAGTCAGTGGAACAGACAGGCCATGTTACAGTCAGAGGAACAGAAGACAGGCCATGTTACAGTCAGAGGAACAGAAGACAGACCATGTTACAGTCAGAGTAACAGAACAGAAGAGACAGCCCTCACAGGTGTCATGACAGTTCACGTGACATTAGATCATCAGTGAAGGGTCATCTTATTGATTGAGCCAGTTGACCCTAGTTTATCTGATTGGTTGAGCTGTCCTCCTGTACCTTCTTGGCTCTCCTCTCATAAGCGAACGCGATCTCTCTCCTCTGGCTGTAGGTCCTCTTGGTCAGAACAGCGATGATGGTCGCTTCATCCACTCCTGAGGTGACATCCCAGAAATACAAAACATCAGATCATTCAGGAATACGTGGACATTGTTCTAGATAACTAGACATTGTTCTAGATAACTAGACATTGTTCATTGAATACAATGATCAGTAAATCTGAATGACGAGGAACTCTTTAGTGGTTAGGCATTAATGATAGTGAACTGGCTATCCATTATACCAGTCTGGAGAGGGACATCTGCCAGTCTGCAGGGAACTAGCTTGTCTGGATGCAACTCTGTCTGCCACTAACTGCTATTATGAGGCTGCTGCTAGTACTGAGGCATTGCCTTGGGAACATTCCCAGTTCAGGCAGGAAGCTGACTCACAAATACCACAGACTGTTGCCACATGGATACCTTTTACCCAGCCAGAGCCAAGCCCAGCCTCTAACCCAGCCAGAGCCAAGCCCAGCCTCTAACCCAGCCAGAGCCAAGCCCAGCCTCTAACCCAGCCAGAGCCAAGCCCAGCCTCTAACCCAGCCAGAGCCAAGCCCAGCCTCTAACCCAGCCAGAGCCAAGCCCAGCCTCTAACCCAGCCAGAGCCAAGCCCAGCCTCTAACCCAGCCAGAGCCAAGCCCAGCCTCTAACCCAGCCAGAGCCAAGCCCAGCCAGAACATTCTTCATCTTCTATGCCTCTCTTACCCTTGGTCTTGATAGCAGTCTCTATTCTAGCAGCATCTTTGTCTGGATCGAAGTCAGACGCAGGAACAACAGTTGGGTATTTGGGCTCACAGGACTGTAATATATAATACTTTATATTAATATAGTTTAATATTAGAGATGACAGTCAAGTATTTGGGCTCACAGGAGATTCAGAAAACATCAGAGTATTGATGGTCACTGTTACAGTAGTGGAATACTAGTATTAATTGCAGTAGTAACAGGAGGAGTACTGTGGTGTAACTTTCTACTGGAGTTTAACATTAATACTACTTACCCCCACATTAAGAGACAGTTGTCCCAGAAACTCAGATACCAGCGCCATGTTGACTGTCCTGTAGAGGGGAGGGGTGAGAAGAGTTGATTGTTTTAGACAGTTCTCCTACTGAGAACCGTGTAGTTAACCTCCTGATCGTCGCCACTGGGAGTTGGGTAACTCACCAGACCATCCAAAGGTCTGATTGGTTCTCTCAGGAGATTAATTACATTCTTCTACTAACTGCAGCGTCTCTGAACCAATCATCTCTCTGTCGATATCTAAGGCACCAAGTCCTCTCTCTGTTTATCAAAATGACTAACTAGATGTAACAGTCTGTCAACTATTATATGTCCAGCCTAGACACACCCTGATGAAACATTAGCTAGCACAGAGAACTAACCTTACCTACTAATACCACCCTGATGCAACACTAGCTAGCACAGAGAACTAACCTTAACTGCTACCACCCCTTACTACAACAAGCTAAACACTACATCCTAACCCCTACAACTACACCCTAACCCCTACTACCACACCCTAACCCCTACTACCACACCCTAACCCCTACATCCTAACCCCCACACCCTAACCCCCACACCCTAACCCCTACTACCACACCCTAACCCCTACACCCTAACCCATTTGGCAGACAACCAGCACAGACACACCCTGGAGCTTGCAGCAGAGCGCTGTGTCTCAGGGAGGCAGTACAGCTGAATCACTTCTCAGGACTGTTCATACAGAGAAAAGACTGCATTCTGAACACACATATATTCTACTGGACATGAAGATAATAGAAACATATACAATGAAAGACAACACTGTGAATCTAACTTGGGTTTAGTCCCCTACAAGTAAAAACTCACAGAGCTAGTTTTAGTATGATAGAAATCTTTCCAAGAGCTAGTTTGAAGCCAATTGTTCTGATACATTTATTGTAATGAATGTCAAAGGAATGATCAGTTTACCTGACTGTGCTGAAGAGAGCTGTGGTGCTGTAGAATAGTCCTGGCTATGTGGCTTGGAATGGGTGTGGTCCTTAAATACCACAGGGAGGTTCTACATGGAGCTCTAGAACCTATAATACAGCTCTCTCCTTAGTCTCCACCCCTGAGTCAGGACCCACAACACACAGACATTTGTGTTGGAGAGATATACACTACCTTAAAGGTAGAACAGACAGCATTTTAACTACTTTGCAGATATGAAACAGACTAATTATAATATCAGTCAAAAATATCAAATTCCCAGTTTATGTTACAAAATCAACTTTTTTAGGAAGTTTAAAAAAAACTAGTTATATTTCACTCCAAAATAGAGTAAGGCATTGCTGGCGGAATAGATGGATGCAGTTCAATGATTAATATAATTCACCAATACATTTCTTAGTAGTCCAACTATTGCTGTTAGGTTGTAAATCACAGCTGGAACAATTTACTGCCTCCACCCAGGATGCACCGTTTCAGTTTAAATGAACTCAACGTTTTGGACAAAAACGGACGAATGTAAACAAAGGCTGGGAATGTCAATACAATCAAACTAGTAAGGAAATGATCACAAGTCATCCGTAACGTGGCTAATAGGCTAGTTGATCTATTTATTCAGCTATTTATTCAGCCTGCTGAAAACACGGAGCCCGACGTTAACTAGCTAACCGCTGGGAGGATGTCATTGGACGACTGGATCAGTGGCCGACTTCCCCCATATCGTCTTCCGGTGACTACAACTACAGATGCTGGTGCCATTTGGTTAGCCAGCTAGCTATGCTGAACTTGAATATATCTCTTAGTTGTTAACTAAATGTATTTTGTATAGATCAAATGAGAGGGCAGGCAAGTCCCCATTCAGATGTCAAAACGTGGGTTAGCACCAATGAGGAATATAAACACTGTATTGCCGACGTTATGTATTGGCCATTGAGAGGCTTTGAACCCCTGGTCATGTTGGGACTCCCTAGTAGGAGCAGTCCTCCATAGGAACGAATGGAATTCCATTCAAAGTCATTGTTTCAAGGAGAAAATCACATGTATTTCATTATTTTCTTGTTGTAGTGGGCTCAGTAACATTAGTACTCTACAAAAAAATAATTTGATTTAAAAGTATGTCTAATAGAATAAAGCTGTCAAATGTAGACATTAATAAATGCATTTCTATAGCATCCTAAATATGTTTTACATTTGAGGAGGAGAGCCAAGATGGAGTCACGGTGGCTTCACCACAATGGTGAGGGAGAGCCAAGATGGAGTCACGGTGGCTTCAACACAATGGTGGGGGAGAGCCAAGATGGAGTCACAGTGGTGTCAACACAATGGTGGGGGAGAGCCAAGATGGAGTCACGGTGGCTAAAACACAATGGTGGGGGAGAGCCAAGATGGAGTCACGGTGGCTAAAACACAATGGTGGGGGAGAGCCAAGATGGAGTCATGGTGGCTTCAACACAATGGTGGGGGAGAGCCAAGATGGAGTCATGGTGGCTTCAACACAATGGTGGGGGAGAGCCAAGATGGAGTCATGGTGGCTTCAACACAATGGTGGGGGAGAGCCAAGATGGAGTCATGGTGGCTAAAACACAATGGTGGGGGAGAGCCAAGATGGAGTCACGGTGGCTAAAACACAATGGTGGGGGAGAGCCAAGATGGAGTCACGGTGGCTTCAACATAATGGAGGAGTGCCAAGATGGAGTCACGGTGGCTTCAACACAATGGTGGGGGAGAGCCAAGATGGAGTCATGGTGGCTTCACCACAATGGTGGGGGAGAGCCAAGATGGAGTCACGGTGGCTTCAACACAATGGTGGGGGAGAGCCAAGATGGAGTCATGGTGGCTTCAACACAATGGTGGGGGAGAGCCAAGATGGAGTCATGGTGGCTAAAACACAATGGTGGGGGAGAGCCAAGATGGAGTCACGGTGGCTAAAACACAATGGTGGGGGAGAGCCAAGATGGAGTCACGGTGGCTTCAACATAATGGAGGAGTGCCAAGATGGAGTCACGGTGGCTAAAACACAATGGTGGGGGAGAGCCAAGATGGAGTCACGGTGGCTTCAACATAATGGAGGAGTGCCAAGATGGAGTCACGGTGGCTTCAACACAATGGTGGGGGAGAGCCAAGATGGAGTCATGGTGGCTTCACCACAATGGTGGGGGAGAGCCAAGATGGAGTCACGGTGGCTAAAACACAATGGTGGGGGAGAGCCAAGATGGAGTCATGGTGGCTTCACCACAATGGTGGGGGAGAGCCAAGATGGAGTCACGGTGGCTAAAACACAATGGTGGGGGAGAGCCAAGATGGAGTCACGGTGGCTAAAACACAATGGTGGGGGAGAGCCAAGATGGAGTCACGGTGGCTAAAACACAATGGAGGAGGAGAGCCAAGATGGAGTCATGGTGGCTTCACCACAATGGTGGGGGAGAGCCAAGATGGAGTCACAGTGGCTAAAACACAATGGTGGGGGAGAGCCAAGATGGAGTCACAGTGGCTAAAACACAATGGTGGGGGAGAGCCAAGATGGAGTCACGGTGGCTAAAACACAATGGTGGGGGAGAGCCAAGATGGAGTCACGGTGGCTTCAACACAATGGAGGAGTGCCAAGATGGAGTCACGGTGGCTTCAACACAATGGTGGGGGAGAGCCAAGATGGAGTCACGGTGGCTAAAACACAATGGTGGGGGAGAGCCAAGATGGAGTCACGGTGGCTAAAACACAATGGTGGGGGAGAGCCAAGATGGAGTCACGGTGGCTTCAATACAACGGAGGGGAGAGCCAAGATGGAGTCACGGTGGCTTCAACACAATGGTGGGGGAGAGCCAAGATGGAGTCACGGTGACTTCAATACAACGGAGGGGAGAAACAAGATGGAGTCACGGTGGCTTCAACACAATGGTGGGGGAGAGCCAAGATGGAGGCACGGTGGCTTCAACACAATGGTGGGGGAGAGCCAAGATGGAGTCACAGTGCTGTCAACACAATGGTGGGGGAGAGCCAAGATGGAGTCATGGTGGCGTCAACACAATGGAGGGGGAGAGCCAAGATGGAGTCACGGTGGCGTCAACACAATGGTGGGGAGAGCCAAGATGGAGTCACGGTGGCGTCAACACAATGGTGGGGGAGAGCCAAGATGGAGTCACGGTTGCTTCAATACAACGGAGGGGAGAGCCAAGATGGAGTCACGGTGGCTTCAACACAATGGTGGGGGAGAGCCAAGATGGAGTCACGGTGGCTTCAACACAATGGTGGGGGAGAGCCAAGATGGAGTCACAGTGGTGTCAACACAATGGTGGGGGAGAGCCAAGATGGAGTCACGTTGGCGTCAACACAATGGAGGGGGAGAGCCAAGATGGAGTCACGGTGGCTTCAATACAACGGAGGGGAGAGCCAAGATGGAGTCACGGTGGCTTCAACACAATGGTGGGGGAGAGCCAAGATGGAGTCACGGTGGCTTCAATACAACGGAGGGGAGAGCCAAGATGGAGTCACGGTGGCTTCAACACAATGGTGGGGGAGAGCCAAGATGGAGGCACGGTGGCTTCAACACAATGGTGGGGGAGAGCCAAGATGGAGTCACGTTGGCGTCAACACAATGGAGGGGGAGAGCCAAGATGGAGTCACGGTGGCGTCAACACAATGGTGAGGGAGAACCAAGATGGAGTCACGGTGGCGTCAACACAATGGTGGGGGAGAGCCAAGATGGAGTCACGGTGGCTTCAATACAATGGAGGGGAGAGCCAAGATGGAGTCACGGTGACTTCAACACAATGGTGGGGGAGAGCCAAGATGGAGTCACAGTGGTGTCAACACAATGGAGGGGGAGAGCCAAGATGGAGTCACGGTGGCTTCAATACACCGGAGGGGAGAGCCAAGATGGAGTCACGGTGGCTTCAACACAATGGTGGGGGAGATCCAAGATGAAGGCACGGTGGCTTCAACACAATGGTGGGGGAGAGCCAAGATGAAGTCATGGTGGCTTCACCACAATGGTGGGGGAGAGCCAAGATGGAGTCATGGTGGCTTCAACACAATGGTGGGGGAGAGCCAAGATGGAGTCACGGTGGCGTCAACACAATGGAGGGGGAGAGCCAAGATGGAGTCACGGTGGCGTCAACACAATGGTGGGGGAGAGCCAAGATGGAGTCACGGTGGCTTCAACACAATGGAGGAGGAGAGCCAAGATGGAGTCACGGTGGCTAAAACACAATGGTGGGGGAGAGCCAAGATGGAGTCACGGTGGCTTCAACACAATGGAGGAGTGCCAAGATGGAGTCACGGTGGCTTCAACACAATGGTGGGGGAGAGCCAAGATGGAGTCACGGTGGTTAAAACACAATGGTGGGGGAGAGCCAAGATGGAGTCACCGTGGCTAAAACACAATGGTGGGGGAGAGCCAAGATGGAGTCACGGTGCCTAAAACACAATGGTGGGGGAGAGCCAAGATTGAGTCACGGTGGCTTCAATACAACGGAGGGGAGAGCCAAGATGGAGTCACAGTGGCGTCAACACAATGGTGGGGGAGAGCCAAGATGGAGTCACGGTGGCTTCAATACAACGGAGGGGAGAGCCAAGATGGAGTCATGGTGGCTTCAACACAATGGAGGAGGAGAGCCAAGATGGAGTCATGGTGGCTTCACCACAATGGTGGGGGAGAGCCAAGATGGAGTCACGGTGGCTAAAACACAATGGTGGGGGAGAGCCAAGATGGAGTCACGGTGGCTAAAACACAATGGTGGGGGAGAGCCAAGATGGAGTCACGGTGGCTTCAACACAATGGAGGAGTGCCAAGATGGAGTCACGGTGGCTTCAACACAATGGTGGGGGAGAGCCAAGATGGAGTCACGGTGGTTAAAACACAATGGTGGGGGAGAGCCAAGATGGAGTCACGGTGGCTAAAACACAATGGTGGGGGAGAGCCAAGATGGAGTCACGGTGCCTAAAACATAATGGTGGGGGAGAGCCAAGATTGAGTCACGGTGGCTTCAATACAACGGAGGGGAGAGCCAAGATGGAGTCATGGTGGCTTCAACACAATGGAGGAGGAGAGCCAAGATGGAGTCATGGTGGCTTCACCACAATGGTGGGGCAGAGCCAAGATGGAGTCACGGTGGCTAAAACACAATGGTGGGGGAGAGCCAAGATGGAGTCACGGTGGCTAAAACACAATGGTGGGGGAGAGCCAAGATGGAGTCACGGTGGCTTCAACACAATGGTGGGGGAGAGCCAAGATGGAGTCACGGTGGCTAAAACACAATGGCGGGGGAGAGCCAAGATGGAGTCACAGTGGCTAAAACACAATGGTGGGGGAGAGCCAAGATGGAGTCACGTTGGCGTCAACACAATGGTGGGGGAGAGCCAAGATGGAGTCATGGTGGCTTCAATACAATGGTGGGGGAGAGCCAAGATGGAGGCACAGTGGCTTAAATACAATGGTGGGGGAGAGTCAAGATGGAGGCACAGTGGCTTAAATACAATGGTGGGGGAGAGTCAAGATGGAGTCACGGTGGCGTCAACACAATGGAGGGGGAGAGCCAAGAAGGAGTCAAGGTGGCTTCAATACAATGGTGGGGGAGAGCCAAGATGGAGTCATGGTGGCTTCAATACAATGGTGGGGGAGAGCCAAGATGGAGGCACAGTGGCTTAAATACAATGGTGGGGGAGAGTCAAGATGGAGGCACAGTGGCTTAAATACAATGGTGGGGGAGAGTCAAGATGGAGTCATGGTGGCTTCAGCACAATGGTGGGGGAGAGCCAAGATGGAGTCATGGTGGCTTCAGCACAATGGTGGGGGAGAGCCAAGATGGAGTCATGGTGGCTTCAACACAATGGTGGGGGAGAGCCAAGATGGAGTCACGGTGGCGTCAACACAATGGTGGGGGAGAGCCAAGATGGAGGCACGGTGGCTTCAACACAATGGTGGGGGAGAGCCAAGATGGAGTCACGGTGGCTTCAGTACAGTGCCCCCATTCAGTCATCCAGGGTTTATACATATCATTAGTTGGGACAAGCATGCACTGGCAGGCAAGCTGCAGAAGGGCGAGCAGGCTACTATTCCCCATAGTTTATCAGTGCAATCTTGACGACCAACTACAAACTGAAAAAGTTTGAGAGGGTTTATCTAATGTTACTACTGCTCCGGTTAGCATTAGTTCTTTATCTTGTAGTTGTTGATGATGTGTATAACTGAGGGAGAGAGAGACGACCTTTTCATGGTTGTTGATGTGTGTAACTGAGGGAGAGAGAGCCTACCTTTTCATGGTTGTTGATGTGTATAACTGAGGGAGAGAGAGCCTACCTTTTCATGGTTGTTGATGTGTATAACTGAGGGAGAGAGAGTCTACCTTTTCATGGTTGTTGATGTGTATAACTGAGGGAGAGAGAGAGCCTACCTTTTCATGGTTGTTGATGTGTATAACTGAGGGAGAGAGAGCCTACCTTTTCATGGTTGTTGATGTGTATAACTGAGGGAGAGAGAGCCTACCTTTTCATGGTTGTTGATGTGTATAACTGAGAGAGAGAGAGAGACTACCTTTTCATGGTTGTTGATGTGTATAACTGAGAGAGAGAGCCTACCTTTTCATGGTTGTTGATGTGTATAACTGAGGGAGAGAGAGAGCCTACCTTTTCATGGTTGTTGATGTGTATAACTGAGGGAGAGAGAGACTACCTTTTCATGGTTGTTGATGTGTATAACTGAGGGGGAGAGAGCCTACCTTTTCATGGTTGTTGATGTGTATAACTGAGGGGGAGAGAGCCTACCTTTTCATGGTTGTTGATGTGTATAACTGAGGGAGAGAGAGCCTACCTTTTCATGGTTGTTGATGTGTATAACTGAGGGAGAGAGAGCCTACCTTTTCATGGTTGTTGATGTGTATAACTGAGGGAGACAGAGCCTACCTTTTCATGGTTGTTGATGTGTATAACTGAGAGAGAGAGAGCCTACCTTTTCATGGTTGTTGATGTGTATAACTGAGAGAGAGAGAGTCTACCTTTTCATGGTTGTTGATGTGTATAACTGAGGGAGAGGGAGAGAGCCTACCTTTTCATGGTTGTTGATGTGTATAACTGAGGGAGAGAGAGCCTACCTTTTCATGGTTGTTGATGTGTATAACTGAGAGAGAGAGCCTACCTTTTCATGGTTGTTGATGTGTATAACTGAGAGAGAGAGGGAGAGACTACCTTTTCATGGTTGTTGATGTGTATAACTGAGGGAGAGAGAGAGCCTACCTTTTCATGGTTGTTGATGTGTATAACTGAGAGAGAGAGAGTCTACCTTTTCATGGTTGTTGATGTGAATAACTGAGAGAGAGAGAGCCTACCTTTTCATGGTTGTTGATGTGTATAACTGAGAGAGAGAGAGCCTACCTTTTCATGGTTGTTGATGTGTATAACTGAGGGAGAGAGAGAGTCTACCTTTTCATGGTTGTTGATGTGTATAACTGAGGGAGAGAGAGAGCCTACCTTTTCATGGTTGTTGATGTGTATAACTGAGGGAGAGAGAGCCTACCTTTTCATGGTTGTTGATGTGTATAACTGAGGGAGAGAGAGCCTACCTTTTCATGGTTGTTGATGTGTATAACTGAGGGAGAGAGAGAGCCTACCTTTTCATGGTTGTTGATGTGTATAACTGAGGGAGAGAGAGTCTACCTTTTCATGGTTGTTGATGTGTATAACTGAGGGAGAGAGAGTCTACCTTTTCATGGTTGTTGATGTGTATAACTGAGGGAGAGAGAGACTACCTTTTCATGGTGGTTGATGTGTAACTGAGGGAGAGAGAGCCTACCTTTTCATGGTGGTTGATGTGTATAACTGAGGGAGAGAGAGCCTACCTTTTCATGGTTGTTGATGTCTATAACTGAGGGAGAGAGACTACCTTTTCATGGTTGTTGATGTGTATAACTGAGGGAGAGAGAGAGCCTACCTTTTCATGGTGGTTGATGTGTATAACTGAGGGAGACAGAGCCTACCTTTTCATGGTTGTTGATGTGTATAACTGAGGGAGAGAGACTACCTTTTCATGGTTGTTGATGTGTATAACTGAGGGAGAGAGAGAGCCTACCTTTTCATGGTGGTTGATGTGTATAACTGAGGGAGACAGAGCCTACCTTTTCATGGTTGTTGATGTGTATAACTGAGGGAGAGAGACTACCTTTTCATGGTTGTTGATGTGTATAACTGAGGGAGAGAGAGAGCCTACCTTTTCATGGTTGTTGATGTGTATAACTGAGAGAGAGAGAGAGCCTACCTTTTCATGGTTGTTGATGTGTATAACTGAGGGAGAGAGAGCCTACCTTTTCATGGTTGTTGATGTGTATAACTGAGAGAGAGAGAGCCTACCTTTTCATGGTTGTTGATGTGTATAACTGAGGGAGAGAGAGAGCCTACCTTTTCATGGTTGTTGATGTGTATAACTGAGAGAGAGAGAGACTACCTTTTCATGGTTGTTGATGTGTATAACTGAGGGAGAGAGAGCCTACCTTTTCATGGTTGTTGATGTGTATAACTGAGGGAGAGAGAGAGCCTACCTTTTCATGGTTGTTGATGTGTATAACTGAGGGAGAGAGAGAGCCTACCTTTTCATGGTTGTTGATGTGTATAACTGAGGGAGAGAGAGCCTACCTTTTCATGGTTGTTGATGTGTATAACTGAGGGAGACAGAGCCTACCTTTTCATGGTTGTTGATGTGTATAACTGAGGGAGAGAGAGCCTACCTTTTCATGGTTGTTGATGTGTATAACTGAGAGAGAGAGAGTCTACCTTTTCATGGTTGTTGATGTGTATAACTGAGGGAGAGAGAGACTACCTTTTCATGGTTGTTGATGTGTATAACTGAGGGAGAGAGAGACTACCTTTTCATGGTTGTTGATGTGTATAACTGAGGGAGAGAGAGCCTACCTTTTCATGGTTGTTGATGTGTATAACTGAGGGAGAGAGAGAGCCTACCTTTTCATGGTTGTTGATGTGTATAACTGAGGGAGACAGAGCCTACCTTTTCATGGTTGTTGATGTGTATAACTGAGGGAGAGAGAGCCTACCTTTTCATGGTTGTTGATGTGTATAACTGAGAGAGAGAGCCTACCTTTTCATGGTTGTTGATGTGTATAACTGAGGGAGAGAGAGAGCCTACCTTTTCATGGTTGTTGATGTGTATAACTGAGGGAGACAGAGCCTACCTTTTCATGGTTGTTGATGTGTATAACTGAGAGAGAGAGCCTACCTTTTCATGGTTGTTGATGTGTATAACTGAGAGAGAGAGAGTCTACCTTTTCATGGTTGTTGATGTGTATAACTGAGAGAGAGAGAGCCTACCTTTTCATGGTTGTTGATGTGTATAACTGAGGGAGAGAGAGAGCCTACCTTTTCATGGTTGTTGATGTGTATAACTGAGAGAGAGAGAGTCTACCTTTTCATGGTTGTTGATGTCTATAACTGAGAGAGAGAGAGAGAGCCTACCTTTTCATGGTTGTTGATGTGTATAACTGAGAGAGAGAGAGCCTACCTTTTCATGGTTGTTGATGTGTATAACTGAGAGAGAGAGAGAGCCTACCTTTTCATGGTTGTTGATGTGTATAACTGAGAGAGAGAGAGAGCCTACCTTTTCATGGTTGTTGATGTGTATAACTGAGGGAGAGAGAGAGACTACCTTTTCATGGTTGTTGATGTGTATAACTGAGGGAGAGAGAGCCTACCTTTTCATGGTTGTTGATGTGTATAACTGAGGGAGAGAGAGAGACTACCTTTTCATGGTTGTTGATGTGTATAACTGAGGGAGAGAGAGAGACTACCTTTTCATGGTTGTTGATGTGTATAACTGAGGGAGAGAGAGCCTACCTTTTCATGGTTGTTGATGTGTATAACTGAGGGAGAGAGAGCCTACCTTTTCATGGTTGTTGATGTGTATAACTGAGAGAGAGAGAGAGACTACCTTTTCATGGTTGTTGATGTGTATAACTGAGAGAGAGAGCCTACCTTTTCATGGTTGTTGATGTGTATAACTGAGGGAGAGAGAGCCTACCTTTTCATGTTTGTTGATGTGTATAACTGAGAGAGAGAGAGTCTACCTTTTCATGGTTGTTGATGTGTATAACTGAGAGAGAGAGAGCCTACCTTTTCATGGTTGTTGATGTGTATAACTGAGAGAGAGAGAGAGACTACCTTTTCATGGTTGTTGATGTGTATAACTGAGAGAGAGAGCCTACCTTTTCATGTTTGTTGATGTGTATAACTGAGAGAGAGAGAGTCTACCTTTTCATGGTTGTTGATGTGTATAACTGAGAGAGAGAGAGCCTACCTTTTCATGGTTGTTGATGTGTATAACTGAGAGAGAGAGAGCCTACCTTTTCATGGTTGTTGATGTGTATAACTGAGGGAGAGAGAGCCTACCTTTTCATGGTTGTTGATGTGTATAACTGAGGGAGAGAGAGCCTACCTTTTCATGGTTGTTGATGTGTATAACTGAGAGAGAGAGCCTACCTTTTCATGGTTGTTGATGTGTATAACTGAGGGAGAGAGAGAGCCTACCTTTTCATGGTTGTTGATGTGTATAACTGAGAGAGAGAGCCTACCTTTTCATGGTTGTTGATGTGTATAACTGAGAGAGAGAGAGAGACTACCTTTTCATGGTTGTTGATGTGTATAACTGAGAGAGAGAGAGAGCCTACCTTTTCATGTTTGTTGATGTGTATAACTGAGGGAGAGAGAGCCTACCTTTTCATGGTTGTTGATGTGTATAACTGAGAGAGAGAGAGTCTACCTTTTCATGGCTGTTGATGTGTATAACTGAGAGAGAGAGAGTCTACCTTTTCATGTTTGTTGATGTGTATAACTGAGAGAGAGAGAGTCTACCTTTTCATGGCTGTTGATGTGTATAACTGAGAGAGAGAGAGCCTACCTTTTCATGGTTGTTGATGTGTATAACTGAGGGAGAGAGAGCCTACCTTTTCATGGTTGTTGATGTGTATAACTGAGGGAGAGAGAGCCTACCTTTTCATGGTTGTTGATGTGTATAACTGAGGGAGAGAGAGCCTACCTTTTCATGGTTGTTGATGTGTATAACTGAGGGAGAGAGAGCCTACCTTTTCATGGTTGTTGATGTGTATAACTGAGGGAGAGAGAGTCTACCTTTTCATGGTTGTTGATGTGTATAACTGAGAGAGAGAGAGTCTACCTTTTCATGGTTGTTGATGTGTATAACTGAGGGAGACAGAGCCTACCTTTTCATGGTTGTTGATGTGTATAAGTGAGAGAGAGAGAGCCTACCTTTTCATGGTTGTTGATGTGTATAACTGAGGGAGAGAGAGAGACTACCTTTTCATGGTTGTTGATGTGTATAACTGAGGGAGAGAGAGCCTACCTTTTCATGGTTGTTGATGTCTATAACTGAGAGAGAGAGAGACTACCTTTTCATGGTTGTTGATGTGTATAACTGAGGGAGAGAGAGCCTACCTTTTCATGGTTGTTGATGTGTATAACTGAGGGAGAGAGAGCCTACCTTTTCATGGTTGTTGATGTGTATAACTGAGAGAGAGAGAGCCTACCTTTTCATGGTTGTTGATGTGTATAACTGAGGGAGAGAGAGCCTACCTTTTCATGGTTGTTGATGTGTATAACTGAGGGAGACAGAGCCTACCTTTTCATGGTTGTTGATGTGTATAACTGAGGGAGACAGAGCCTACCTTTTCATGGTTGTTGATGTGTATAACTGAGGGAGACAGAGCCTACCTACACACAGTCCAGTTGAAAGTGAATGATGGCAGGCTTGTGTGGCAAATGGCTTATTTGCATGTTGGCCTACTGTAGCTCTGATTGGCTATGTCTGTGTATAATGTAGTAGAGTCTGGTCCAGAG
Organism: Salvelinus namaycush; assembly: GCF_016432855.1. Lineage (NCBI taxonomy): Eukaryota > Metazoa > Chordata > Actinopteri > Salmoniformes > Salmonidae > Salvelinus > Salvelinus namaycush. The sequence continues at coordinate 49,276,516 of NC_052327.1, read as the reverse complement.
GTGCGTTCAGTTCGCTTGAACGTTTGCTATGTTGCGGAACGGTTTGTACTGAATGACACGTTTTCCCCCCCAAAAATTATTAAATAGACTTTGAGGTATTTTAACTCCCGTTTGGTGGTCGTGGCAAGGTGTGGCTTGAAGTAATGTGTGACGTACTCAAAGGGCGGTGGCCATGCTGACAGCGTTCCCCAACCCACAACCCATCACTTCCTAGTTTGTCAACTGGCCATTCAGTACAGCACCGCTTCCGTTCAATTGAACGTCAACAGAACTTAAAAAACGTGCTGAATGCAGCCCTGGATAAGACTGACTCGTTTTTCTATTTATTTATTCGGTTTTATATACTGCAGTGTCTATTTAATCAGCCAAACACACGGGCCACTTTCCCACTCTATATTGCTATAGAATCATTCCCCCAAAATTCTATCAAAGTATGAAAACGATCAAATGTAAGATGTCACTTCTCAGAAAATGTATTATTCTTCCTGGGGGTGTATATGATTTCATGTGGCTAAAACACTATCAGTTCCACTTTAAAGTCATATGCTATTGAGCTCCTCTAAAGCATGACAAAATGTAATATTCAATAGTTTTATTTTTCTGTATTTTCATTACATCATTCAAAATGTGCCAGAATATAAAGAGGGTTAAAAGAACACCAACCAAACTCAATTTAACTCATTAAGTAAATAACTCAGAAGTGCTTAAACATTTATGGTTCTAGGTGATTGTTCTGCTGGATGGACCGTTGGATCTGCCTCCTCATCCACGTGTCTCATCAATTCTGGAGGGGGTTAGGTGGAGGGGGTTAGGGCTGAAAGGCGGAAGGGGTTAGGGCTGAGAGGTGGAGGGGGTTAGGGTTAGGGCTGAGAGGTGGAGGGGGTTAGGACTGAGAGGTGGAGGGGGTTAGGGCTGAGAGGTGGAGGGGGTTAGGGTTAGGGCTGAGAGGTGGAGGGGGTTAGGGTTAGGGCTGAGAGGTGGAGGGGGTTAGGACTGAGAGGTGGAGGGGGTTAGGGCTGAGAGGTGGAGGGGGTTAGGGTTAGGGCTGAGAATTTATATGTTTATAGTAATGACTAAAGAATTCCACCCTGAAACGTAATTAACTATGTGAAATGTATTAGGATTATTAGACTATAATCCAATAATGTATGTTTGAGACAAGTTAAGGGTGAGAAATGTGTGGTTGAGAAAACAAAGAACAAATTGACCTAAACATGACCTGGTTGGAACTCTGAAGAACCTACGACAGGAAAGAGGCCCTGTCAAGACCCCTCTAATCTAGGGTGAATAGAATGTTTCAGATTTCCTCATTCCACCATGATGATACCTTTCATGCTGTTGATATATTTCTACAGCTACTTATTAATATGAATATTTCTACAGCTAGTTATTATATGAATATTTCTTTAGCTAGTTATTATATGAATATTTCTTTAGCTACTTATTTTCTCTGTTGTCCCGGTTGTGTTGGTTGTGCTCTGGACAAAACACAGAGGTTAGAGTTAGGGTTGGAGATATTTTGTATTTATTAGGATCCCCATTATCTGTTGCAAAAGCAGCAGCCACTCTTCCTGGGGTCCACACAAAACATGAAACATGACATAATACACAACATTAATAGACAAGAACAGCTCAAGGACAGAACTACATAAATTCAAAAATTGCACGCATAGCCTACATATCAATACATACACACAAACTATCTAGATCAAAAAGGGGAGAGGCGTTGTGCCGTGAGGTGTTGCTTTATCTGTTTTTTGAAACCAGGTTTGCTTTTTATTTGAGCAATATGAGATGGAACTGTAGATCTCGTACAACGCTGTGTACTCCCTTCACAGAACAGCGCAAACTGGCTCTAACCAGAATAGAAAGAGGAGTGGGAGGCCCCGGGGCACAACTGAGCCAGAGGACACGTACATTAGAGTGTCTAGTTTGAGAAACAGACGCCTCACAAGTCCTCAACTGGCAGCTTCATTAAATAGTACCCACAAAACCCCAGTCTCAACGTCAACAGTGAAGAGGCGACTCCGGGATGCTGGAGTTGCAAAGAAAAAGCCATATCTCAGACTGGCCAATAAAAAGAAAAGATTAAGATGGGCAAATGAACAGAAAGAAAAACAAGGACATTTCTAAGTGACCCCAAGTTTTCTCAACAACAGGTTATGGTCAATAATATCTAAGGCTGCACTGAAATCTAACAGTACAGCTCCCACTATCTTCTTATTATCAATTTCTTTCAACCAATCATCAGTCATTTGTGTCAGTGCTATACATGTTGAGTGCCCTTCTCTATAAGCATGCTGAAAGTCTGTTGTTCATTTGTTTACAGAGAAATAGCATTGTACTTGGATCAAACACCATTTGTTTCCAACAGTTTGCTAAGAGCTGGCAGCAAGCTGATAGGTCTGCTGTTAGGACCAGTAAAGACCGCTTCACCACTCTTGGGTAGCAGAATGACTTTGGCTTCCCTCCAGGCCTGAGGACAAAGACTTCCCTCCAGGCCTGAGGACAAAGACTTTCCTCTAGGCTCAGATTAAAGATATGACAGATAGGAGTGGCTATAGAGTCAGCTACCATCCTCAGTAGCTTTCCATCTAAGTTGTCAATGCCAGGAGGTTTGTCATGATTGATCGATAACAGTAATTGTTCCCACCTCTCCAACACTAACTTTACAAAATTCAAACTTGCAATTCTTTTCTTTCATTATTAGTTTTTTTATGCAGAAATATAAGGCTGACTGATCGTTGTTGGCATTTTGCCCAAGTTTGCCCACTTTGCCAATGAAATAATCATAAAAATCATTGGCAACATCAAATGGTTTTGTGATGAATAAAACATCTGACTCGATGAAAGATGGAGTGGAATTTGTCTTTCTGCCCATAATTTAATTTAAAGTTTTTTATATCATAATCTGCACATCATAAATTGTAATTATTTTCACCTCTATGGCCTATTTATTGCCTTACCTCCCTACTCTTCTACATTTGCACACACTGTATACAGATTTTTCTATTGTATTATTGATTGTACATTTGTTTATCCCATGTGTAACTCTGTGTTGTTGTTTGTGTCACACTGCTTTGCTTTATCTTGACCAGGTCGCAGTTGTAAATGAGAACTTGTTCTCTACTGGCCGACCTGGTTAAATAAAGGTGACATAAAATAAAAAAATGTAATGTTTATCTTGGCTTCATAATACAGTTTCTTCTTCTTTTTGTTGAGTTTAGTCACATACTTTTTCCATTTGCAGTAAGTAAGCCAGTCAGATGTGCAGCCAGACTTATTAGCCACTCCTTTTGCCCCATCTCTTTCAACCATACAGTTTTCCAATTCCTCATCAATCTATGGAGCCTTAACACTTCTAACATTCAGTTTCTTAACAGGTGCATGTTTATCAATAATTGGAAGAACCAATTTCATAAATTGTGCAGCGTCTGGATGCTCCTCATCAATCACATCACACATTTTAATTAACATCATCCACATAAGAGTCACAGCAAAATATTTTGTATGATCTCTTATACACTATTTTAGGGCCAGCTGTTGGAACTTTCCTAGATATAGCCACTATATTGTGATCACTGCATCCAATGGGTACAGATACAGCATTCAAACAAAGTTCTACAGTATTAGTAAAAATGTGATCGATACATGTGGATGATCTTGTTCCTGTAGTGTTTGTAAACACACTGGTAGGTTGATTAATAACCTGAACCAGATTACAGGCACTGGTTACAGTGAGAAGCTTCCTCTTGAGCGGACAGCTTGATGAAAACCTGTCAATATTCAGGTCCCCAAGAAAGTAGACCTCTCTGTTTACATCACATACACTATCAAGCATTTCACACATATTATTAAGATACTGACTGTTAGCACTTGGTGGCCTATAGCAACACCCCAAAAGAAAAGGCTTTAGATTTGCCAAGTGAACCTGCAACCACAACACTTCAATAACACTTGACATGAGATCTTCCCTAAGCATTACAGGGATATGGCTCTGAATATATACAGTAACACCTCCCCCATAAGCATTACAGGGATATGGCTCTGAATATATACAGTAACACCTCCCCCATAAGCATTACAGGGATATGGCTCTGAATATATACAGCAACACCTCCCCCATAAGCATTACAGGGATATGGCTCTGAATATATACAGTAACACCTCCCCCATAAGCATTTCTGTCTCTTCTATAGATGTTATATCCTTGTATTGCTCCAGCTGTATCATCAAATGAATTGAGGGGTATGTCTCATGATTAACAACTTATGGTGTGATCGTGGTAACATACAGGAAGTCCGGAATACCTCACCATCAAATGCCAACTTCATTGCCTTCTAAGATCATTTTCTTTGGTTATTGTCACTGACGTGTATATTTTCCCCTAAGTCAACACTGCGACGGCTCTCAAGGAACTACGACTACGGCAAACTGAAACAGCATATCCTGAGGCCGCATTTATTGTAGCTGTGGACTATAAAGGAAATCTGAGGAGAACACTATCAACACATATCTATCATATATGATTCTATCTTTCACATATCTATCATATATCTATCTATCTTTCACATATCTATCATCTATCTATCTATCTTTCACATATCTATCTATCTTTCGCATATCTATCATATATCTATCTATCTTTCACATATCTATCATATATCTATCTATCTTTCACATATCTATCTATCTTTCACATATCTATCATATATCTATCTATCTTTCACATATCTATCATATATCTATCTATCTTTCACATGGTAACACACGGAGAGAACACACTTCCTACAAGGCTCTTCCCGCCCTCCCTTCGGCAAATCAGATCACGTCTCCATCCTGCTCCTCCCCACCTATTGGCAGAAACTTAAACAGGAAGCCCCCGTGGTAAGGACTGTTAAACGTTGATCTGACCAATCGAAATCTATGCTTCAAGATGTTTTGATCACGCAGACTGGGAAATATTCCAGCTCGCCTCTGGGAATAGTGTCAGCATATACACTGACTCTGTGACTGGGTTCATCAGGAAGTGGATAGAGGATGTTGTTCCTACTGTGACTGGGTTCATCAGGAAGTGGATAGAGGATGTTGTTCCTACTGTGACTGGGTTCATCAGGAAGTGGATAGAGGATGTTGTTCCTACTGTGACTGGGTTCATCAGGAAGTGGATAGAGGATGTTGTTCCTACTGTGACTGGGTTCATCAGGAAGTACATAGAGGATGTTGTTCCTACTGTGACTGGGTTCATCAGGAAGTGGATAGAGGATGTTGTTCCTACTGTGACTGGGTTCATCAGGAAGTGGATAGAGGATGTTGTTCCTACTGCGACTGGGTTCATCAGGAAGTGGATAGAGGATGTTGTTCCTACTGTGACTGGGTTCATCAGGAAGTGGATAGAGGATGTTGTTCCTACTGTGACTGGGTTTATCAGGAAGTGGATAGAGGATGTTGTTCCCACTGTGACTGGGTTCATCAGGAAGTGGATAGAGGATGTTGTTCCTACTGTGACTGGGTTCATCAGGAAGTGGATAGAGGATGTTGTTCCTACTGTGACTGGGTTCATCAGGAAGTGGATAGAGGATGTTGTTCCTACTGTGACTGGGTTCATCAGGAAGTGGATAGAGGATGTTGTTCCTACTGTGACTGGGTTCATCAGGAAGTGGATAGAGGATGTTGTTCCTACTGTGACTGGGTTCATCAGGAAGTGGATAGAGGATGTTGTTCCCACTGTGACTGGGTTCATCAGGAAGTGCATCATAGAGGATGTTGTTCCTACTGTGACTGGGTTCATCAGGAAGTGGATAGAGGATGTTGTTCCCACTGTGACTGGGTTCATCAGGAAGTACATAGAGGATGTTGTTCCTACTGTGACTGGGTTCATCAGGAAGTGGATAGAGGATGTTCCTACTGTGACTGGGTTCATCAGGAAGTGGATAGAGGATGTTGTTCCTACTGTGACTGGGTTCATCAGGAAGTGGATAGAGGGTGTTGTTACCACTGTGACTGGGTTCATCAGGAAGTGGATAGAGGATGTTGTTCCCACTGTGACTGGGTTCATCAGGAAGTGGATAGAGGATGTTGTTCCTACTGTGACTGGGTTCATCAGGAAGTGGATAGAGGATGTTGTTCCTACTGTGACTGGGTTCATCGGGAAGTGGATAGAGGATGTTGTTCCTACTGTGATTGGGTTCATCAGGAAGTGGATAGAGGATGTTGTTCCTACTGTGACTGGGTTCATCAGGAAGTACATAGAGGATGTTGTTCCTACTGTGACTGGGTTCATCAGGAAGTGGATAGAGGATGTTGTTCCTACTGTGACTGGGTTCATCAGGAAGTACATAGAGGATGTTGTTCCTACTGTGACTGGGTTCATCAGGAAGTGGATAGAGGATGTTGTTCCCACTGTGACTGGGTTCATCAGGAAGTGGATAGAGGATGTTGTTCCTACTGTGACTGGGTTCATCAGGAAGTACATAGAGGATGTTGTTCCTACTGTGACTGGGTTCGTCAGGAAGTGGATAGAGGATGTTGTTCCTACTGTGACTGGGTTCATCAGGAAGTGGATAGAGGATGTTGTTCCCACTGTGACTGGGTTCATCAGGAAGTGGATAGAGGATGTTGTTCCTACTGTGACTGGGTTCATCAGGAAGTGGATAGAGGATGTTGTTCCTACTGTGACTGGGTTCATCAGGAAGTGGATAGAGGATGTTGTTCCCACTGTGACTGGGTTCATCAGGAAGTGGATAGAGGATGTTGTTACCACTGTGACTGGGTTCATCAGGAAGTGGATAGAGGATGTTGTTCCCACTGTGACTGGGTTCATCAGGAAGTGGATAGAGGATGTTGTTCCCACTATGACTGGGTTCATCAGGAAGTGGATAGAGGATGTTGTTCCTACTGTGACTGGGTTCATCAGGAAGTGTATAGAGGATGTTGTTCCCACTGTGACTGGGTTTATCAGGAAGTGGATAGAGGATGTTGTTCCCACTGTGACTGGGTTCATCAGGAAGTGGATAGAGGATGTTGTTCCCACTGTGACTGGGTTCATCAGGAAGTGGATAGAGGATGTTGTTCCTACTGTGACTGGGTTCATCAGGAAGTGGATAGAGGATGTTGTTCCTACTGTGACTGGGTTCATCAGGAAGTGGATAGAGGATGTTGTTCCTACTGTGACTGGGTTCATCAGGAAGTGGATAGAGGATGTTGTTCCCACTGTGATGATTACAACTTATCCCAACCAAAAACTGTGGATAGATGGCAGCATTTAACCACAGCAAGATAACCGGGAACATGGGCGAGTAGAAATAGTCTAGCCATGCCCTCCGTAAAGCAATCAAACACTCTCGTTCCGGCCCAGACTGCATCCCAAGCCGTGTCCTCAGAACATGTGCAGACCAGCTGGCTGGAGTGTTTTATGGACATATTCAATCTCTCCCTATGGCAGTCTGTTGTTCCCACTTGCTTCAAAATGTCAACCATTGTTCCTGTACTAAAGAAAGCGAAGGTAATGGAACTAAATGACTATCTCAACGTAGCACTCACTCCTGTCATCAAGAAGTACTTTGAGAGGCTAGTTAAGGATCATATCACCTCCACCTTACCGAACAGATCCACAGACGATGCAATCACCATCGCACTGCACACTGGTCTATCCCACCTGGACAAGAGGAATACCTGTGTAAGAATGCTGTTCATTAACAACCCTGGGTCTGAACCCCTCCCTGTGCAACTGGGTCCTAGACTTTCTGGCAGGCCGACCCCAGGTGGTGAAGGTAGGTAACAACACCACCAACGTGGGGGTGCCCAGCCCCCTCCTGTATTCCCTGTTCACCCATGACTGCGTGGCCACTCAGGTCTCCAACTCAATCAACAAGTTTGCTGACGACACAACAGTGCTAGGCCTGATTACCAACAACGACGTGACAGCCTACGGGGAGGAGGTGAGAGCCCTGGAGGAGTGGTGGCAGGACAGTAACCTCTTCTTCAATGTTAACAAAACAAAAGAGCTGGTCGTGGACTACATCAGATAGCAGAGAGAGCATGCCCCCATCCACATTAACAGGGAGAGGGTCAAAAGCATGGTGAAGAAGGCGCAAAAGCAGGCTGAAGAAATTTGGCTTGGCCCCTAAGACCCTCACAAACTTTTACAGATGCACCATCGAGAGCATCCTGTCGGGCTGTATTACCGCCTGGTACGGTAATTGCAAATACGTGCAGTCAGCCCAAAGCATCTATCAATTTTGCTATGGGGTTTTGTACTGTTTAAATATTAGTATTCTCGACATAGCTCATGCCCTACAGGACATCTACAGCACCCGGTGTCACAGGAAGGCCAAGAGGAGCATCAACGACCTCAGGAAGGCCAAGAAGATCATCAACGACCTCAGGAAGGCCAAGAAGAGCATCAACGACCTCAGGAAGGCCAAGAGGAGCATCAACGACCTCAGGAAGGCCAAGAGGAGCATCAACGGCCTCAGGAAGGCCAAGAGGAGCATCAACGACCTCAGGAAGGCCAAGAGGAGCATCAACGAACTCAGGAAGGCCAAGAAGATCATCAACGACCTCAGGAAGGCCAAGAAGAGCATCAACGACCTCAGCCATCCGAGCCACGGCCTGTTCACCCCGCTACCATCTAGAAGGCGGAGACAGTACAGGTGCATCAAACCTGGGACCAAGAGACTGATAAACAGCTTCTATCTTCAGGCCATCAGACTGTTAAACAGCTTCAATCTCCAGACCATCAGACTGATAAACAGCTTCTATCTTCAGGCCATCAGACTGTTAAACAGCTTCTATTTTCAGGCCATCAGACTGTTAAACAGCTTCTATCTTCAGGCCATCAGACCGTTAAATAGTCACCACTAGTGTTTAATGCTGTTCCAGGACCAAGTTGCACAGCGCGGGGTTCAGACCCAGGGCCCCAAGCTTAATGATGAGTTTGGAGGGTACTATGGTGTTGAATGCTGAGCTGTAGTCAATTAACAGCATTCTTACAGAGGTATTCCTCTTGTCCAGATGGGATAGGGCAGTGTGCAGTCATGATGGCGATTGCATCGTCTGTGGATCTATTGGGGCGGTAAGCAAATTGAAGTGGGTCTAGGGTGGTCGGTAAGATGGAGGTGATATGATCCTTGACTAGTCTCACAAAGCACTTCATGATGACAGAAGTGAGTGCTACGGGGCGATAGTCATTTAGTTCAGTTACCTTTGCTTGCTTGGGAACAGGAACAATGGTGGCCATCTTGAAGTACTCATATTCCATCAATAATACGTCATCAAATAAAACCACTGTATATTTGGCGTATGGTTACAGGTTACAGTAGAGTATATAGAGTATATACAGGAACATGACATTGCAACGTGTACTATTGAACTAACAATGTGTAACAACCCCAACAGGCTCCTCCCTCACGTCCCACTACCAGCGCCGGATTGGCTACACCAGATCATGTGATTTAACTAAAGATTGTTGCATTACTGGGAGTTGCAGGAGAGGTACTGGTTGGTGAAGCACAAAGCATTTTCAACCAACCACAGTGATACTGTCTTTATGTCCTTGATTCGTGGGGAAACAGGAGTCTCATAAAATGTCTGTGTCCAGATGCAGGTCCGTTTTAAATGTTGCGTTATTCAAAATAAATACTCGTTTTCTAAATTCAAACGGACCCCCTGCTGAGGAGAGGAGACAGGCTTGTTGATTGGATGAGAGGAGGAGAGGAGACAGGCTTGTTGATTGGATGAGAGGAGGAAGGGAGACAGACCTGTTGATTGGATGATTCTTCTGTTCTGCCTGTACATGTTTAGTCATCGTCACTCTGCCTCTGAAAGGCTCTGTTCCAGGAGACTGCAGTAGCAGGGCTGCTCATTGGATGATACTTCTGCCTGTACATGTCCGTCTGAATGGCACTTAGTGCTGACAGGCTGTGATGAAACTGAGGGTCCTGTGTGAATGGAGGTTCAGGCCAGAGCATGTTGCTGTCAGCCTGTTTCTGTTGGTTTAACAGCAGGTTTAACAGCAGGTTACACAATGTCTGCTGCTCCATCTCCTCACGAGATCTATCACCTAGGGATTTCATAACATACTACTCCTCCACATTCCTCTGTCTCTCTCTGCCGTGAAACCATGCTCTCACTGAGAGCACGACATTCAGCGTGGGAATGTGGTTATGAATGTATCTCATTGACCTCATTGTCTTCTTGATGAACTGTGTGTATATCCTGTCTATTTAGAGCGGCAGGTAGCTTAGTGGTTAGAGCGTTGGGCCAGTAACCGAAAGGTTGCTGGATGGAACCCCCGAGCTGCCCATGATTAAAGCAGTTAACCCACTGTTCCCCGGTAGGCCGCCATTGTAAATAAGAATTTGTTCTTAACTGACTTGCCTAGTTAAATAAAGGTTACATTTTATTAAATTTTTTATATAACTTAGCTGACAAAGACTATCTGATTGGTCATAAGGCAGGGGAGCCCTTTGTGACCATCTTCAAGGCAGCGGAGGGTCGGAGGGTCGGAGGGGGGTCCGAGGGGCTTACGACCTGCAGCAACCCCACTGCAATGTGACCACTCCCGCTGTCCTCGGCCCTGTACCCTGGTACCCCTGGTCCCCATCTTGGTCCTACACTGGACCCCACCCTGGACCCCACCCTGGTCCCCACACTGGACCCCATCCTGGTCCCCACCCTGGTCCTACACCCCACCCTGGACCCCACACTGGTCCCCACACTGGTCCCCACCCTGGTCCTACACCCCACCCTGGACCCCACACTGGTCCCAAATAGGGTTGAATATTTTCCCGGTATTTTAGAAATGTTTAATTCCTGGAATAAATCACTTTTCTCATTTGGTAACCCGGTATTTCCTGCCAAAATCATAAGTGTCATTCTAAAGCATTATCAATTTGTCTGGATTTAATTAGAGGTTTGATCAGCATAGTCACACTCTTCCTGGTCTTAGCCAGAGTCTTACACATACCCCTGACCTCCCGACCTGCAGCATAGACACACTCTTCCTGGTCTTAGCCCGAGTCTTAAACATACCCCTGACCTCCCGACCTGCAGCATAGACACACTCTTCCTGGTCTTAGCCAGAGTCTTAAACATACCCCTGACCTCCCGACCTGCAGCATGGACACACTCTTCCTGGTCTTAGCCAGAGTCTTAAACATACCCCTGACCTCCCGACCTGCAGCACGGACACACTCTTCCTGGTCTTAGCCCGAGTCTTAAACATACCCCTGACCTCCCGACCTGCAGCACGGACACACTCTTCCTGGTCTTAGCCAGAGTCTTAAACATACCCCTGACCTCCCGACCTGCAGCATGGACACACTCTTCCTGGTCTTAGCCAGAGTCTTAAACATACCCCTGACCTCCCGACCTGCAGCATAGACACACTCTTCCTGGTCTTAGCCCGAGTCTTAAACATACCCCTGACCTCCCGACCTGCAGCATGGACACACTCTTCCTGGTCTTAGCCAGAGTCTTAAACATACCCCTGACCTCCCGACCTGCAGCATGGACACACTCTTCCTGGTCTTAGCCCGAGTCTTAAACATACCCCTGACCTCCCGACCTGCAGCATGGACACACTCTTCCTGGTCTTAGCCCGAGTCTTAAACATACCCCTGACCTCCCGACCTGCAGCATAGACACACTCTTCCTGGTCTTAGCCCGAGTCTTACACATACCCCTGACCTCCCGACCTGCAGCACGGACACACTCTTCCTGGTCTTAGCCCGAGTCTTAAACATACCCCTGACCTCCCGACCTGCAGCACGGACACACTCTTCCTGGTCTTAGCCCGAGTCTTAAACATACCCCTGACCTCCCGACCTGCAGCACGGACACACTCTTCCTGGTCTTAGCCCGATTCTTAAACATACCCCTGACCTCCCGACCTGCAGCACAGACACACTCTTCCTGGTCTTAGCCCGAGTCTTAAACATACCCCTGACCTCCCGACCTGCAGCACGGACACACTCTTCCTGGTCTTAGCCCGAGTCTTAAACATACCCCTGACCTCCCGACCTGCAGCACGGACACACTCTTCCTGGTCTTAGCCCGAGTCTTAAACATACCCCTGACCTCCCGACCTGCAGCATGGACACACTCTTCCTGGTCTTAGCCCGAGTCTTAAACATACCCCTGACCTCCCGACCTGCAGCATAGACACACTCTTCCTGGTCTTAGCCCGAGTCTTAAACATACCCCTGACCTCCCGACCTGCAGCATGGACACACTCTTCCTGGTCTTAGCCAGAGTCTTACACATACCCTTGACCTCCATACCTGCAGCATAGACACACTCTTCCTGGTCTTAGCCCGAGTCTTAAACATACCCCTGACCTCCCGACCTGCAGCATAGACACACTCTTCCTGGTCTTAGCCCGAGTCTTAAACATACCCCTGACCTCCCGACCTGCAGCACAGACACACTCTTCCTGGTCTTAGCCCGAGTCTTAAACATACCCCTGACCTCCCGACCTGCAGCACGGACACACTCTTCCTGGTCTTAGCCAGAGTCTTACACATACCCCTGACCTCCCGACCTGCAGCACGGACACACTCTTCCTGGTCTTAGCCCGAGTCTTAAACATACCCCTGACCTCCCGACCTGCAGCATAGACACACTCTTCCTGGTCTTAGCCCGAGTCTTAAACATACCCCTGACCTCCCGACCTGCAGCATGGACACACTCTTCCTGGTCTTAGCCCGAGTCTTAAACATACCCCTGACCTCCCGACCTGCAGCATAGACACACTCTTCCTGGTCTTAGCCCGAGTCTTAAACATACCCCTGACCTCCGGACCTGCAGCACGGACACACTCTTCCTGGTCTTAGCCCGAGTCTTAAACATACCCCTGACCTCCCGACCTGCAGCATGGACACAAGGTACAGATCCAAACTAGTGATGGGAGAATACAGTTACAGTAATAGTTAGTCGTAATGTTATTTTTGGAGGATATTATATAGATACTTTGACACAAAGCATCAATTTGTTTAAAAAAAAGTAGGGTTAGCTGCAGCTAGTCTGGTTTGGTAAAACTCTGGTTTGGTAAAACGCTGGTTTGGTAAAACGCTGGTTTGGTAAATCTCTGGTTTGGTAAAACGCTGGTTTGGTAAATCTCTGGTTTGGTAAAACGCTGGTTTGGCAAAACGCTGGTTTGGCAAAACGCTGGTTTGGTAAATCTCTGGTTTGGTAAAACGCTGGTTTGGCAAAACGCTGGTTTGGTAAAACGCTGGTTTGGTAAAACGCTGGTTTGGTAAACTGCTGGTTTGGTAAAACTCTGGTTTGGTAAAACTCTGGTTCGGTAAAACTCTGGTATTTTCCATCCTATAGCCTGTTGTCCATCTTCTTTTTAAATAGTGAGCCAACATGTTTTCAGCACTTTTATTTCCCTGCCTGATCGAAACTAGTTTTCTCAGGGCTCCCTCTTGTCTCTCTGCAGCAGACATATAGTGAGAAATATGTTTGGAACATCAAATCGCAATAAAATCACAGTATCAAATTGCATCGTGACAAATGTAAGAATTGCAATACATTATCGTATCGGGCACCTAAGTATTGGGATAATATCGTGATCATTTCGTATCGTGATCATTTCGTATCGTGATCATTTCGTATCGTGATCATTTCGTATCGTGATCATTTCGTACCGTGATCATTTCGTATCGTGATCATTTCGTACCGTGATCATTTCGTATCGTGATCATTTCGCATCGTGATCATTTCGCATCGTGATCATTTCGTATCGTGATCATTTCGTATCGTGATCATTTCGTATCGTGATCATTTCGTATCGTGATCATTTCGTATCGTGATTATTTCGTATCGTGATTATTTCGTATCGTGATCATTTCGTATCGTGATCATTTCGTATCGTGATCATTTCGTATCGTGAGGTCCCTGGCAAATCCCAGCCCTAATCCGAACCTCAATCAGGCTGACAGTGGTGTGATGGCTGTTGGTTGGTTGTCGTCTTTGGTTTATAGTTTATAATAATATAATGCCTTTTAGCAGATGCTTTTATCCAAAACGACTTAGTCACGCGTGCTAACATTTTAAGTATGGGTGACCCCAGCCCCTTTGGAGCTGTAAGCGCCACCGATGCTAACAAAGTGTTACTAAGGTGTCAAAGATGGCAGTTGTATTGTATAGTTTCATGCTAAATGATAGAGTTGAGATGAAACTGGTCGTCCATGGCGGGGCATCATGGAATAATGGAACAGGTCGTGTGTTTGTCTTAAGATTAGTGTTGCCTAGGAAGTCAGTCCACACCCTTCCCCTCCCCCTCTTCCCCTCCCACACAGTAACAGTAACAGCAGGAGTCAGTTAGCCAAGGTAAATACTGTTCGTCAACACCATGTTCTCTACTGTGAGACAGAGCCCCTCCCATGATTATACCTCTTACACTGCCTTCCGAAAGTATTCATACCCATTGACTTATTCCACATTTTGTTGTGTTACAGCCTGAATTCAAAATGGATGACATTAGTTTTTTCCTCAGCTATCTACACACAATACCCCATAATCAACAATGGAAAACATGTTCTAAGAAGTGTTTGCACATTTGTTGAAAATTAAATACAGAAATATTTAATTTACATACATTTTCACATCCCTGAGTCAATACTTTGCAGAAGCACCTTTGGCAGCGATTACAGCTGTGAGTCTTTCTGGGTAATTCTCTAAGAGTGATTACAGCTGTGAGTCTTTCTGGGTAAGTCTCTAAGAGTGATTACAGCTGTGAGTCTTTCTGGGTACGTCTCTAAGAGTGATTACAGCTGTGAGTCTTTCTGGGTAATTCTCTAAGAGTGATTACAGCTGTGAGTCTTTCTCTAAGTCTCTAAGTGATTACAGCTGTGAGTCTTTCTGGGTACGTCTCTAAGAGTGATTACAGCTGTGAGTCTTTCTGGGTAAGTCTCTAAGAGTGATTACAGCTGTGAGTCTTTCTGGGTAATTCTCTTAGAGTGATTACAGCTTTGAGTCTTTCTGGGTACGTCCCTAAGAGTGATTACAGCTGTGAGTCTTTCTGGGTAATTCTCTTAGAGTGATTACAGCTTTGAGTCTTTCTGGGTACGTCCCTAAGAGTGATTACAGCTGTGAGTCTTTCTGGGTACGTCCCTAAGAGTGATTACAGCTGTGAGTCTTTCTGGGTACATCCCTAAGAGTGATTACAGCTGTGAGTCTTTCTCTGTAAGTCTCTAAGAGTGATTATAGCTGTCAGTCTTTCTGGGTACGTCTCTAAGAGTTTTCCACACCTGGTATGTGCAACATTTGCCTATTATTCTTTAAAGAATTCTTCAAGCTCTGTCAAATTGGTTGTTGGTCCTTACTTTACATTTTCAGGTCTTGCAATAGATTTTCAAGCCGATTTAAGTGAAAAGTGTAACTAGGACACTCAGAAACAATCAATGTCATATTTGATATGATTTTCAATACATTTCAGTTAAAACTGCAACTCAGGAACATGATGCAGCAACCACTATGGAGCGTGGTACTCAGTAATGTGTTGTATTGGAGCGTGGTACTCAGTAATGTTTTGTATTGGAGCGTGGTACTCAGTAATGTGTTGTATTGAAGAGTGGTACTCAGTAATGTGTTGTATTGGAGAGTGGTACTCAGTAATGTGTTGTATTGGCTAGTGGTACTCAGTAATGTGTTGTATTGGAGCGTGGTACTCAGTAATGTGTTGTATTGAATAGTGGTACTCAGTAATGTATTGGATTTGCCCCAAACATAACACTTTGTATTCAGGACAAAAAGTGAATTTCTTTGCCACATTTTGTTGCAAACAGGATGCATGTTTTATTGTATTTATTTATTTAACCTTTATTTAACTAGGCAAGTCAGTTAAGAACAAATTATTATTTACAATGACGGCCGACCAAAAGGCAAAAGGACTCCTGCGGTGACGGGGGCTGGGATAAAAAATAAATAAATACAATATAAATATAGGACAAAACACACATCATGACAAGAGAGAGACCTAAGACTACAACACAACATGGCAGCAACATGGTAGCAACACAACATGGTAGCAACACAACATGACAACATGGTAGCAACACAACATGACAACAACATGGTAGCAACACAACATGACAACAACATGGTAGCAACACAACATGACAACAACATGGTAGCAACACAACATGACAACAACATGGTAGCAACACAACATGACAACAACATGGTAGCAACACAACATGACAACAACATGGTAGCAACACAACATGACAACAACATGGTAGCAACACAACATGGTAGCAACACAACATGGTAGCAACACAACATAACAACAACATGGTAGCAACACAACATGGTAGCAACACAACATGGTAGCAACACAACATGGTAGCAACACAACATGACAACATGGTAGCAACACAACATGACAACAACATGGTAGCAACACAACATGACAACAACATGGTAGCAACACAACATGACAACAACATGGTAGCAACACAACATGACAGCAACATGGTAGCAACACAACATGGTAGCAACACAACATGGTAGCAACACAACATGGTAGCAACACAACATGACAACATGGTAGCAACACAACATGACAACAACATGGTAGCAACACAACATGACAACAACATGGTAGCAACACAACATGACAACAACATGGTAGCAACACCACATGACAACAACACCACATGACAACAACATGGTAGCAACACAACATGACAACAACATGGTAGCAACACAACATGGCAGCAACACAACATGACAACAACATGGTAGCAACACAACATGACAACAACATGGTAGCAACACAACATGACAACAACACAACATGACAACAACATGGTAGCAACACAACATGACAACAACATGGTAGCAACACAACATGACAACAACATGGTAACAACACAACATGACAACAACATGGTAGCAACACAACATGGTAGCATCACAACATGACAACAACATGGTAACAACACAACATGACAACAACATGGTAGCAACACAACATGACAACAACATGGTAGCATCACAACATGACAACAACATGGTAGCAACACAACATGACAACAACATGGTAGCAACACAAAACATGGTATAAACATTATTGGACACAGACAACAGCACAAAGGGCAAGAAGGTAGAGACATCAATACATCACGCGAAGCAGCCACAACTGTCAGTAAGAGTGTCCATGATGGAGTCTTTGAATTCAGAGATTAAGATAAAACTGTCCAGTTTGAGTGTTTGTTGCAGCTCATTCCAGTCGCTAGCTGCAGCGAACTGAAAAGAGGAACGACCCAGGGATGTGTGTGCTTTGGGGACCTTTAACAGAATGTGACTGGCAGAACGGGTGTTGTATGTGGAGGATGAGGGCTGCAGTAGATATCTCAGATAGGGGGGAGTGAGGCCAAGAGGGTTTAATAAATAAGCATCAACCAGTGGGTCTTGCGAAAGATATACAGAGATGACCAGTTTACAGAGGAGTATAGAGTGCAGTTATGTGTCCTACAAGGAGCATTGGTGGCAAATCTGAAAGAGGAGAAAAGAGGAGCGATTACGATAGAGGAAACCAAGTCTAGATTTAACTTTAGCCTGCAGCTTTGATATGTGCTGAGAGAACGACAGTGTACAGTCTAGCCATACTCCCAAGTACTTGTATGAGGTGACTACCTCAAGCTCTAAACCCTCAGAGGTAGTAATCACATCTGTGGGGAGAGGGGCATTCTTCTAACCAAACCACACAACCTTTGTTTTGGAGGTGTTCAGAACAAGGTCAAGGGCAGAGAAAGCTTGTTGGACACTAAGAAAGATTTGTTGTAGAGCGTTTAATACAACATCCGGGGAGGGCCAGCTGAGTATAAGACTGTATCATCTGCATATAAATGAATGAGGGAGCTTCCTACTGCCTGAGCTGTTGTTGATGTAAATTGAGAAGAGCGTGGAGCCTAGGATTGAGCCTTGGGGAACTCCCTTGGTGACAGGCAGTGGCTGAGACAGCAGATGTTCTGACATTATACACTGCACTCTTTGAGAGAGGTAGTTAGCAAACCAGGCCAAAGAACCCTCAGAGACACCAATACTCCTTAGCTGGACCACAAGAATGGAATGGTCTACCGTATCAAAAGCTTTGGCCAAGTCAATAAAAATAGCAGCACAACATTGCTTAGAATCAAGGGCAATGGTGACATCATCAAAGAGTTTTGGAATATTTTTTACAGGCTTCCTTCTTTTCACTCTGTCCTTTAGGTTAGTATCGTGGAGTAACTACTATGTTGTTGATCCATCCTCAGTTTTCTCCTATCACAGCCATTAAACTCTGTAACTGTTTTAAAGTCACCAAGGAAGGAAATCCCTGAGCGGTTTCCTTTCTCTCCGGCAACAATAACTTCACCATGCCCAAAGGGATATTCAATGTCTGCTTTTTTTTTTTTTTTTTTACCCATCTACCAATAGGTGCCCTTCTTTACAAGGCATTGGGAAACCTCCCTGGTCTTTGTGGTTGAATCTGTGTTTGAAATTCACTGCTCGACTGGGGGACCTTACAGATAATTGTATGTGTGGGGTACAGAGATGAGGTAGTCATTCAGAAATCATGTTAAACACTATTATTGTACACAGAGTGAGTCCATGACACTTATTACGTGACTCGTTAAGCACATTTTTACTCCTGAACTTACTTAAGGTTGCCATGACAAAGGGATTGAATACTCATTGACTCAAGACATTTCAGCTTTTCATTAATTCATTAATTTGTAAACATTTTGGAAAACATAATTCCACTTTGACATGGTGGGGTATTGTGTGTAGACCAATGACACAACATCTCAATGTAATCCATGTTAAATTCAGGATGTAACACAATGTGGAAGTCAATAGTGTGAATACTTCCTGAAGACACTGTATATTAATATGTAAACAACTGGTTAAATTGAGAATAGTCTGATGGGTGAGAATATTATCAAGTGCTTGTTAAATTGTGAATGAGAGACCGATCAAATCAAATCAAATTGTATTTGTCACAAGCACCAAATACAATAACCGTAAAATAATTACTTACAAGCCCTTAACCAACAATGCATTTAAGAAAAATAAGACTTAATAAAATATTTACTAAATAAAATACAATAAAAATCAAAGAGCAACAATAAAATAACAGTAACGAGGCTATATACAGGGGGTACCGGTACAGAGTCAATGTGGAGGCTATATACAGGGGGTACCGGTACAGAGTCAATGTGGAGGCTATATACAGGGGGTACCGGTACAGAGTCAATGTGGAGGCTATATACAGGGGGTACCGGTACAGAGTCAATGTGGAGGCTATATACAGGGGGTACCGGTACAGAGTCAATGTGGAGCCTATATACAGGGGGTACCAGTACAGAGTCAATGTGGAGGCTATATACAGGGGGTACCGGTACAGAGTCAATGTGGAGGCTATATACAGGGGGTACCGGTACAGAGTCAATGTGGAGGCTATATACAGGGGGTACCGGTACAGAGTCAATGTGGAGCCTATATACAGGGGGTACTGGTACAGAGTCAATGTGGAGGCTATATACAGGGTGTACCGGTACAGAGTCAATGATGAGGCTATATACAGGGGGTACCGGAACAGAGTCAATGTGGAGGCTATATACAGGGGGTACCGGTACAGAGTCAATGTGGAGACTATATACAAGGGGTACCGGTACAGAGTCAGTGTGGAGGCTATATACAGGGGGTACCGGTACAGAGTCAATGTGGAGGCTATATACAGGGGGTACCGGTACCGAGTCAATGTGGAGGCTATATACAGGGGGTACCGGTACAGAGTCAATGATGAGGCTATTTACAGGGGGTACCGGTACAGAGTCAATGTGGAGGCTATATACAGGGGGTACCGGTACAGAGTCAATGTGCGGGGGTACAGGTTAGTTGAGGTAATTGAGATCATATGTACATGTAGGTAGGGGGGAGTCAATGCAAATAGTCTGGGTAGCCATTTGATTAGCTGTTCAGGAGTCTTATGACTTGGGGGTAGAACCTGTTAAGGAGCCTTTTGGACCTAGACTTGGCGCTCCTGTACCGCTTGCCATGCGGTAGCAGAGAGAACAGTCTATGACTAAGGTGGATGGAGTCTTTGGCAATTCTTCGAGCCTTCCTCTAACACCGCCTGGTGTAGAGGTCCTGGATGGCAGGAAGCTTGGCACCAGTGATGTACTGGGCCGTTCGCACTACCCTCTGTAGCGGTGATGCAACCAGACAGGATGCTCTCGACGGTGCAGCTGTAAAACCCTTTGAGGATCTAGAGGACCCATGCCAAATATTTTCAGTCTCCTGAGGGGGAAAAGGTTTTGTCGTGGCCCTCTTCAGGACTATCTTGGTGTGTTTGGACCATGATAGTTTGTTGATGATGTGGACACCAAGGACATTGAAGCTCTCTACCTGATCACAATAGCCCTGTCGATGAGAATGGGGGCGTGCTCGGCCCTCCTTCTCCTGTAGTCCACAATCATCTCCTTTGTCTTGATCACGTTGAGGGAGAGGTTGTTGTCCTGGCACCACACTGCCAGGTCTCTGACCTCCTCCCTATAGGCCGTCTCATTGTTGTCGGTGATCAGGCCTACCACTGTTGTGTCGTCAGAAAACTTAATGATGGTGTTGGAGTTGTGCTTGGCCACACAGTCATTGTGTGAACAGGGAGTACAGGAGGGGACTAAACACATACCCCTGAGGGGCCCCATGTTGAGGAACAGCGTGGCAGATTCGTTGTTGCCTACCCTTACCACCTGGGGGTGGCCCGTCAGGAAGTCCAGGATCCAGTTGCAGATAGAGGTATTTAGTCCCAGGGTCTTTAGCTTAGTGATGAACTTTGTGGGCACTATGGTGTTGAACGCTGAGCTGTAGTCAATGAACATCATTCTCACATAGGTGTTCCTTTTGTCCAGGTTTGAATAGCATTGTGTAGTGCAATAGAGATTGCGTCATCTGTGGATCTATTTTGGTGGTATGCAAATTCGAGTGAGTCAAGGGTTTCTGGGATAATGGTGTTGATGTGAGCCATGACCAGCCTTTCAAAGCACCTCATGACTACAGACGTGAGTGGTACGGGTCAGTAGTCATTTAGACAGGTTACCTTGGTGTTCTTGGGCACAAGGACTATGTTGGTCTGCTTGAAACATGTAGGTATTACAGACTCGGTCAGGGACAGATTGAAAATGTTAGTGAAGACACTTGCCAGTTGGTCAGCGCATGCACGGAGTACACGTCCTGGTAATCCATCTGGTCCTGCGGCCTTGTGAATGTTAATCTTTTTAAAGGTCTTACTCACATCGGCTACGGAGAGCGTTATCACACAGTCGTCCAGAACAGCTGGTGCTCTCATGCATGCTTCAGTGTTGCTTGCCTCGAAGCGAGCATAGAAGTCATTTAGCTCGTCTGGTAGGCTCTTGTCACTGGGCAGTCTTCCCTTTTGTAGTCCGTAATAGTTTGCAAGCCCTACCACATCCGATGAGCGTCGGAGCTGGTGTAGTAGGATTCAATCTTAGTCCTGTATTGATGCTTTGCCTGTTTGATAGTTCATCGGAGGGCATAGCGGGATTTCTTATAAGGGTCTGAGATAGAGTCCCGCACCTTAACAGAGCAGAGCTCATGCCTTTCATGCGAAAAAATCTAAACATATAGCCCAACGTTGGTAGAACAACTGAGGTTACATAAATAACTCTACATGAAGCATATAGGAATACCTGTTTCTTTGTTAACCGCTGAGCACAGAATAGCCGCATGTGCTCACTCCCTCGGAAATCGTTTGGGAAAAATATTATTTATGTTTTATTCAGCTATGTTCAATTCTATTCTTCTAACTATAAAATCATATAAAATAAAGCCACAGGAATTATAAGCAAATCTTGTCTGCTAAATGAACTAGAGTAACCTACAGCCATATGGAATAGCCAGATCAGGGCCGAACGAAAGGAAAACTCAGAATATGCAATTCTGTTCTTCTGAAATAGACTACATTTTCTTCATATCATAATGCTTCTTTAGACCTGTCTAAAATAAATAATGGATTTATTGTGATGGTGGACGCTATATTACATGGATTTATTAGACTTTTTAGGTCCGCATGGAAGCAGGGAGATGTTAAACGTGTTTATGTTCATTAACGGCAATTACCGGGGGACAAAATGTCATGACCGCAACAGCTCTAGTTGTGTTAGTTTTAAGATAGTTACCTAGGCTGGATGTGGCTGGCTGACAGCATGGTATCACTCTGTCATGTCTGAGTTCTTTCTGACAAAGGACCAACTCACACTCATTCTAATCAGGGTGGATGGACTGTTTGGGGATGAGTCCTAATCAGGGTGGATGGACTGTTTGGGGATGAGTACTAATCAGGGTGGGATGGACTACATGGGATAGTGCAAAACACAGTGTGTGTGACAGGCCACCTGTGACAATAATGATTAAAACCAACCAACCAGGGCTCAGGCCCAAGACTAACACCAACCAACCAGGACTCAGGCCCAAGACAAAAACCAACCAACCAGGACTCAGGCCCAAGACAAAAACCAACCAACCAGGACTCAGGCCCAAGACTAACACCAACCAACCAGGACTCAGGCCCAAGACAAAAACCAACCAACCAGGACTCAGGCCCAAGACTAAAACCAACCAACCAGGACTCAGGCCCAAGACTAAAACCAACCAACCAGGACTCAGGCCCAAGACTAACACCAACCAACCAGGGCTCAGGCCCAAGACTAACACCAACCAACCAGGGCTCAGGCCCAAGACTAACACCAACCAACCAGGACTCAGGCCCAAGACTAACACCAACCAACCAGGGCTCAGGCCCAAGACTAACACCAACCAACCAGGGCTCAGGCCCAAGACTAACACCAACCAACCAGGGCTCAGGCCCAAGACTAACACCAACCAACCAGGGCTCAGGCCCAAGACTAACACCAACCAACCAGGACTCAGGCCCAAGACTAACACCAACCAACCAGGGCTCAGGCCCAAGACTAACACCAACCAACCAGGGCTCAGGCCCAAGACTAAAACCAACCAACCAGGACTCAGGCCCAAGACTAAAACCAACCAACCAGGGCTCAGGCCCAAGACTAACACCAACCAACCAGGGCTCAGGCCCAAGACTAACACCAACCAACCAGGGCTCAGGCCCAAGACTAACACCAACCAACCAGGGCTCAGGCCCAAGACTAACACCAACCAACCAGGGCTCAGGCCCAAGACTAACACCAACCAACCAGGGCTCAGGCACAAGACTAACACCAACCAACCAGGGCTCAGGCCCAAGACTAACACCAACCAACCAGGACTCAGGCCCAAGACTAACACCAACCAACCAGGACTCAGGCCCAAGACTAACACCAACCAACCAGGGCTCAGGCCCAAGACTAACACCAACCAACCAGGGCTCAGGCCCAAGACTAACACCAACCAACCAGGACTCAGGCCCAAGACTAAAACCAACCAACCAGGACTCAGGCCCAAGACAAAAACCAACCAACCAGGACTCAGGCCCAAGACTAAAACCAACCAACCAGGACTCAGGCCCAAGACTAAAACCAACCAACCAGGACTCAGGCCCAAGACTAACACCAACCAACCAGGACTCAGGCCCAAGACTAACACCAACCAACCAGGGCTCAGGCCCAAGACTAACACCAACCAACCAGGGCTCAGGCCCAAGACTAAAACAAACCAACCAGGACTCAGGCCCAAGACTAAAACCAACCAACCAGGACTCAGGCCCAAGACTAAAACCAACCAACCAGGACTCAGGCCCAAGACTAACACCAACCAACCAGGGCTCAGGCCCAAGACTAACACCAACCAGGGCTCAGGCCCAAGACTAAAACCAACCAACCAGGACTCAGGCCCAAGACTAACACCAACCAACCAGGACTCAGGCCCAAGACTAACACCAACCAACCAGGACTCAGGCCCAAGACTAACACCAACCAACCAGGGCTCAGGCCCAAGACTAACACCAACCAACCAGGGCTCAGGCCCAAGACTAACACCAACCAACCAGGGCTCAGGCCCAAGACTAACACCAACCAACCAGGGCTCAGGCCCAAGACTAACACCAACCAACCAGGGCTCAGGCCCAAGACTAACACCAACCAACCAGGGCTCAGGCCCAAGACTAACACCAACCAACCAGGGCTCAGGCCCAAGACTAACACCAACCAACCAGGGCTCAGGCACAAGACTAACACCAACCAACCAGGGCTCAGGCCCAAGACTAACACCAACCAACCAGGACTCAGGCCCAAGACTAACACCAACCAACCAGGACTCAGGCCCAAGACTAACACCAACCAACCAGGGCTCAGGCCCAAGACTAACACCAACCAACCAGGGCTCAGGCCCAAGACTAACACCAACCAACCAGGGCTCAGGCCCAAGACTAACACCAACCAACCAGGACTCAGGCCCAAGACAAAAACCAACCAACCAGGACTCAGGCCCAAGACAAAAACCAACCAACCAGGACTCAGGCCCAAGACTAAAACCAACCAACCAGGACTCAGGCCCAAGACTAAAACCAACCAACCAGGACTCAGGCCCAAGACTAACACCAACCAACCAGGACTCAGGCCCAAGACTAACACCAACCAACCAGGGCTCAGGCCCAAGACTAACACCAACCAACCAGGGCTCAGGCCCAAGACTAAAACCAACCAACCAGGACTCAGGCCCAAGACTAAAACCAACCAACCAGGACTCAGGCCCAAGACTAAAACCAACCAACCAGGACTCAGGCCCAAGACTAAAACCAACCAACCAGGACTCAGGCCCAAGACTAACACCAACCAACCAGGGCTCAGGCCCAAGACTAACACCAACCAGGGCTCAGGCCCAAGACTAAAACCAACCAACCAGGACTCAGGCCCAAGACTAACACCAACCAACCAGGACTCAGGCCCAAGACTAACACCAACCAACCAGGGCTCAGGCCCAAGACTAACACCAACCAACCAGGGCTCAGGCCCAAGACTAACACCAACCAACCAGGGCTCAGGCCCAAGACTAACACCAACCAACCAGGGCTCAGGCCCAAGACTAACACCAACCAACCAGGACTCAGGCCCAAGACTAACACCAACCAACCAGGGCTCAGGCCCAAGACTAACACCAACCAACCAGGACTCAGGCCCAAGACTAACACCAACCAACCAGGGCTCAGGCCCAAGACTAACACCAACCAACCAGGACTCAGGCCCAAGACTAACACCAACCAACCAGGACTCAGGCCCAAGACTAACACCAACCAACCAGGGCTCAGGCCCAAGACTAACACCAACCAACCAGGGCTCAGGCCCAAGACAAATGCTGTCTTTATTTGTGTTTGGTATTTTGACGTCAAGATACCAAACACGTCATGATACACATGTCTAGTTAAATAAAGGTGAAATAAACAAAATAAAAATACCAAACACACGTCACAAAGTTTATAGGGCCCCACTGTTTATTAACTATTATTTGACCAGGTATATTGACAGAAAACATGACTTTCTCTTGTACACTAAGGACCCGGGGAAGAGGAGAAGAATGCGCCTAAAAACAATTGTAGCTCGCTATGTTAATGTTTTATGAAGTATCTCATGCTAGAAAAGGTAGGAGACCCTTGCCCTAGGGAGTGTCTAGTATAGTATCATTCAGTAGGTTGGGTTGCTAAGGAGTGTCTGTTCTATGGTAATTTAAAGGAATGCAGTGAGTTCGGCATAGAGAACGGCTACTCAGGGATATTCAAGGTAACTATCAGACCTGTGTGTGTAACAGTCTACTATTAGGCTACATTGTAGCACAGTGTGTAACAGTCTATTAGGCTACATTGTACCACAGTGTGTAACAGTCTACTATTAGGCTACATTGTAGCACAGTGTGTAACAGTCTACTATTAGGCTACATTGTACCACAGTGTGTAACAGTCTATTAGGCTACATTGTACCACAGTGTGTAACAGTCTACTATTAGGCTACATTGTAGCACAGTGTGTAACAGTCTACTATTAGGCTACATTGTAGCACAGTGTGTAACAGTCTACTATTAGGCTACATTGTAGCACAGTGTGTAACAGTCTATTAGGCTACATTGTACCACAGTGTGTAACAGTCTACTATTAGGCTACATTGTAGCACAGTGTGTAACAGTCTATTAGGCTACATTGTAACACAGTGTGTAACAGTCTACTATTAGGCTACATTGTAGCACAGTGTGTAACAGTGTATTAGGCTACATTGTAGCACAGTGTGTAACAGTCTATTAGGCTACATTGTACCACAGTGTGTAACAGTCTACTATTAGGCTACATTGTAGCACAGTGTGTAACAGTCTACTATTAGGCTACATTGTACCACAGTGTGTAACAGTCTATTAGGCTACATTGTACCACAGTGTGTAACAGTCTATTAGGCTACATTGTACCACAGTGTGTAACAGTCTACTATTAGGCTACATTGTAGCACAGTGTGTAACAGTCTACTATTAGGCTACATTGTAGCACAGTGTGTAACAGTCTACTATTAGGCTACATTGTAGCACAGTGTGTAACAGTCTATTAGGATACATTGTACCACAGTGTGTAACAGTCTACTATTAGGCTACATTGTACCACAGTGTGTAACAGTCTATTAGGCTACATTGTAACACAGTGTGTAACAGTCTACTATTAGGCTACATTGTAGCACAGTGTGTAACAGTCTACTATTAGGCTACATTGTAGCACAGTGTGTAACAGTCTACTATTAGGCTACATTGTAGCACAGTGTGTAACAGTCTACTATTAGGCTACATTGTAGCACAGTGTGTAACAGTCTACTATTAGGCTACATTGTAGCACAGTGTGTAACAGTCTACTATTAGGCTACATTGTAGCACAGTGTGTAACAGTCTATTAGGCTACATTGTAGCACAGTGTGTAACAGTCTACTATTAGGCTACATTGTACCACAGTGTGTAACAGTCTACTATTAGGCTACATTGTAGCACAGCGTGTAACAGTCTATTAGGCTACATTGTACCACAGTGTGTAACAGTCTACTATTAGGCTACATTGTAGCACAGTGTGTAACAGTCTACTATTAGGCTACATTGTAGCACAGTGTGTAACAGTCTACTATTAGGCTACATTGTAGCACAGTGTGTAACAGTCTATTAGGCTACATTGTACCACAGTGTGTAACAGTCTACTATTAGGCTACATTGTAGCACAGTGTGTAACAGTCTATTAGGCTACATTGTAACACAGTGTGTAACAGTCTACTATTAGGCTACATTGTAGCACAGTGTGTAACAGTGTATTAGGCTACATTGTAGCACAGTGTGTAACAGTCTATTAGGCTACATTGTACCACAGTGTGTAACAGTCTACTATTAGGCTACATTGTACCACAGTGTGTAACAGTCTACTATTAGGCTACATTGTACCACAGTGTGTAACAGTCTATTAGGCTACATTGTAGCACAGTGTGTAACAGTCTACTATTAGGCTACATTGTAGCACAGTGTGTAACAGTCTACTATTAGGCTACATTGTAGCACAGTGTGTAACAGTCTACTATTAGGCTACATTGTAGCACAGTGTGTAACAGTCTATTAGGCTACATTGTACCACAGTGTGTAACAGTCTACTATTAGGCTACATTGTACCACAGTGTGTAACAGTCTATTAGGCTACATTGTAACACAGTGTGTAACAGTCTACTATTAGGCTACATTGTAGCACAGTGTGTAACAGTCTACTATTAGGCTACATTGTAGCACAGTGTGTAACAGTCTACTATTAGGCTACATTGTAGCACAGCGTGTAACAGTCTACTATTAGGCTACATTGTAGCACAGTGTGTAACAGTCTACTATTAGGCTACATTGTAGCACAGTGTGTAACAGTCTACTATTAGGCTACATTGTAGCACAGTGTGTAACAGTCTATTAGGCTACATTGTAGCACAGTGTGTAACAGTCTACTATTAGGCTACATTGTACCACAGTGTGTAACAGTCTACTATTAGGCTACATTGTAGCACAGTGTGTAACAGTCTACTATTAGGCTACATTGTAGCACAGTGTGTAACAGTCTATTAGGCTACATTGTACCACAGTGTGTAACAGTCTATTAGGCTACATTGTACCACAGTGTGTAACAGTCTACTATTAGGCTACATTGTACCACAGTGTGTAACAGTCTACTATTAGGCTACATTGTAGCACAGTGTGTAACAGTCTACTATTAGGCTACATTGTAGCACAGTGTGTAACAGTGTATTAGGCTACATTGTAGCACAGTGTGTAACAGTCTACTATTAGGCTACATTGTAGCACAGTGTGTAACAGTCTATTAGGCTACATTGTAGCACAGTGTGTAACAGTCTACTATTAGGCTACATTGTAGCACAGTGTGTAACAGACTATTAGGCTACATTGTAGCACAGTGTGTAACAGTCTACTATAGGCTACATTGTAGCACAGTGTGTAACAGTCTATTAGGCTACATTGTAGCACAGTGTGTAACAGTCTACTATTAGGCTACATTGTAGCACAGTGTGTAACAGTCTACTATTAGGCTACATTGTAGCACAGTGTGTAACAGTCTATTAGGCTACATTGTAGCACAGTGTGTAACAGTCTACTATTAGGCTACATTGTAGCACAGTGTGTAACAGTCTACTATTAGGCTACATTGTAACACAGTGTGTAACAGTCTACTATTAGGCTACATTGTAGCACAGTGTGTAACAGTCTATTAGGCTACATTGTAGCACAGTGTGTAACAGTCTACTATTAGGCTACATTGTAGCACAGTGTGTAACAGTCTATTAGGCTACATTGTACCACAGTGTGTAACAGTCTACTATTAGGCTACATTGTAGCACAGTGTGTAACAGTCTATTAGGCTACATTGTAACACAGTGTGTAACAGTCTATTAGGCTACATTGTAGCACAGTGTGTAACAGTCTACTATTATTGACTATGACCTGTAAAACAGTGTCAGTGATAACACCAGGGTGGGTCCCTAACACATTCCTGAGCTACAGATAATGTGAAACTCTCTCAGAGCTCTAGACATCAGATAACATGAAACTCTCTCAGAGCTCTAGACATCAGATAACGTCAAGCAGCACAGAAAAGTCCAACTCTGCGAGGCTGAAACATTAGTTGGTTGATCTCTCACTCCCTCTGTGGTGCATTCTTTAGTTAGACCCATAAATGGCTGTAGTCGTGGCAACAGAGCAAAGTAAACAACCAAACAGTCATGACCAAACAGTCATGTGAGAGCAGTGAGTCACCACCGGGGTATTCCACTGGAGGAGGAGGAGGAGGAAAATGATTAAAAACATTTAGCTAAAACATTCTGTATTTTCTATTCATCCGTTCTGTGCCTCTGGCAGGTCTTGCGTTTTGACTGGAGTAGACTGTGTTCACTGACATCTTACCTATATAGGAGACAGTGCGGAAGTGTAGTATAGTAGCAGTATAGTGGTGTGGTAGTATAGTAGTGCATTGTAGCAGTATAGCAGCTTAGGAATATAGTATTGTGGTAGTATAGTAGTGCATTGTAGTAGTATAGCAGCTTAGTAATATAGTATTGTGGTAGTATAGTAGTGTATTGTAGTAGTATAGCAGCTCAGTATTATAGTATTGTGGTAGTATAGTAGTGTATTGTAGTAGTATAGCAGCTTAGTAATATAGTATTGTGGTAGTATAGTAGTGCATTGTAGTAGTATAGCAGCTTAGTAATATAGTATTGTGGTAGTATAGTAGTGTATTGTAGTAGTATAGCAGCTTAGTAATATAGTAGTGTGGTAGTATAGTAGTGTATTGTAGTAGTATAGCAGCTTAGTAATATAGTATTGTGGTAGTATAGTAGTGTATTGTAGTAGTATAGCAGCTTAGTAATATAGTATTGTGGTAGTATAGTAGTGTATTGTAGTAGTATAGCAGCTTAGTAATATAGTATTGTGGTAGTATAGTAGTGTATTGTAGTAGTATAGCAGCTTAGTAATATAGTATTGTGGTAGTATAGTAGTGCATTGTAGTAGTATAGCAGCTTAGTAATATAGTATTGTGGTAGTATAGTAGTGTATTGTAGTAGTATAGCAGCTTAGTAATATAGTAGTGTGGTAGTATAGTAGTGTATTGTAGTAGTATAGCAGCTTAGTAATATAGTATTGTGGTAGTATAGTATAGCAGTATATTCGTGTAGTAGTATAGAATTGTAACACTATAGGAGTATAGTAGTGCATTGTAGTAGTATAGCAGCTTAGTAATATAGTATTGTGGTAGTATAGCAGCTTAGTAATATAGTATTGTGGTAGTATAGTAGTGCATTGTAGTAGTATAGCAGCTTAGTAATATAGTATTGTGGTAGTATAGTAGTGCATTGTAGTAGTATAGCAGCTTAGTAATATAGTAGTGTGGTAGTATAGTAGTGTATTGTAGCAGTATAGCAGCTCAGTATTATAGTATTGTGGTAGTATAGTAGTGTATTGTAGTAGTATAGCAGCTTAGTAATATAGTAGTGTGGTAGTATAGTAGTGTATTGTAGCAGTATAGCAGCTCAGTATTATAGTATTGTGGTAGTATAGTAGTGCATTGTAGTAGTATAGCAGCTTAGTAATATAGTATTGTGGTAGTATAGTAGTGTATTGTAGTAGTATAGCAGCTTAGTAATATAGTAGTGTGGTAGTATAGTAGTGTATTGTAGTAGTATAGCAGCTCAGTAATATAGTATTGTGGTAGTATAGTAGTGTATTGTAGTAGTATAGCAGCTTAGTAATATAGTAGTGTGGTAGTATAGTAGTGTATTGTAGTAGTATAGCAGCTCAGTAATATAGTATTGTGGTAGTATAGTAGTGCATTGTAGTAGTATAGCAGCTTAGTAATATAATATTGTGGTAGTATAGTAGTGTATTGTAGTAGTATAGCAGCTCATTATTATAGTATTGTGGTAGCATAGTATAGCAGTATATTAGTGTAGTAGTATAGAATTGTAGTAATTAGTAGTGCATTGTAGTAGTATAGTAGTGTGGTGGTATGCTCGTATAGTATTGTAGTATAGTAATATAGTGGTATAGTAATAGTATTATAGTAGTGTTGTGGTATAGTAGTATAATAGTATAGTATTGTAGTATAGTGGTATAGTAGTATAATAGTATAGTATTGTAGTATAGTGGTGTAGTGGTATAATAGTGTAGTAATAGTAGTATAGTAGTGTAGTGGTATAGTATTGTAGTATAGTATTGTAGTGGTATAATAGTGTAGTAATAGTAGTATAGTAGTATAGTGTAGTAGTGTAGTATAGAGGTATAGTAGTGTAGTAGTGTGGAGACAGTGCTGGAGTGTACTAGTGTCTCGGCCCACAGCAGACAGTCTTAGTAAGACTCTCCACTCCATAACTCAGCTGGTACTCCATCTTGAACAGGAACCACCTGCCGGACACAAACACAGGAAGCTTAACTTACTGATATATTGTTTCTTGGTTTACTAAAGGATTATTAAATGTTTACTCAACATTTACTAATGGTTTCCTAAAGGCAGTGGCGTGTATTTATGGTTGCCAAGGGAAGCAAGGCTTCTGTAATAAATACCATTTAAAATAACACAAGCATATTGCTATTACATTGTTATAACTAACTTCTTTCTAAGCAGGGTTTCTCACACACTTATAAACAGATACAGAGACAGACACACACACACCCAAGGACAGAGGGCTGACGTAAACCTTTCATAAACACTGATAAGGAAAGGCTTTGATCAAAAGAGTGCTTGGGTCCGCATTTCACGAAATAATGAGACACACACACATAACCAAGGACAGAGGGCTGACTACGCACACACAAAATCTCCTGCTTAGCTGAACATTTGATAACAAAGAACTTTTGCTATAAGACTCAGAAGGATGACGCCCAGCTCATCAGGACCAATCTGAGAAGACAACAACCTGTCCAGAACCAACCAAAGGACCAGAACTTCCAGACTCAACCTACTTTCTGTGTTGTATAAAATGTCTATGCATTTCTGTTATCTGGGCTTTTTTCTGGAGATTCTCTATGAGCCGAAGGAACGAGACCGTATACGCTTGTACCAGATATCTTCACTCTGAATAAAACTGTCACTTGTCATACAATTTACCACCTTGTCCGAATCGATCCTTGACCGGCTCACCCTTCTCAATATCCAATTATCAACAAAAACATGGTAAGCAGAGGATGGTTATCTAGATACCCGGTCCAGAGTGGTTGATGTGGATGTGAGGGGGCGAGTTGGTGGAAGGACGGTTCGCGGAGGACAGGTGAAATCTTTGGGGGGAGGTCAACAATCCTGCTCAGCTCGGGGAACTGATCTTCTGGTCGACCAATAAACAAGGTAAGCAAGACCTGTTAAATCAAACTTTGCATATTGTCGTATAGTCTATCCAAATTTTGATCAGTACTACCGAGTGTGAGTATGGATTCTTGAGTAAATTTACATATATAAATGACATGTGAACGACAGTGAAGTGAACATATGTGGGAATAATTTGTAAGTATTAAGATCTATTCATATAGTTCGGCTGTGACCGATGAGGAATAGGCTTAATTTGTGTTAAAAGTGCTATTCATATAGTTCGGCTGTGACCGATGAGGAATAGGCTTAATTTGTGTTAAAAGTGCTATTCATATAGTTCGGCTGTGACCGATGAGGAATAGGCTTAATTTGTGTTAAAAGTGCTATTCATATAGTTCGGCTGTGACCGATGAGGAATAGGCTTAATTTGTGTTAAAAGTGCTATTCATATAGTTCGGCTGTGACCGATGAGGAATAGGCTTAATTTGTGTTAAAAGTGCTATTCATATAGTTCGGCTGTGACCGATGAGGAATAGGCTTAATTTGTGTTAAAAGTGCTATTCATATAGTTCGGCTGTGACCGATGAGGAATAGGCTTAATTTGTGATAAAAAGAACTATTCGTATAGTCCGGCTGTGTCCGGTGAGGAATATAGTAAGCACTATTCAATAGTCCGGCTATTCAGTCGGTGAAGGGTAGGCTTAAAATTGGGATAGGGATTATTCAATAGTCCGGCTATTCAGCCGGTGAAGGATAGGCTTGTTCCATCCCCATCCATATAGTCCGGCTGTGACCGGTGAGGAGTGGGGTAAAGTTTGTCAAGACCTATTCATATAGTCCGGCTGTGACCGGTGAGGAGTAGGCTAGACTTATTCAATAGTCCGGGCGATTGTCCGGTGAAGAATAGTCTATTTGTGTTTGTAGGCGCCAGGTTGAAAAATGTTCAATGTTTAAGTGTAATGTTTCCAATGTCTAAAGTCTAAGTGTTCAACGTCTAAAGGGTAATGTTCATAGTGGGAAAAATGTAAATGTTTAATGTATACATGTAAAAAATTATTGGTGTTGGTTTAAACTGAGAAAGAATATTATTAGGACTGAGAAATTTTGCACGTTCCACAACGCCTGATAAACAAACGATACATAGAAAAATTAAATTCCGAGTGTACGAGGGAGGAGCTCTGAGTTAAGGCAGAGTACTTGTCTCCAGGGATACATTGCTGGATTTTATCCAGTGACGGGCTAAGTACAGTCGGATAGTCAAACATATACACTGATATACGCACACACATTACCAAAACTATTCTGTAATAAATTCCACTGCATTAAAATAAAATATGACGACCCCAAATACTCCAAAGCTAAAATTTAACGATTTTCTAGATCAGAAAGTACAGGACAGGTCAGGGGGAAAAGAACAGTGGAAGTCGATAAGGAAGGTTTGGGAAGGGTTGAAGTTGAAGATAGACACAGGTAGGTTATCTAGGAGGGGGGCCGCCAAGCAGGGTCCAACTGAGTACGATGGAAGGCGGACTGAGAGAGGCAGTGCAGGAAGCTAGAGACAGGGAGGTAGAAAAGAATAAAAGTCATTTGTTTAAGAAGAAAAGGACCACCAAGAGAGGGAGGTCATATGCCCGCTCTTGATGTACACCAGATAGGTATGACTGATTATGTAAGGAAACTGACGGAACTCTCTGTAGCACTCTCTACCCAGGTTCGCAAGGTCCGAGAGGGGAAGCTGCCAGGAGGCACGCCACCACGGAATGTAAAATGGTGACTGGGTGGGGTAAGAGTCCACAAGAGAAAGTGGCTGGAACCCAGGTGGACTGAACTGTACGAAGTGAAGGAGGTTACTTCACACTCAGTTCAGGTCAAAGGTAAATCAGGCGCACCTTGGCACCACCTCACACATTGCACTCTAGCTCCAATTCCTTACAGAAGTCAGAGCCGATTTGAGCGGCCTAAATTCGATTCCAAATTAAGACACTCCTGACTCAGGTGATGCGGCATCAAACTTCGCCTCCCCTGAAAAAGGAACCTCTCCCAGTTAGAGGGATATCTCCCTCCCTGGGCGAGATTAGGGATATCTGGCCCCTTATTTGTGATATTCCTCCACACACTCATAACTCTTAGAATAGTTGGGGGTGGAGAGCTGTACAGAGAATGGACAGAAGATGGCAGTATTGCAGCACTCAACGGTCTCCCAGCAAACGGGAGCCTGTTTGAGTGCTGGTGACAGAAAAAACTTAGAACCAATTCGGAGTAGAGAGAATACATTTAATAATTTATTTAGATTAAATTTACAGACTAATGATAGGGCATGGAAATAAAAGTGATAGAGAGCTTATTAGTAAAGAAAGGAATTTATATGGTTAGCATTTATTTTGGCCATAAGAAGATAGAGATAGGTTTATTAAGGTTATGTAAGGACTTTAGAGATTGACACTATAAGACATGTTGTTAATTTTAAATCCATGATTTTAGATAAAGTCAAAACAGTGAGACACTTAGTTAATGTTTGGGACCAAGCTACAGACAGATAAGGGAAAGGGCAGACAGAGTGGCCCTCCCCGCACTGCTGAGACCTTGAAGGTTTGAGAGCAGAGAAGGGAGTTTTGGAAGGGGCGCCAGGACAGAGATAACAGAATGGGTAGATAACAGTTACTGAATGGAGACAAAAGGGAGAATTGGACATGTGGAAAATGAAAG
Source organism: Salvelinus namaycush (assembly GCF_016432855.1). Taxonomy (NCBI): domain Eukaryota; kingdom Metazoa; phylum Chordata; class Actinopteri; order Salmoniformes; family Salmonidae; genus Salvelinus; species Salvelinus namaycush. Next base: position 49,241,484 of record NC_052327.1, on the reverse strand, counting down.
GGGCGGTCTTACATAATAATGTAGAACATAAGAATATTTTACTAAGTCATTATTTAGAATAGGTAAGGTTGATACCTGGGCAGAGCCAGGTATCAAACGGGGGAGGGGTACATTGTGGTCTAGGATAGGATGGGGCCTATTGGATAATAAACTAATTTAAAAAAAATTCTAGCTAAAAAATAGGCATAGAAGTTAAATATATAATCAGATAGAACAAATGACAAACTGTTTATTAACCAAACCTGTATGTCCAAGATTTTATGCATTACAGGTGAATTAAAGGAGAAGGTGATTCACCCGACCTGGGGGCATATCGCACTTGGAGGGTGAGACACACTGACACTGTCGAATGATCACAGAGTTAAGGAGAAGAACCGTTACTAATAGAGTTCGGGGATCAACTCCTTAATGAAGAATTCCCTGCCCCCGACCTTTCCTCACTGTGTTTGTTCATAGAAGTGAAAGTGTTGCTTGATCTCTGGCTGATGATGTGTTCTCTGGGAGAGGAGGGGGCTTTACAGGATTGCTTGTAGTCCTGAGTTGTCTGTTTAGGATACGATGGGGATGTTACCATCGCAGTGCTGCCAGAACCGCCACCAGTTCCGACAGACCAGGTTCAGCCGGCCTCCTCCACCACTTCAAGACCAAGTCCTACGCCATCACCTGAACTCTACAATCTGGTATAGGTAATAAATGTAAAAGACATCTCAGATAGTGACCAATTGGGGACTGAAACCGGTTATGAGAAAAGGGAGAATATGTGGTTGACCTACAAAACACTTAATAAAAAGGACTGTGTCGTATGTGGACATGCCAGACCTATTCTGGCTGCTCACCCATTTGCCCTAAGTAAGGGGGAAGGTTGGATGTGCATATTGGAAAGTTTAAGTCAAATTCAACCCTGTGTAAAACTCTGAGTCTTGTGTTCCCAGAAGTCCGTCCCCAGAAGACACCATGGGGGGTTAAGGCATATGGGGGATATTACAGCTGTAACACTGGTACAGGTAGAGGTATGGACTATGGGAGGTTCCCTACTGCTGCCTGCATCACTAATGTCACTATTAACTAGAGGTGTTGCTGATGTATGGTGGATGTGTGGACCTGCCAGGCGGTTGACCCCATTTTGAAAGGAGATTATCAGGGAACATGTGTTTTGGACAGTCTGATAAACACCATTGCCTATTATTGAGGTTACAGCTAACCAACTTTTGGGAGCTGCACATGACAGAGGCTTGGGACCAATCCAGGAGACGGCAGAATCGTGACGCTCCTTGGTCCGAGGGTACAGATAACATTCACACCAACCTGTTGGGGGTCCCAATAGGGGTCCCCCACGAATTCCAGACATTAAACAGGAAAGATGGCCTGTGGCATCTGATGCCCATCATTGGCCCAGCTATTGTTGATGCTAAACAAAATGCCTGGGTCAATTATATCTACTATAATTAATAATGATTTGTTAAATACACCCACACAGCACTTACAGGGATGGCTGAACAATTGGATGCTACCTCTCAAACCAGTAGACAAAATAGACTAGCACTGGACATGATTCTGGCCGACCAGGCAGGTGTATGTAACAATACTAGTCCGGATGGGAGCATTTCAAAAGCTCTGAGTGGGTTGGCAAGGTTATCAGTGGAGGTGGGGGGTCTTGCAGGTGTGGAGGAGAGTGGACTGGTCCCTTGGCTGGGTGGTTGGTTTGGTAAGTGCACTGCAGTGATGATTACTGGATTTCTGACACTAGTTGTTGTTTTTCATTTCTGTGCTGCCTGTATCGTACCTTGTTTGAAGAAGTCTGTTACAGATGTGGCAAGGGCCTCTGGTATGATGCCGCTGCTTGATGCTCCAGTAGGATAGGCTGATACGGAATCAAGCTTTCGCAGGAGAGTGGGCCTGACAGAGGAAGACCCTTGGTTCGCTGTAGTTGATGTTGTCGAATGAATAAAAAAGTGATGTTTGTCCTCCCTGTTGTGAAGGTTTGAAGTTCCCGGGTGGCGACGAGCCCACCTGGTACAGGTTGTATAGAGGGATGGACCTGAGGGTTTAACATATTCTCGTTTTTTGGTTACTAATGTGTGATTGGCCACTCCAGGTGTAGTTATTGGAGTGGTCTCCTTTTGGTCCTTGCTCATCCTTATTGGTGACTGAGGAGGCTGGAAAGGCCACCCACCAGAGCTGTGTGGTATGTATGGGGGCCCGTCCACTCCTTCGCATTGTACCGGCTACCCTACCTGACGTATGTCTTCTTCCTGTTATGAAACATGACAACCCAACTGCTCCGTAGGGGACAAGTTTTACCCTATTGTTAAAAGTACTAGAAAGGGCCCGATGTTTTCTTCTCGGGTTGCCAGGGCTAATTTTACTTGTATAAATATGTCCCTTGGCCCTCCAATGCTGGGAGCACTACCTTATGAATGGTGCAATAACACCTATAATCCTAATGCCCCTTTCCAACCTGTGTCTAGAGCTGATGTCTGGTGGTGGTGTGGAGGAAATCATCTATATGACCGCCTGCCAGGGAATGCCACTGGTCTTTGTGCTCTTGTCTCTCTGCTTCTTCCTGTTTCAGTGTATCCTATGGAAGTAAAGGACCTGATGGCCCGTGTAGAGAGGGACGGGGATTTATCCCGGTCCAAAAGATCAACAGGAGTGGATCCTGGAGACCCCACCTATATTGACGCCATAGGAGTCCCTAGGGGGGTGCCAGATAAGTATAAACTCGTAGACCAGGTTGCAGCGGGTTTTGAATCATCATTTTGCTGGTGGTGTACAGTTAATAAAAATGTGGACCGAATCAATTACATTAATTTTAATGTCCAGAAACTGGACAATTGGACTCAACAAGGCTTCGAGGCGGTCCATGGCCAATTGGAAGCTACTTCCCTGATGGCATTCCAAAATAGAATCGCGGTGGATATGTTGTTGGCTGAACGCGGAGGTGTTTGTGCCATGTTCGGAGAGCAATGTTGTACTTTCATTCCCAATAACACAGCAACTGATGGTAGTCTTACTGTTGCCTTAGAAGGTCTTCGTACACTTAATGAGAAGATGAAGCACCACTCCGGGGTTGACACCTCTATGTGGGACTCTTGGATGGATGCGTTTGGGAAATATAAGATGCTTGTTTCCTCCATACTGGTATCTATATCTGTCTTCACTGCGATACTGGTGCTTTGTGGATGCTGCTGCATTCCATGTATTCGAACGCTGACCACTAGGATCATAACTACTGCTATTGATCCCAACCAGGCAGAGAAGGGACAGATGTTTCCTATGCTTGCCCTGGAGGATGCTGAGCCAGGCTATTGGACTGATGACTAATTAAACGCCATTCATAGTTTATGTCACGTCTCTTTGGAGACGTGAAGAGAGGGAATCAAAACTTTCTCTCTGAGAAAGTTTCCCTGGTTGTTTACTTTTGCTTTTCTTACTTTTACCTAGTTTATGTCACGTCTCTTTGGAGACGTGAAGAGAGGGAATCAAAACTTTCTCTCTGAGAAAGTTTCCCTGGTTGTTTACTTTTGCTTTTCTTACTTTTACCTAGTTTATGTCACGTCTCTTTGGAGACGTGAAGAGAGGGAATCAAAACTTTCTCTCTGAGAAAGTTTCCCTGGTTGTTTACTTTTGCTTTTCTTACTTTTACCTAGTTTATGTCACGTCTCTTTGGAGACGTGAAGAGAGGGAATCAAAACTTTCTCTCTGAGAAAGTTTCCCTGGTTGTTTACTTTTGCTTTTCTTACTTTTACCTAGTTTATGTCACGTCTCTTTGGAGACGTGAAGAGAGGGATTTGTAATAAATACCATTTAAAATAACACAAGCATATTGCTATTACATTGTTATAACTAACTTCTTTCTAAGCAGGGTTTCTCACACACTTATAAACAGATACAGAGACAGACACACACACACCCAAGGACAGAGGGCTGACGTAAACCTTTCATAAACACTGATAAGGAAAGGCTTTGATCAAAAGAGTGCTTGGGTCCGCATTTCACGAAATAATGAGACACACACACATAACCAAGGACAGAGGGCTGACTACGCACACACAAAATCTCCTGCTTAGCTGAACATTTGATAACAAAGAACTTTTGCTATAAGACTCAGAAGGATGACGCCCAGCTCATCAGGACCAATCTGAGAAGACAACAACCTGTCCAGAACCAACCAAAGGACCAGAACTTCCAGACTCAACCTACTTTCTGTGTTGTATAAAATGTCTATGCATTTCTGTTATCTGGGCTTTTTTCTGGAGATTCTCTATGAGCCGAAGGAACGAGACCGTATACGCTTGTACCAGATATCTTCACTCTGAATAAAACTGTCACTTGTCATACAATTTACCACCTTGTCCGAATCGATCCTTGACCGGCTCACCCTTCTCAATATCCAATTATCAACACTTCCCCAAAAAATGTACCAAGAAAGAAACAATTTACAAGAAGCTGAATGGAATCTCACTGGAGAAAGCATCTGAGCAGTTGAAAGAGTGTCTCTCTACTGCTCCAAACGGGTATGACATTGTTGCCACCCGTAGCATTGAATGGAAAGCAAGGGAAGCCAGCGAGCATTTGACCTCCCTTGATAATTTTTATTTTTTTTAAGTATAAGAAATTAGCCAATCAGCATTTAGCTAAACTGAGCAGGCTCAACTGTGAATGGTCCTGGCACACCAAAAGAAAGTGTCAAGGGAAGCCAGTTTGGATGTTGGCGTCACTCCAATCAATTCGCATTGAGAGCAAATGTCATTGAAAGAAACAACTTGAATTGTTGCATCTCGTTGTGTTGTTGTCCTCCGGTGGCTCGCTAGCTAGCTAAAGTTGTCCCTTTCCTAAATTAGCCATGGATGGAGATAGGGATTAGGACTCGTGTTTTTACTTAATTCTCCTTACTAGTCAGTGATTATAACTGCGATTCTGAACCAACCAGTCAAATGTTTGGACACACCTACTCATTCAAGGGTTTTTCTTATTTTTTTTTTCTAGTTTCTAATCAATACAAAATGTAATTAAAATGCCTTAATTAGGTTGGCTAAATGAGAAGTAGGCTACAATGGTCAACCAACAGGTAGGCTGCTGTTTCATATGTAGTTGTTGTAGACAAGGACGCCTCAAAATATCCTCAATTAGCCTTGCTACATCAGCTAGCTAGATGGCTAGGCTAACTAAGCTGGCTAATGTAGCTAGCTAGCTTCTTTACAAGGATGTGATGCAGTCAAGACAAGCACTACCAGGTGGTATGAAGTTTGTCTTTAACAGCGCCAGTCGGTCTGGCGACTTTCTCTCCCCCTCCCTCTGTGACACACAAGCATTAAGCTACACTCCCAATCACATCTGCTAACCATGTGTATGTGGCCAATAACATTTGATTTTACATACACCGGCTTCTGCTCCTCCGGCTTCTGCTCCTCTCTCGACCATCAAGAGCACAAGTTAAACTTGAGCGCTTTCAATTGTGACTTTGAGCATCATTGTCCCAGATCACAGAGAAACAGTACATCTAGAAGCTTCCTGCCGTCGGCCAGTCCAGTGTTGTGATTGGCTATTATGAGCCTGTCTGTTTAGTTAGCATGCCGGGTTGACCCTTACAAAAAAAGACTGCGGTTTTGAAACGGTAGTAAAGTGCATTAAATGTAGTCGACTGTTTTAATTTTGGACGCAATAGTTACAGCATCCTGCAGTTATACTGCACTCTAACTGCAATCTGTTTCCGTAAGGTTATCAGCTTGATAACCAAATAGATTTGGGAAATACATTCTAATAGGTACACTCGACTTTGTGTTGAGTGGAATCTACTTGCTAAATTTAGCTTATTACTTTGTTAGCCAGCATAACGAAAAGCAGAGTCAGCTCTAGCAAACACCATCAAAGGAGCCCACTAATTGCAGGCAGGACCCAATATTTAGGGGATTAAGCCCAAGGAAGGACACACACAGCACATTGGGGATTTTTGATTATATACTGAACATATATATATATATATATATAAAACATATACATATAAGGAAATCAGTCAATTGAAATAAATTCATTCGGCTCTATTCTATGGATTTCACATGACTGGGCAGGGGCACAGCCATGCATAGGCCCACCCACTGAGGAGCCACGCCCACCCACTGAGGAGCCACGCCCACCCACTGGGGAGCCACGCCCACCACTGAGGAGCCACGCCCACCCACTGAGGAGCCACACCCACCCACTGGGGAGCCAGGCCCAGACAGCCATAATGAGTTTCCCCCCACAAAAGGGCTTTATTACAGACAGAAATACTCAGTTTCATCTGCTGTCCAGGTGGCTGGTCTTAGACGATCCCGCAGGTGAAGAAGCCAGATGTGGAGGTCGTGGTCTGCGGTTGTGAGGCCGGTTGGACGTACTGCCAAATTCTCTAAAATGACGGTGTAAAGTACTTAAGTCGTTTTTTGGGGGTATCTGTACTTTACTATTTGTATGTTTGACAACTTTCACTTCATGTACTCTTTACTCCATATATCTTTCCTAACACCCAAAAGTACTCGTTACATTTTGAATTCTTAGCAGGACAGGAAAATTGTCTAATTCACACACTTATCACGAGAACATCCCTGGTCATCCCTACTGCCGGATTTAACGGACTCACTAAACACATGCTTTGTTTGTCTGAGTGTTGGAGAGCCCCTGGCTATCCGTAAATAAAAAGAAAATGGTGTCGTCTGGTTTTCTTTATCAAAAGTAATTTTAAAATATGTATACTTTTACTTTTGATACTTCAGTATATTTAAAACCAAATACTTTTAGACTTTTACTCAAGTAGTATTTTACTGGGTGACTTTCAATTGAGTCATTTTCTATTAAGGTATGTTTACTTTTACTCAAGTATGACAAATGGGTACTTTTTCCACCACTGGGTGGACATTCCTGCAGTCAGCATGCCAATTACACAATCTCTCAAATCTGTGGCATTGTGTTGTCACACAAAACCTCACATTGTAGAGTGGCCTTTTATTGTCCCCAGCACAAGGCGCACCTGTGTAACAATCACTGTTTTAATCAGCTTCTTCATATGCCACACCTGTCAGGTGGATGGATTATCTTAGCAAAGGAGAAATGCTCACTAACAGGGATGTAAAAAAAAATTTAGAGAAGCTTTTTGTGCATATGGAACATTTCTGTAAACTTTTATTTCAGCTGATGAAACATGGGACCAACACTTTACATGTTGCGTTTATATTTTTGTTCAGTGTATGAAGACACAAAGGGCAGAATCTATCTGCTACCGTTCATCCAGTACTTAACCATTCCCAAATAATTAAAATGTAAACCAGCTAAACATGTCAGAATCAGATTCATTCACCAAATACATTTACATGTATAGGAATTTGGCTGAACTGGTAAACAAACAGAATATATAGAAAATAAAATATATTGGATGCAGAATTTCCACAGATCCACATACAGGGCATTTGGAAAGTATTCAGACCACTTAACTTTTTCCACATTTTGTTGCATTACAGCCTTTTTCTAAAATGGATAAAATTTTAGACACGGGGAAAGAAACTGTTCAGGTGGTGGGAGGTTTTGGTTGCGATTGACCTGAACTGTTTGACAGAGGGGAATCTTTGGAAGAGGGGGCGGAAGGGGTCTGCGATGATCTTTCCTGTTTCCTTGCCCTGGAGTCGTGACGGACCTCGGTGGAGGGCAGGTGGCAGCCAATGATCCTTTTGGGGGGGGGGTTTTGCCATCTACTATAAGTGGTGTATATTCAAATTTTTGGGGGGCAAATTTAACTTGCAACATGGCCTAACATCCCTTACAGTTTTTAATGAAGCCAGTAACACAATCTCAGTGATTGACAATACACAGTATTGCATGTTGACAAACCAATGGCAGTGAAATTAGATTAAATCTAGTCATGATCAGTTCCATATATTTCATTCAGAAAGAGGCGACCCATCATTCAGGGCAGGCGTTTCAGCCTAGCTCAGTGCTTTCTGTGGTGGGCGGGGCAGCCAGCGGAAAATACATAGCGTAGGGGTTGGTAATGTTTTCTAGTTGTGCCGTGATTGGCTCAGTGTTCTGTCACCGGAAAATCTCCAGGTAGAGCTCGAAAATTCAAGCCCCTTGGGTGCTGCCATAGAGTTACATTAGAAGTGCCCACCCAAGAAAGCTCATTGGTCACACATAAAATGATGTCAAATCACATCTACAGTAGCTTTGATTGGACTGATCATGTCAACATCATACTTTCAAAATCTTGGGAAGCAGTCATCATCATGAATCAAGTCAACAATCTACTGGCATATCCTTTTCAATCCTTATCTTATATTATAGATAAAACGTATCGGTGTTCATCGGCCAAAAACATTACACAACAAGTTGTAAATCCCAAATTCAACAATGAGTGGTTTGGAAGGAATCAGTGGCTAACTGCAAGGGTGCAAAGCAATCACTAGCCTGCTATTCAGTGGAGTGGGTGTGAAGTCCAAGTCTGGGTTTAAGGGTCTCTTTTCCAGGCTTAAAAGGATAAACATTCAACATGCTGTCAATCCAGCAGGACTTCTGCCGTCCTCAAAACAACTGGAAACTCAGTACTGGGAAATCTCAGACTTGAGTGAGTTCAAGACAACTGGGAACTCGGGGGGGGAAACTGACCGTGAAAATACGCTTTGAACGGTCATCCAACTAGGAAATCCAAGTCGGGAACTCGGGCCTCTTTCTAGTGCTCTGACCTGAAGATCACTGATGTCATGATTCAACCTAGTTTCTTTCAGAGTTCCCAGTTGTCTTGAAAGCAGCATCAATCCAGAGAATGACAGACTGATGACTAAATTTGCCCTCAAGACGGACTGCCGCTCCACCTTCCTGTTCAAATGAGCACAACAAGGTGAGTCCAAAAATGTCTTGTATGCTGCTGCATAAATGATGTAATATGCCAGGGAGATATGTATACTGTAGCTAAGAAAGTAATACTAAGTGTATGTTGTGTAGTAAGCTGTCAGTAGCCCATGTGCCTCACCCTAATATGTTGGTCTATTTTCACCTCTTAATTTCACCTACTGTTCTGACTTGGTGGTGCACATGTAGCCTATAGCCTGTTTTAGAGAAATGTAATCATCGAATATTGTAACAGCTTTCATTGTCTGCCCCTTTATTTATTATACGGTTCTGACTTGGTGTACAGGGAGACCACTGTAAGAACGGCCCATTTTCAGAATTCTGTTGTACATTTCAAAAGTGCTGAAAAATATAGTTATATTGACTACGTCCGTTGTCGCTCGCTCATGTCTAAATCGAAATTACAGATGGCCACTTATCCGCTCACCTTATGCCAGTTTGTACATCTCAATTGTCAGTAGAAACCACGTTTATTTAAGCAAGTCAGCCATATCAGCAGTTGTCTTTTTTTAAAGCAGGAAATGAGAATTAACCGTTTCGCTGCCAGACAAGGCTCCGCTGATAGCCAGGTGTAAAAGTGTTGGGACAGCTTTATGTAGGCCCTAACAGTTTGTGGGCACCGTTTGTCACCTTTATAGTGCAATTCATTTATTGTTAAGTGTTGTGTAGTGGCTTTGCTGGCATGCATCTAAAATAATTTTGGGGGAGTTTGCCCAACCAAGATTTACATGGTAAAATAGCCACTGCATTCAGGTAGTCATATCAGAGCTATTATTTCCGTGGCAGAAGGCCACTAGAGAACTCACCTTGAGGCTGATGGTAGGTCTTCGGTGATGTCATGTCTTTGTAATGGGTATAAAGTTCAACTCTTTACTGGCATACCTTGGTATGGTCCATCAACATAACTGCATAGTTGGTTAAGGGCTCGTCACAGTCAGCATTTCACTGTAAGGTCTCGCCGCATGTGACACAATGAGTTGATAGACATGGCATCTTTGAATGTTAAGGAAAGAGCAACAGTAAAATAACAGTACCGAGTCAATGTGGAGGCTATATACAGGGTGTTACGGTACCGAGTCAATGTGGAGGCTATATACAGGGTGTTACGGTACAGAGTCAATGTGGAGGCTATATACAGGGTGTTACGGTACCGAGTCAATGTGGAGGCTATATACAGGGTGTTACGGTACCGAGTCAATGTGGAGGCTATATACAGGGTGTTACGGTACCGAGTCAATGTGGAGGCTATATACAGGGTGTTACGGTACCGAGTCAATGTGGAGGCTATATACAGGGGTTACCGGTACAGAGTCACTATGGAGGCTATATACAGGGTGTTACGGTACAGAGTCAATGTGGAGGCTATATACAGGGTGTTACGGTACAGAGTCAATGTGGAGGCTATATACAGGGTGTTACGGTACAGAGTCAATGTGGAGGCTATATACAGGGTGTTACGGTACAGAGTCAATGTGGAGGCTATATACAGGGTGTTACGGTACCGAGTCAATGTGGAGGCTATATACAGGGTGTTACGGTACCGAGTCAATGTGGAGGCTATATACAGGGTGTTACGGTACCGAGTCAATGTGGAGGCTATATACAGGGGTTACCGGTACAGAGTCACTATGGAGGCTATATACAGGGTGTTACGGTACAGAGTCAATGTGGAGGCTATATACAGGGTGTTACGGTACAGAGTCAATGTGGAGGCTATATACAGGGGTTACCGGTACAGAGTCACTATGGAGGCTATATACAGGGTGTTACGGTACAGAGTCAATGTGGAGGCTATATACAGGGTGTTACGGTACAGAGTCAATGTGGAGGCTATATACAGGGTGTTACGGTACAGAGTCAATGTGGAGGCTATATACAGGGTGTACCGGTACAGAGTCAATGTGGAGGCTATATACAGGGTGTTACGGTACAGAGTCAATGTGGAGGCTATATACAGGGTGTTACGGTACAGAGTCAATGTGGAGGCTATATACAGGGTGTTACGGTACAGAGTCAATGTGGAGGCTATATACAGGGGGTACCGGTACAGAGTCAATGTGGAGGCTATATACAGGGGGTACCGGTACAGAGTCAATGTGGAGGCTATATACAGGGTGTTACGGTACAGAGTCAATGTGGAGGCTATATACAGGGTGTACCGGTACAGAGTCAATGTGGAGGCTATATACAGGGTGTTACGGTACAGAGTCAATGTGGAGGCTATATACAGGGTGTTACGGTACAGAGTCAATGTGGAGGCTATATACAGGGTGTACCGGTACAGAGTCAATGTGGAGGCTATATACAGGGTGTTACGGTACAGAGTCAATGTGGAGGCTATATACAGGGTGTTACGGTACAGAGTCAATGTGGAGGCTATATACAGGGTGTTACGGTACAGAGTCAATGTGGAGGCTATATACAGGGGGTACCGGTACAGAGTCAATGTGGAGGCTATATACAGGGGGTACAGGTACAGAGTCAATGTGGAGGCTATATACAGGGGGTACCGGCACAGAGTCAATGTGGAGGCTATATACAGGGGGTACCGGTACAGAGTCAATGTGGAGGCTATATACAGGGGGTTACGGTACCGAGTCAATGTGGAGGCTGTTACGGTACCGAGTCAATGTGGAGGCTGTTACGGTACCGAGTCAATGTGGAGGCTGTTACGGTACCGAGTCAATGTGGAGGCTGTTACGGTACCGAGTCAATGTGGAGGCTGTTACGGTACCGAGTCAATGTGGAGGCTGTTACGGTACCGAGTCAATGTGGAGGCTATATACAGGGTGTTAAGGTACAGAGTCAATGTGGAGGCTATATACAGGCTGTTACGGTACCGAGTCAATGTGGAGGCTGTTACGGTACCGAGTCAATGTGGAGGCTGTTACGGTACCGAGTCAATGTGGAGGCTGTTACGGTACCGAGTCAATGTGGAGGCTATATACAGGGGGTTACGGTACCGAGTCAATGTGGAGGCTATATACAGGCTGTTACGGTACCGAGTCAATGTGGAGGCTATATACAGGGTATTACGGTACCGAGTCAATGTGGAGGCTATATACAGGGTATTACGGTACCGAGTCAATGTGGAGGCTATATACAGGCTGTTACGGTACCGAGTCAATGTGGAGGCTGTTACGGTACCGAGTCAATGTGGAGGCTGTTACGGTACCGAGTCAATGTGGAGGCTGTTACGGTACCGAGTCAATGTGGAGGCTGTTACGGTACCGAGTCAATGTGGAGGCTGTTACGGTACCGAGTCAATGTGGAGGCTGTTACGGTACCGAGTCAATGTGGAGGCTGTTACGGTACCGAGTCAATGTGGAGGCTGTTACGGTACCGAGTCAATGTGGAGGCTATATACAGGGGGTTACGGTACCGAGTCAATGTGGAGGCTATATACAGGCTGTTACGGTACCGAGTCAATGTGGAGGCTATATACAGGGTATTACGGTACCGAGTCAATGTGGAGGCTATATACAGGCTGTTACGGTACCGAGTCAATGTGGAGGCTGTTACGGTACCGAGTCAATGTGGAGGCTGTTACGGTACCGAGTCAATGTGGAGGCTATATACAGGGGGTTACGGTACCGAGTCAATGTGGAGGCTATATACAGGCTGTTACGGTACCGAGTCAATGTGGAGGCTATATACAGGGTGTTACGGTACAGAGTCAATGTGGAGGCTATATAAAGGGGTTACCGGTACAGAGTCAATGTGCGGGGTACAGGTTAGTCGAGGTAATATGTACATGTAGGTAGGGGTTAAATGACGATGCATGGTTAAAACAGAGTAGCAGCAGTGTATAAAAAGGGGTGGGGGTTAATGCTAATAGCCTGGGTAGCCATTTGATTAACTTTTCAGCAGTCTTATGGCTTGGGGGTAGAAGCTTTTAAGGAGTCTTATGCTTGGAGGTAGAAGCTTTTAAGAAGCCTTTTGGACCTAGACTTGGCAATCTGGTACTGCTTGCCGTGTGGTAGCAGAGAGAATAGTCTAAGACTAGGGTGGCTGGAATCTTTGACAATTTTTAGGGCCTTCCTCTGACACCACCTGGTGTAGAGGTCCTGAATAGCAGCAGGAAGCTTGGCCCCAGTGATGTACTGGGCTGTACACACTACCCTCTGTAGATGATGTGAGCCATGACCAGCCTTTCATAGCACTTCATGGCTACAGACGTGTGTGCTACGGGTCGGTAGTCATTTAGGCAGGTTACTTTGGTGTTCTTGAGCACAGGAACCAAGGTGGTCTTCTTGAAACATGTTGGTATTACAGAATCGGTCAGGGACAAGTTGAAAATATCAGTGAAGACACCTGCCATTTGGGTCAGCGCATGCTCTGAGTACATGTCCTGGTAATATGTCTTGCCCTGCGTCCTTGTGAATGTTGACCTGTTTAAAGGGCTTACTCACATCGGCTACGGCGAGTGTGATCACATAGTCGTCCAGAACAGCTGGTGCTCTCATGCATGCTTCAGTGTTCAAAGTGTACATAGAAGTCAGTTAGCTCGTCTGGTAGGCTCGTGTCACTGGGCAGCTCACGGCTGGGCTTCCCTTTGTAGTCCATAATAGTTTGCAAGTCCTGCCACATCTGATGGGCATCAGTGTAGTAGGATTCAATCTTAGTCCTGTATTTACGCTTTTCCTGTTTGATGGTTCGTCAGAGGGCATAGCAGGATTTCTTATAAGCGTCCGGGTTAGAGTCCCGCTCCTTGAAAGCGGCAGCTCTACCCTTTAACTCAGAGCGGATGTTGCCTGTAATCCATGGGTTCTGGTTGGGGTATGTACTGTGGGGACGACGTCATCGATGCACTTATTGATGAAGCCAGTGACTGATGTGGTGTACTCCTCAATGCCATCGGAGGAATCCCAGAACATTCCAGTCTGTGCTAGCAAAACAGTCCTGTAGCATAGCATCAGAGTCATCTGACCACTTCCGTATTGAGCGAGTCACTGGTACTTCCTGCTTTAGTTTTCGCTTGTAAGCAGGAATCAGGAGGATATAATTATGGTCAGATTTGCCAAATGGAGGGCATCTACTCGTCTCTGTGTTTGGAGTAAAGGCGCTCTAGAGTTTTTTCCCCCTCTGGTTGCACATTTAACATGCTGGTAGAAAATAGGTATAAACGGATTTGAGTTTCCCTGCATTAAAGTCCCCGGCCACTAGGAGCGCCACCTCTGGATGTGCATTTTCATGTTCGCTTATGGCCTCTTAGTGCCAGCGTCGGTTTGTGGTGGTAAATAGACGACAAAAAATATAGATAAATTCTCTTGGTAAATTTTGGATGTTTACATACTGCTTTACTAATCTCATATGTATATACTGTCTTCTATTCTACTGTCTTCTATTCTACTGTATTTTAGTCAATGACACGCCGACATTGCCCGTCCTAATATTTATATATTTCTTAACACCATTTACTTTAGATGTGTATGAATTGTTAGATATTACTGCACTGTTGGAGCTAGGAACACAAGCATTTCTCTACATCCACAATAACATCTGCTAAATATGTGTATGCGATTTGATCTTCCTTAATATTAGATTTGGCGCACGAGCGGTGACTTATCAAATAGACACGCACCACCACCCCTCGTCTTACCGGAGGCAGCTGGTCTCGCTTCCCGATGTCCGGAAAATCCAGCCAGCTGTATGTTCTCTCTTCCCGATGTCCGAAAACCCAGCCAGCTGTATGTTCTCTCTTCCCGATGAACCGTAAACCCAGCCAGCTGTACGTTCTCTCTTCCCGATGAACCGTAAATCCAGCCAGCTGTACGTTCTCTCTTGCCGATGAACCGTAAACCCAGCCAGCTGTACGTTCTCTCTTGCCGATGAACCGTAAACCCAGCCAGCTGTACGTTCTCTCTTGCCGATGAACCGTAAACCCAGCCAGCTGTACGTTCTCTCTTGCCGATGAACCGTAAACCCAGCCAGCTGTACGTTCTCTCTTGCCGATGAACCGTAAACCCAGCCAGCTGTATGTTCTCTCTTGCCGATGAACCGTAAACCCAGCCAGCTGTATGTTCTCTCTTGCCGATGAACCGTAAACCCAGCCAGCTGTATGTTCTCTCTTGCCGATGAACCGTAAACCCAGCCAGCTGTATGTTCTCTCTTCCCGATGAACCGAAAACCCAGCCAGCTGTATGTTCTCTCTTGCCGATGAACCGTAAATCCAGCCAGCTGTATGTTCTCTCTTGCCGATGAACCGTAAACCCAGCCAGCTGTATGTTCTCTCTTGCCGATGAACCGTAAACCCAGCCAGCTGTATGTTCTCTCTTCCCGATGAACCGAAAACCCAGCCAGCTGTATGTTCTCTCTTCCCGATGAACCGAAAACCCAGCCAGCTGTATGTTCTCTTCCCGATGAACCGAAAACCCAGCCAGCTGTATGTTCTCTCTTCCCGATGAACCGAAAACCCAGCCAGCTGTATGTTCTCTCTTCCCGATGAACCGAAAACCCAGCCAGCTGTATGTTCTCTCTTCCCGATGAACCGAAAACCCAGCCAGCTGTATGTTCTCTCTTCCCGATGAACCGAAAACCCAGCCAGCTGTATGTTCTCTCTTCCCGATGAACCGAAAACCCAGCCAGCTGTATGTTCTCTCTTCCCGATGAACCGAAAACCCAGCCAGCTGTATGTTCTCTCTTCCCGATGAACCGAAAACCCAGCCAGCTGTATGTTCTCTCTTCCCGATGAACCGAAAACCCAGCCAGCTGTATGTTCTCTCTTCCCGATGAACCGAAAACCCAGCCAGCTGTATGTTCTCTCTTCCCGATGAACCGAAAACCCAGCCAGCTGTATGTTCTCTCTTCCCGATGAACCGAAAACCCAGCCAGCTGTATGTTCTCTCTTCCCGATGAACCAAAAACCCAGCCAGCTGTATGTTCTCTCTTCCCGATGAACCAAAAACCCAGCCAGCTGTATGTTCTCTCTTGCCGATGAACCGTAAACCCAGCCAGCTGTATGTTCTCTCTTGCCGATGAACCGTAAACCCAGCCAGCTGTATGTTCTCTCTTGCCGATGAACCGTAAACCCAGCCAGCTGTATGTTCTCTCTTGCCGATGAACCGTAAACCCAGCCAGCTGTATGTTCTCTCTTGCCGATGAACCGTAAACCCAGCCAGCTGTATGTTCTCTCTTCCCGATGAACCGTAAACCCAGCCAGCTGTATGTTCTCTCTTCCCGATGAACCGTAAACCCAGCCAGCTGTATGTTCTCTCTTCCCGATGAACCGTAAACCCAGCCAGCTGTACGTTCTCTCTTCCCGATGAACCGTAAACCCAGCCAGCTGTATGTTCTCTCTTCCCGATGAACCGTAAACCCAGCCAACTGTATATTATCCATGTTGTCTTTCAGCCACGACTCGGTGAAACAAGACATTACAGTTTAATGTCCCGTTGGTAGGATAGTCTTGATCGGAGCTCATCCAGTTAATTTTGAGTATGAGGAGAACAACGGTAGATGTTCAGACTACATGTTGATCGAGGGAGAAGGAGAGAGAAGAGGAAGGAGAGGATAGGAGGCATGGCTCGTAAGGAGAGAAGGAGGCAGGAGAAGGACAGAGAAGAGGAAGGAGAGGATAGGAGGCATGGCTCGTAAGGAGAGAAGGAGGCAGGAGAAGGACAGAGAAGAGGAAGGAGAGGATAGGAGGCATGGTTCGTAAGGAGAGAAGGAGGCAGGAGAAGGACAGAGAAGAGGAAGGAGAGAATAGGAGGCATGGCTCGTAAGGAGAGAAGGAGGCAGGAGAAGGACAGAGAAGAGGAAGGAGAGGATAGGAGGCATGGTTCGTAAGGAGAGAAGGAGGCAGGAGAAGGACAGAGAAGAGGAAGGAGAGAATAGGAGGCATGGTTCGTAAGGAGAGAAGGAGGCAGGAGAAGGACAGAGAAGAGGAAGGAGAGGATAGGAGGCAGGAGAAGGACAGAGAAGAGGAAGGAGAGGATAGGAGGCATGGCTCGTAAGGAGAGAAGGAGGCAGGAGAAGGACAGAGAAGAGGAAGGAGAGAATAGGAGGCATGGTTCGTAAGGAGAGGATAGGAGGCAGGAGAAGGACAGAGAAGAGGAAGGAGAGGATAGGAGGCAGGAGAAGGACAGAGAAGAGGAAGGAGAGGATAGGAGGCATGGCTCGTAAGGAGAGAAGGAGGCAGGAGAAGGACAGAGAAGAGGAAGGAGAGGATAGGAGGCATGGTTCGTAAGGAGAGAAGGAGGCAGGAGAAGGACAGAGAAGAGGAAGGAGAGGATAGGAGGCAGGAGAAGGACAGAGAAGAGGAAGGAGAGGATAGGAGGCATGGCTCGTAAGGAGAGAAGGAGGCAGGAGAAGGACAGAGAAGAGGAAGGAGAGGATAGGAGGCATGGTTCGTAAGGAGAGAAGGATCCACATTTCAAACTGGCTCTACAGCTAGCCTAAGCCAATGGCATTACAACTTAGTTATTTTAGAGAGAGATGCAGGCTGGGAGGTTTCTCTTGTGGTGATGGGGGTATTGTTTTAATTACGCATCGCCCCAATCTCTTTTCCCTCCAGAGCATTCTTAGTTCAGGAAGAGAACAGCTGATCCTCTACAGTAAATTACAGTCATTCTTATAATATCCAGTTCTGCCATCTACTGTTCATCCATTGTAATTTACACTTTTTACATTTGTCACTTAACAGATGCTCTTATCCAGAAGGACTTTAGAATTGTGTACCATAAAACAGCTGAAAATCTAAGTTAACACTTCACATGCAAAACTCAATCCATATAAAAAAATAAAAACACAAAAAGGTGTTTTGAAAGGAATTTAATTCCTAAACTACTTTTACAATGAAAGCTGTGGAGATCAGTTTAGTTCAACCCAGAATAAAATATCTTTACAAAACAAGCAGAGAAATATATAAAATATACCAGCTGATTCAAAACTAAAAAGTGAACATGAATGAAGGCTTCAACTTGGTTTCCAAACAGACAGAAAAACATTTCACTGAACAAAATGTATCCCAACATTAGCCTGGTCCCAGATCTGTGTCCTCTTGTCACGCCACAATAACTATAGTATTTAGCAACACAGCACAAACAGATCTGGAACCACGCTACTCTTCACTGACTTGCCTCGATGTGCCACGTAACAAAATACAACTGTCCTTAAAAAAACAAAAAATCACAGAAAAAACGAAAGTAAATCTGAAAACTTTGAACTATTCTTATGTTGTCAACAGGCCCAGTTAGTTATGAACCCTAACAGTCCATCTTTGGCTGAATCATGATGTATTCAGTTAATACTGGCTTTATATGTGATCAGACCACACACCAAAATATTTTACAAAATAAGTATATACACACTACGGTACAAAAGTTGAAATTCACTTAAAAATGTCCTTGTTTAAAAAAACAAAACAAAAAAACACTTTTTTTTGTCCATTAAAATAAAATAACATCAAATTGATCAGAAATACAGTGTAGACATTGTTAATGACTATTGTAGCTGGAAACGGCTGGTTTTTAATAGAATATCTGCATAGGCGTACAGAGGCCCATTATCAGCAACCATTCTGTGTTCCAATGGCACGTTGTGTTAGCGAATCCAAGTTTATCATTTTAAAAGGCTAATTGATCATTAGAAAACCCTTTTGCAATTATGTTAGCACAGCTGAAAACTGTTGTTCTGATTAAAGAAGCAATAAAACTGTCCTTCTTTAGACTAGTTGAGTATCTGGAGCATCAGCATTTGGGGGTTCGATTAGAGGCTCAAAATGTCCAGAGACAAAGAACTTTCTTCTGAAACTCATCAGTCTATTCTTGTTCTGAGAAATGAAGGCTATTACATGCGAGAAAGATTTCATACAACGCTGTGTACTACTCCCTTCACAGAACAGCGCAAACTGTCTCTAACCAGAATAGAAAGAGGAGTGGGAGGCCCCGGTGCACAACTGAGCCAGAGGACACGTACATTAGAGTGTCTAGTTTGAGAAACAGACGCCTCACAAGTCCTCAGCTGGCAGCTCTTGCTCCTGTAATCGAACCCCCAAATGCTGATGCTCCAGATACTCAACTAGTCTAAAGAAGGACAGTTTTATTGCTTCTTTAATCAGAACAACAGTTTTCAGCTGTGCTAACATAATTGCAAAAGGGTTTTCTAATGATTAATTAGCCTTTAAAAATGTTAAACTTGGATTTGCTAACACAACGTGCCATTGGAACACAGGAGTGATGGTTGCTGATAATGGGCCTCTGTACGCCTATGGAGATATTTCATTAAAAATCAGCCGTTTCCAGCTACAATAGTCATTTACAACATTAACAATGTCAACACTGTATTTCTGATCAATTTGATGTTATTTTAATGTTCTTTTCTTTCAAAAACAAGGACATTTCTAAGTGACCCCAAACTTTAACGGTAGTGTATATACACACTGTTTTACATATATAAAAAAGCAATAGGAAATGTTTAAATAGTTGTTACTAAGGCTAAAGATTAAAAATAAATGGTTTACAGAGTGTTAGCTATTGCACACCAGCCGCGTGGGGGTGAGGGAAGGGTTGAGGTGAGGGCTGAGGACGGAGGGAGGGGGTGAGGGCTGAGGAGGAGGGAGGGGGTGAGGGCTGAGGAGGAGGGAGGGGGTGAGGGCTGAGGAGGAGGGAGGGGGTGAGGGCTGAGGAGGAGGGAGGGGGTGAGGGCTGAGGAGGAGGGAGGGGGTGAGGGCTGAGGAGGAGGGAGGGGGTGAGGGCTGAGGAGGAAGGGGGGGGGGGGGGGGGGGTTGAGGACAGAGGGGGAGTTGAGGACAGAGGGGGGTGTATGGAGCAGCCCAGACAGGATCTTCAGGGCTTTCTGCGTCTAAAACACAAAAACAACATGCAACAGTTACTCACTTTAGAAACACAAACCTCTTCCTAATCGGCCGAACCTCTTCCTAATCGGCCGAACCTCTTCCTAATCGGCCGAACCTCTTCCTAATCGGCCGAACCTCTTCCTAATCGGCCGAACATACCAAACCTCTTCCTAATCGGCTGAACATACCGAACCTCTTCCTAATATTGAGTTACTTTTCCCTCAGAACAGCCTCAATTTGTCGGAGCATGGACTCTACGAGGTTCCACTGGCCAATGTTGCCTCCAATGCTTCCTGAGTGTACAAAACAATTCCAACCCTTTTTCCCTCAGAACAGCCGCAATTCGTCAGGGCATGGACTCTACAAGGTGTCCAAAGCGTTCCACAGGGATGCTGGCCCATGTTGACTCCAATGCTTCCCACAGTTGTTTCAAATTGGCTGGATGTCCTTTGTGTGGTGGACCATTCTCCATACGAAACTGTGGAGCATGTAAAACCCAGCAGCGATGCAGTTCTTGACACAAACCGGTGTGCCTGGCACCTACTACCATACCCCGTTCAAAGGCACTTAAATATATTGTCTTGCCCATTCACCCTCTAAATGGCACACATACACAATTCATGTCTCAATTGTCTCAAGGCTTAAAAATCCTCCTTTAACGTGTCTCCTCCCCTTCATCAACACCGATTGAGGTGGATTTAATAAGTGACATCAATAAGGGATCATAGCTTTCACCTAGATTCACCTGGTCAGTCTGTCATGGAAAGAGCAGGTGTTCCTGATGTTTTGTACACTCTCGTGTAATAATTTAGAAACCTTGAAACGTGTCCCTCGAAAGTTCACACATACGTATTTGTCGGATAAAACCTACGGAAGAAATGATACTTACTTCTGATGCCCATGGTGCTGGTAGCCCGGACCCAGGTTAGACCCAGCCCTCATCTCGACAGCCATAGAACACTGGAACACAGAACACACACACACAATGTGGAAGCTTCTAGAACGGTTAACTACAGGTAACTGGCCAAAAATGTTTTAACATCAAGTGTCTTAAAAATGGGTGGCGTTGAGCCACCACGAGCCAGAACAGCTTCAATGCACCGTGGTATAGATTCTACAAGTGTCTGAAACTCTGTTGGAGGGATACGACACCATTCGTCCACATCATTTGGTGTTTTGTTGATGGTGGTAGAAGCTGTCTCAGGAGCCGCTCCAGAATCGCCAATAAGTCTTCTATTGGGTTAAGATCTGGTGACAGACTGCCCACGGCATATGGTTTTCAACCCTTTTTAAGCTCATCCAGTGACCACTCGTGCCCTGTGGATGGGGGCATTGTCATGCTATAGCCACGGTAGTCAAAATAATGGCCTCCCAGCATTTTATACATGACCCTAAGCATGATGGGATGTTAAATGCTTAACTCAGGAACCACACCGGTTTAGAAGCACCTGACTTCGATATACTTTGTGTCCCTCATTGACTCAAGTGTTTCCATTATTTTGGCAGTTACCTGTACCTTACTGTATATCCTACAGTGATGACAGCCTGGTACCAGATATGATTGTACAGTCTTGGTCATTGTCCTATGGTCAGTCACAGGCCAATATGTGACTATGAATACAGTGGTATGTAGCAGGTAGTGGTGTTAGCACACAGTTAGGCCAGGATACACTTCCACACTCCATCCCCCAGGGGGCAGCAGAAGCGTATACACCGATTTCTCACATAAATGCACACATTCATTAAGGTTACAGACCATGTAGCTAGGACACCTAGACATAATGAGTCAGGTTACAGACCATGTAGCTAGGACACCTAGACATAATGAGTCAGGTTACAGACCATGCAGCTAGGACCCCTAGACATAACGAGTCAGGTTCCAGACCATGTAGCTAGGACCTCTAGACATAATGAGTCAGGTTACAGACCATGTAGCTAGGACCCCTAGACATAATGAGTCAGGTTCCAGACCATGTAGCTAGGACACCTAGACATAACGAGTCAGGTTACAGACCATGTAGCTAGGACACCTAGACATAACGAGTCAGGTTACAGACCATGTAGCTAGGACCCCTAGACATAACGAGTCAGGTTACAGACCATGTAGCTAGGACCCCTAGACATAATGAGTCAGGTTACAGACCATGTAGCTAGGACCCCTAGACATAATGAGTCAGGTTACAGACCATGTAGCTAGGACCCCTAGACATAATGAGTCAGGTTCCAGACCATGTAGCTAGGACCCCTAGACATAATGAGTCAGGTTCCAGACCATGTAGCTAGGACCCCTAGACATAACGAGTCAGGTTACAGACCATGTAGCTAGGACCCCTAGACATAACGAGTCAGGTTATAGACCATGTAGCTAGGACACCTAGACATAACGAGTCAGGTTACAGACCATGTAACTAGGACCCCTAGACATAATGAGTCAGGATACAGACCATGTAGCTAGGACCCCAAGACATAATGAGTCAGGTTACAGACCATGTAGCTAGGACCCCTAGACAGTCAGGTTACAGACCATGTAGCTAGGACCCCTAGACATAACGAGTCAGATTACAGACCATGTAGCTAGGACCCCTAGACAGTCAGGTTACAGACCATGTAGCTAGGACGTCTAGACATAGTGAGTCAGGTTACAGACCATGCAGCTAGGACCCTAGATATGAGTCAGGTTCCAGACCATGTAGCTAGGACCCCTAGACATAATGAGTCAGGTTCCAGACCATGTAGCTAGGACCCCTAGACATAATGAGTCAGGTTCCAGACCATGTAGCTAGGACCCCTAGACATAATGAGTCAGGTTACAGACCATGTAGCTAGGACCCCTAGACATAACGAGTCAGGTTACAGACCATGTAGCTAGGACCCCTAGACATAACGAGTCAGGTTATAGACCATGTAGCTAGGACCCCTAGACATAATGAGTCAGGATACAGACCATGTAGCTAGGACCCCAAGACAGTCAGGTTACAGACCATGTAGCTAGGACCCCTAGACATAACGAGTCAGATTACAGACCATGTAGCTAGGACCCCTAGACATAACGAGTCAGGTTACAGACCATGTAGCTAGGACCCCTAGACATAACGAGTCAGGTTATAGACCATGTAGCTAGGACCCCTAGACATAATGAGTCAGGATACAGACCATGTAGCTAGGACCCCAAGACAGTCAGGTTACAGACCATGTAGCTAGGACCCCTAGACATAACGAGTCAGATTACAGACCATGTAGCTAGGACCCCTAGACAGTCAGGTTACAGACCATGTAGCTAGGACCCTAGATATAATGAGTCAGGTTACAGACCATGTAGCTAGGACTAGGACCTCTAGACATAATGAGTCAGGTTACAGACCATGTAGCTAGGACCCTAGATATAATGAGTCAGGTTACAGACCATGTAGCTAGGACCCCTAGACAGTCAGGTTCCAGACCATGTAGCTAGGACCTCTAGACATAACGAGTCAGGTTCCAGACTATGTAGCTAGGACCCCTAGACATAACGAGTCAGGTTACAAACCATCTAGCTAGGACCCCTAGACATAACGAGTCAGGTTACAGACCATGTAGCTAGGACCCCTAGACATAATGAGTCAGGTTACAGACCATGTAGCTAGCCCCACTAGACATAACGAGTCAGGTTACAGACTAGTGAGTGCAGCAAAACCAGTAGGCTTGTTATGGGTTTCGTAACACTAGGACTGGTACGACACAAACTGATCTGGGACCAGACAAAACAGAACAGCCAGTCCAGTGTAGGGAGTGAATCCTGTCTCTTACCCTGGTCTCCACATCTGTCCAGTCTCCCTCCATACGGTCGCCCCCCTGGGCAGTGTTGCCCTCTGACGACCTCCTCTTACGGCTGAATGGAGGAACACACCGTGAGTGTTTGACATCATCATCAGACTAAACAAAAATCACTGATCTTCACCTTATCGTTCTGAGCTATGCAGCACAAAACTATCATTATGTGATCCAAGATTAGACAAGTTTCAGAAATGTTTGCACATTTATAAAAAAAAACTGAAATAACACATGTATATAAGTATTCAGACTCTTTAATTTGTTGAAGGATCTTTGGCAACGATTACAGCTGCAAGTCTTCTTGGGTATGATGCTACAAGCTTGGCACACCTGTATTTGGGGGAATTTCTCACATTCTTCTCTGTAGATCCTCTCAAGCTCTGTCAGGTTGGATGTGGAGCGTCTGAATACTTATGTAAATGTGATTTCAGTTTATTATTTTGAATAAACCTGTTTTTGCTTTGTGATGGGGTATTGTGATGTCATGATGGGGTATTGTGATGTCATGATGGGGTATTGTGATGTCATGATGGGGTATTGTGATGTCATGATGGGGTATTGTGATGTCATGATGGGGTATTGTGTGTAAAGTGATGAGGAAAAAACAATTTAATCCATTTCAGAAAAAGGCTGCAACGTAACAAAATGTGGGAAAAGTGAAGGGTCTGAATACACTATGTATGTATGTATGTATGTATGTATGTATGTATGTATGTATGTACAATGAACAAAAACATAAACGCAACATGGACCAATTTAAAAGATGTGACTGAGTTACAGTTCATGTAAGGAAATCAGTTAATTAAATTAATTAGGCCCTAGTCTATGGATTTCACATGACTGAATTACAGATATGAATCTGTTGGTCACAGATACCTTTAAAGGTTGAGCATGAGAAAACAAGTCAGTATTTGGTGTGACCACCATTTGTCTCATGCAGTCAACACATCTTTCACATAGAGTTGATCAGGCTGTTGATTGTGGAATGTTGTTCCTCTCCTCTTCAATGGCTGTGCGAAGTAGCTGGATATTGGCGGGAACTGGAACACCTTGTCGTACACGTCGATCCAGAGCATCCCAAACATGCTCAATGGGTGACATGCCTGGTGAGTATATGCAGGCCATGGAAGAACTTTAATGCATGGCCCCTGCAACATGGGGCCATGCATTATCATGCTGAAACATGAGGTGATGGCGGCGGATGAATGGCACGACAATTGGCCTCAGGATCTCGTCACGGTATCTCTGTGCATTCAAATCAATAAAATGCAATTGTGTTCATTGTCCGTAGCTTATGCCTGCCCATACCATAACCCCACCACGGGGCACTCTGTTCACAACGTTGACATCAGCAAACTGCTTGCCCACATGACTCCATACACGCTGTCTGCCATCTGCCAGGGACAGTTGAAACCGGGATTCATCCGTGAAGAGCACACTTCTCCAGCATGCCAGTGGCCATCGAAGGTGAACATTTACCCACTGAAGTCGGTTACGAAGCTGAACTGCAGTCTGGTCAAGAACCTGGTGAGGACGACGAGCACACAGATGAGCTTCCCTGAGACGGTTTATGACAGTTTGTGCTGAAATTCTTCGGTTGTGCAAACCCACAGTTTCATCAGCTGTCCAGGTGGCTGGTCTCAGACGATCCTTCAGGTGAAGAAGCCGGATGTGGAGGTCCTGGGCTGGCGTGGTTACACGTGGTCTGAGGTTGTGAGGACGGTTGGCCGTACTGACAAATTCTCTAAAACGACGTTGGAGGCGGCTTATGGTAGAGAAATTAACATAAAATTCTCTGGCAACAGCTCTGGTGGACATTCCTGCAGTCAGCATGCCAATTGCACGCTCCCTCAAGACATGTGGTATTGTGTGACAACTGCACATTTTAGAGTGGCCTTCTATTGTCCCCAGCACAAGGTGCAGCTGTTTAATGATCATGCTGTTTAATCAGCTTATTGATATGCCACAACTGTCAGGTGGATGGATTATCTTAGCAAAGGATAAATGCTCACTAACAGGGATGTAAACACATTTTTGCACAAAATCTGAGAGAAATAAGCTTTTGTGTGCATATGGAACATTTCTGTAGTATTTTAATTCAACTCATGAAAACATGGGATGTATGCATGTATGGAGTAAGTTAGCAGTAACAGTGGTACTAGTACTACTAGTAGCAGTACTAAGTTAGCAGTAGACAGGAAACCTACGTTCTTCCAGATGGGAAGCTCCGGTCTCAGTCTCTATGTAGTAGTAAGTTAGCAGAAGCAGTAAGTTAGCAGACATTAAAATGGCAGTAGACAGGACACCTACCTTGGTCCAGTGGGCAGCTCCTGTCTCAGAGTTTCTATATCAGTGAACTGGACTGACTGTCCTCCACCTCGTGTCTTGAAAACTTCACCCTTAAAGTTCACAACACAGGCATCAGAACACAGGCATCAGAACACATTTACATTTTAGTCATACCCCTGCACATCGACTCCGTACTGGTACTCCCAGTATATAGCCAAGTAATCGTTACTTATTGTGTATTTATTCTACTATTTCTCCGGCAGTCAGCATTTCACTGTTAGTTTACACCTGTTGTTTACCAAGCATGTGACAAATAACATTTGATTTGAATTGATTAGGCCACAGGCGGCATCAGGCCACAGGCGGCATTTGGAATGGTCCGGGGACACTTAAGGAAAAGTCACGTCGAGATTGTTTCATTTGGTGACCTCATGAAGGACAGTATACACTTCTCAATTTAATTTGATTTATTTCACCTTTATTCAATGATGGGGTTAGCATCTGAATGTGGGAAAAAATAAATTATCTTTCCAAAAGTCTATGTGATGTTAATCTTCTAAATGAGAATTGTTTTTCATATTAACTTAGGATCAGTCAGTGGCCACGCCCCCGCGAGCCACAGACATTACACGGAACGCCCACGCGAGCCACAGACATTACACGGAACGCCCCCGTGAGCACAGACATTACACGGAACGCCCCCGCGAGGTCACATACATTACACGGTGTCATGGAACACCCCCTTTTCCACTAAAAGTTTTAAAAAACACTTGACAAAATGTACATTAGACCAGAAAACATGGAAGCTGTCGCTACATGTTGAAATGGTTGGCAACTCTACCAAAAGGACAAGAACAGAGAATGTGGAGATCATTCCCATTTTGAAATGGCTAAGAACTCTATAAACTAAAGAACAATTATTCAGACTGCAGCAGTTTTAATACTTTAGTCTGGTAAATGCAACCGGCCGAACGATCGAATAGTACTCTGACGTATCCTTTATAACAAGCTACAACTCCGTAAGACTGATCGCTGGTGGACAAAACAGAGACTGTCGACAATCTATCCAGCAGACGGACCAGTGATCGCAGAGAGCAACAACAAAGGCATACACTCGTAAATATGTAAATTGCAATTTATTTTCGGATGAGTGGTTGTTCATGTTCAAAGTACAAGCATGTCCATGAGTGTGGTGTATGTACGGGGGTCCACTCCGAGTTTCCCGCTCTTGAGCTGGCCCCACCCCTTTCCTTTGTCTACAAAGCCGTCATATCGGCTTATCCCACTAGGGACATAGCAGTGTATCATGTCAGCAACCAATGATTAACTATTGCGTGTGTGTTTTATGTAATTGATTAGTTAGTAAATAAATAATTAAGCCAATTTGTATATCGCTGATTCATGATTTTTGATGCGAGGGTTCGTGCAGATATCCAAGGGTTTGTGACATTCAGGAATGAGACTGACGAGGTAATAATACATTAATAGAAGACTAAATCGATAAGATATGAAAATATCTGAAGAGTTCATCCGGGAAATAGACTAAACATTTTCCCGTGGTGCCCCAACTTCCTAGTTAATTAAAGTTACATGATTAGTTTAATCACGTAAGGAATAATTACACATAGAGAATTGATTTGATAATATAACAATCTTCACATGACAGCAAACGCTACGACACCAGGCATCGGCACACATTTCAGCAAATAAACACCGTGTCAAATAAACGGCGGGTCTAAATGAACTGATTTCAAGGTTACAAATGGACAACTCTGATATTCCCACGGGCATTAAAAAAATATTCACTACTCGCTGCCAGCCATGGTGTCAACTAAAAGAAAATGACATCAAATTCAAGCTAGCAGTGATCAAATTGGCAGAACAACATTTGGGTGAGGCAACAGCCAGGCAATCTGGAATCGATCCAAAACGAGTGAGAGAACGGCGAAGTCAAAAAGTGGAAAATCAGAAGAGGGCGAGACTGCAGGGTGGGGGTGGGGGGGTTAGTAAGGAAATAGAAGCCTGTCTCTAATAAGCGCTGGTTGTGTTCAGTGATTAAAGCAAATTAACCGCCAGGCTATTAATTGAAATTTAACGGTAGAGAGCTTTTTGCAAGTCTGGCCGGTACGTACCTTAATGAGTTTGGTCTGTATCTCTCCATCAGAGGCCACGTCTTGGTGAGTGAGCATGTACTTGTCACACTTGGCCAGGGCCTTCTCGCTGGGGGCAGAGACCTTAATGGCGTTGGAACCCAGGATGGGCTGCATCACCGTGTCCAGCTCCACGTTCGACGACGGCTTGTGGTTCACCCACCTCTCCCCGCCCGCAGAGTGGGAGCGCCTGTGGACCGCACGCACCGGGGTACCCGTCTGGTCGTCGACGGAAACGAAGCAGAGGGGACAGCCAGAGTCAGAGCATCATGTGTTGCTAACAATAAAACCATTCCATTGCTGGAGTTAGTGACAGTAATAGAACATCAACTCTACAGGAAGTACAATCTAGCCAACCAAACCACTCAATCTGATTCCATCAGGGATCAGTCATCATGGTGGTAGAAATCGACTGAAACATGGTTTGATAGTGGACATGTTGTTATACATTGATGTTTTAGGAGGAACAACCAATCCTGTTACGTTAGAAAATCATTTTATTTCGGTCTAAAGTGTAAACAAGAACATAGTACCAGTTATATAGAGGGAGGAGCGTTCACAAACCTAAAGGTCAGCTGATGAGCTGGTTAGAGTAATCTACTGCAGTTCTGCTACCTACCAGATGACCTTACCACCTTAGTCTGTTGAGACTCACTGACCCTGTAATCTCCTTCCTGCTCCTCTAGGTCTAGATCACAGGTCTGGTCAGGAACCTCTCTCTCTTCCTCTCTGTCCCAACACCTGCCTCTCCTCCTGCTAAGGCTGCTGGGTAGACCCTGGGTCTGAGCTAGGGTTCTAGTCTTAAGGGTCCGGTACTGGGCCGGGTTAGCGATAGCGTGTCTGTCCTGAGGGACTCTCTGCTCCCACTCTGAGATGCAGGAGGTTACAGAGGGGGAACTGGTGCTGTCACTCTGCGGAGGGGAGGTGGGGTGGGAGCCCGGCCACCGCCTGACCTGCTGAGGATGGGGAGGGGCGTACACTGGGTCTAGGGCCTGGCTGGACCTGGAGTGGACGGGCTGCAGGGCAAAGTATGGTGGTGGTGCAGATAGACAAGTCAACCAGCTAGTTGGGATACATAGCATCCATCCATCCATTACATACCATCCATCCATTTACATACCATCCATCCATTACATCCATCCATCCATCCAATACATGGCTGCCTGCACACACTAACAAACATACACAGGCTGCATACACACCAGATAGACAACACACAATTACATAATGTTACATCTAATCAAAGTCAGTGGATTCATATAAACCTTCCACAAAAGGTCAGGGTCAGTAAATTGAAATCGTTAAGTCCACATTGTAAAATAACAAGTAGATGTGTTTTCACATCATGATTAACAGACCAGTCAGTAGATGTGTTTTCACATCATGATTAACAGACCAGTCAGTAGATGTGTTTTCACATCATGATTAACAGACCAGTCAGTAGATGTGTTTTCACATCATGATTAACAGACCAGTCAGTAGATGTGTTTTCACATCATGATTAACAGACCAGTCAGTAGATGTGTTTTCACATCATGATTAACAGACCAGTCAGTAGATGTGTTTTCACATCATGATTAACAGGCCAGTCAGTAGATGTGTTTTCACATCATGATTAACAGACCAGTCAGTAGATGTGTTTTCACATCATGATTAACAGACCAGTCAGTAGATGTGTTTTCACATCATGATTAACAGACCAGTCAGTAGATGTGTTTTCACATCATGATTAACAGACCAGTCAGTCAGCTGAGGCTGGTCAACCTGTTAGCAGTAAAGGGGGAAACAGTAGTTTGTTTTGGAGAGGGGATTCCGTTTGCTTCCTTTGATTAGGAAAACACTTCAGTAGGGTATATTAACTGGATGAGTCAGTGCTCTAGAAGCACCATGTCGTGGTAACGTACGGGAACGGGTGACGGCGAGGCCGATCTCTTGGCGGGGACGCGGTCCTTCTCCCGGGAGGGGCGCTGGGGCTTGTCGGGGGCGGGGCGCTGGTCTGAGGGGGTCTTGCTCTCCGTCACGATGGCCTTCAGCTGCTTCAGCTTCTCGTCTTTCACCCACAGCTTGTTCTGCATCTCCAGCTGCTTGGCACACACACGACGCTCCTGGAAACACAAACCAGAACCAGCGTTAATACACCTACTACAGGTGATTGTTGTACCGGTTAATACAACTACTACAGGTGATTGTTGTACCGGTTAATACACCTACTACAGGTGATTGTTGTACCGGTTAATACAACTACTACAGGTGATTGTTGTACCGGTTAATACAACTACTACAGGTGATTGTTGTACCGGTTAATACACCTACTACAGGTGATTGTTGTACCGGTTAATACACCTACTACAGGTGATTGTTGTACCGGTTAATACAACTACTACAGGTGATTGTTGTACCGGTTAATACACCTACTACAGGTGATTGTTGTACCGGTTAATACAACTACTACAGGTGATTGTTGTACCGGTTAATACACCTACTACAGGTGATTGTTGTACCGGTTAATACACCTACTACAGGTGATTGTTGTACCGGTTAATACAACTACTACAGGTGATTGTTGTACCGGTTAATACACCTACTACAGGTGATTGTTGTACCGGTTAATACAACTACTACAGGTGATTGTTGTACCGGTTAATACAACTACTACAGGTGATTGTTGTACCGGTTAATACACCTACTACAGGTGATTGTTGTACCGGTTAATACAACTACTACAGGTGATTGTTGTACCGGTTAATACAACTACTACAGGTGATTGTTGTACTAGTTAATACAACTACTACAGGTGATTGTTGTACCGGTTAATACACCTACTACAGGTGATTGTTGTACCGGTTAATACAACTACTACAGGTGATTGTTGTACCGGTTAATACAACTACTACAGGTGATTGTTGTACCGGTTAATACAACTACTACAGGTGATTGTTGTACCGGTTAATACACTCGCCCAGGTGATTGTTGTACCGGTTAATACACTCGCCCAGGTGATTGTTGTACCGGTTAATACACCTACTACAGGTGATTGTTGTACCGGTTAATACAACTACTACAGGTGATTGTTGTACCGGTTAATACAACTACTACAGGTGATTGTTGTACCGGTTAATACACCTACTACAGGTGATTGTTGTACCGGTTAATACAACTACTACAGGTGATTGTTGTACCGGTTAATACACTCGCCCAGGTGATTGTTGTACCGGTTAATACACCTACTACAGGTGATTGTTGTACCGGTTAATACACCTACTACAGGTGATTGTTGTACCGGTTAATACACTCGCCCAGGTGATTGTTGTACCGGTTAATACACCTACTACAGGTGATTGTTGTACCGGTTAATACAACTACTACAGGTGATTGTTGTACCGGTTAATACAACTACTACAGGTGATTGTTGTACCGGTTAATACACCTACTACAGGTGATTGTTGTACCGGTTAATACAACTACTACAGGTGATTGTTGTACCGGTTAATACAACTACTACAGGTGATTGTTGTACCGGTTAATACACCTACTACAGGTGATTGTTGTACCGGTTAATACACCTACTACAGGTGATTGTTGTACCGGTTAATACACTCGCCCAGGTGATTGTTGTACCGGTTAATACAACTACTACAGGTGATTGTTGTACCGGTTAATACAACTACTACAGGTGATTGTTGTACCGGTTAATACAACTACTACAGGTGATTGTTGTACCGGTTAATACAACTACTACAGGTGATTGTTGTACCAGTTAATACAACTACTACAGGTGATTGTTGTACCGGTTAATACAACTACTACAGGTGATTGTTGTACCGGTTAATACACCTACTACAGGTGATTGTTGTACCGGTTAATACACCTACTACAGGTGATTGTTGTACCGGTTAATACACCTACTACAGGTGATTGTTGTACCGGTTAATACAACTACTACAGGTGATTGTTGTACCGGTTAATACAACTACTACAGGTGATTGTTGTACCGGTTAATACACCTACTACAGGTGATTGTTGTACCGGTTAATACACCTACTACAGGTGATTGTTGTACCGGTTAATACAACTACTACAGGTGATTGTTGTACCGGTTAATACACCTACTACAGGTGATTGTTGTACCGGTTAATACACCTACTACAGGTGATTGTTGTACCGGTTAATACAACTACTACAGGTGATTGTTGTACCGGTTAATACACCTACTACAGGTGATTGTTGTACCGGTTAATACACCTACTACAGGTGATTGTTGTACCGGTTAATACAACTACTACAGGTGATTGTTGTACCGGTTAATACAACTACTACAGGTGATTGTTGTACCGGTTAATACAACTACTACAGGTGATTGTTGTACCGGTTAATACAACTACTACAGGTGATTGTTGTACCGGTTAATACACCTACTACAGGTGATTGTTGTACCGGTTAATACAACTACTACAGGTGATTGTTGTACCGGTTAATACAACTACTACAGGTGATTGTTGTACCGGTTAATACAACTACTACAGGTGATTGTTGTACCGGTTAATACAACTACTACAGGTGATTGTTGTACCGGTTAATACACCTACTACAGGTGATTGTTGTACCGGTTAATACACCTACTACAGGTGATTGTTGTACCGGTTAATACAACTACTACAGGTGATTGTTGTACCGGTTAATACAACTACTACAGGTGATTGTTGTACCGGTTAATACAACTACTACAGGTGATTGTTGTACCGGTTAATACAACTACTACAGGTGATTGTTGTACCGGTTAATACAACTACTACAGGTGATTGTTGTACCGGTTAATACAACTACTACAGGTGATTGTTGTACCGGTTAATACAACTACTACAGGTGATTGTTGTACCGGTTAATACACCTACTACAGGTGATTGTTGTACCGGTTAATACAACTACTACAGGTGATTGTTGTACCGGTTAATACAACTACTACAGGTGATTGTTGTACCGGTTAATACAACTACTACAGGTGATTGTTGTACCGGTTAATACAACTACTACAGGTGATTGTTGTACCGGTTAATACACCTACTACAGGTGATTGTTGTACCGGTTAATACACCTACTACAGGTGATTGTTGTACCGGTTAATACACCTACTACAGGTGATTGTTGTACCGGTTAATACACCTACTACAGGTGATTGTTGTACCGGTTAATACACCTACTACAGGTGATTGTTGTACCGGTTAATACAACTACTACAGGTGATTGTTGTACCGGTTAATACAACTACTACAGGTGATTGTTGTACCGGTTAATACAACTACTACAGGTGATTGTTGTACCGGTTAATACAACTACTACAGGTGATTGTTGTACCGGTTAATACAACTACTACAGGTGATTGTTGTACCGGTTAATACACCTACTACAGGTGATTGTTGTACTAGTTAATACACCTACTACAGGTGATTGTTGTACCAGTTAATACAACTACTACAGGTGATTGTTGTACCGGTTAATACAACTACTACAGGTGATTGTTGTACCGGTTAATACACTCGCCCAGGTGATTGTTGTACCAGTTAATACACCTACTACAGGTGATTGTTGTACCGGTTAATACAACTACTACAGGTGATTGTTGTACCAGTTAATACAACTACTACAGGTGATTGTTGTACCGGTTAATACAACTACTACAGGTGATTGTTGTACCGGTTAATACAACTACTACAGGTGATTGTTGTACCGGTTAATACACTCGCCCAGGTGATTGTTGTACCGGTTAATACACTCGCCCAGGTGATTGTTGTACCGGTTAATACACCTACTACAGGTGATTGTTGTACCGGTTAATACAACTACTACAGGTGATTGTTGTACCGGTTAATACAACTACTACAGGTGATTGTTGTACCGGTTAATACACTCGCCCAGGTGATTGTTGTACCGGTTAATACACCTACTACAGGTGATTGTTGTACCGGTTAATACACCTACTACAGGTGATTGTTGTACCGGTTAATACAACTACTACAGGTGATTGTTGTACCGGTTAATACACTCGCCCAGGTGATTGTTGTACCGGTTAATACACCTACTACAGGTGATTGTTGTACCAGTTAATACACCTACTACAGGTGATTGTTGTACCGGTTAATACAACTACTACAGGTGATTGTTGTACCGGTTAATACAACTACTACAGGTGATTGTTGTACCGGTTAATACACCTACTACAGGTGATTGTTGTACCAGTTAATACAACTACTACAGGTGATTGTTGTACCGGTTAATACAACTACTACAGGTGATTGTTGTACCAGTTAATACAACTACTACAGGTGATTGTTGTACCGGTTAATACACCTACTACAGGTGATTGTTGTACCGGTTAATACACCTACTACAGGTGATTGTTGTACCGGTTAATACAACTACTACAGGTGATTGTTGTACCGGTTAATACACCTACTACAGGTGATTGTTGTACCGGTTAATACACCTACTACAGGTGATTGTTGTACCGGTTAATACACCTACTACAGGTGATTGTGTGTACCGGTTAATACACTACTACAGGTGATTGTTGTACCGGTTAATACACTCGCCCAGGTGATTGTGGTACCGGTTAATACACCTACTACAGGTGATTGTTGTACCGGTTAATACACCTACTACAGGTATTGTTGTACCGGTTAATACAACTACTACAGGTGATTGTTGTACCGGTAATACACCTACTCCAGGTGATTGTGTACCGGTTAATACAACTCCTACAGGTGATTGTTGTACCGGTTTAATACACCTACTACAGGTGAATTGTTGTACCGGTTAATACACCTACTACAGGTGATTGTTGTACCGGTTAAACACCCTACTACAGTGATTGTTTGTATTCCGGTAATCCACGCAGGTGATTGTTGTACCGGTTAATACAACTACTACAGGTGATTGTTGTACCGGTTTAATACAACTACTACAGGTGATTGTTGTACCGGTTAATACAACTACTACAGGTGATTGTTGTACCGGTTAATACAACTACTACAGGTGATTGTTGTACCGGTTAATACAACTACTACAGGTGATTGTTGTACCGGTTAATACAACTACTACAGGTGATTGTTGTACCGGTTAATACACCTACTACAGGTGATTGTTGTACCAGTTAATACACCTACTACAGGTGATTGTTGTACCGGTTAATACACCTACTACAGGTGATTGTTGTACCGGTTAATACACCTACTACAGGTGATTGTTGTACCGGTTAATACACCTACTACAGGTGATTGTTGTACCGGTTATACACCTACTACAGGTGATTGTTGTACCGGTTAATACACCTACTACAGGTGATTGTTGTACCGGTTAATACACCTACTACAGGTGATTGTTGTACCAGTTAATACACTCGCCCAGGTGATTGTTGTACTAGTTAATACACTCGCCCAGGTGATTGTTGTACCGGTTAATACACCTACTACAGGTGATTGTTGTACCGGTTAATACAACTACTACAGGTGATTGTTGTACCGGTTAATACACCTACTACAGGTGATTGTTGTACCGGTTTAATACAACTACTACAGGTGATTGTTTGTACCGGTTAATACACCTACTACAGGTGATTGTTGTACCGGTTAATACAACTACTACAGGTGATTGTTGTACCGGTTAATACAACTACTACAGGTGATTGTTGTACCGTTAATACAACTACTACAGGTGATTGTTGTACCGGTTAATACACCTACTACAGTGATTGTTGTACCGGTTAATACAACTTACTACAGGTGATTGTTGTACGGTTAATACAACTACTACAGGTGATTGTCTGTACCGGTTAATACACCTACTACAGGTGATTGTTGTGTACCGGTTAATACAACTACTACAGGTGAATTTGTTACCGGTTAATACACACTTACCTACAGGTGAATTGTTGTAACCCACGGTTAATTACACTACTACTAGGGTGATTGTTGTACCCGGTTAATACAACTACTACAGGTGATTGTATGTAACCGGTTAATACACCTACTACAGGTGATTGTTGTACCGGTTAATACACTCGCCCAGGTGATTGTTGGTACCGGTGTAAATTACAACTACTACAGGTGATTGTTTGTACCGGTTTAATACACCTACTACAGTGTGGATTGTTTGTATACGGTTAATACAAACTAATACAAGGTGATTGTTTGTAACGGTAATACAACTACTACAGGTGATTGTTGTACCGGTTATACACCTACTACAGGTGATTGTTGTACCGGTTAATACACCTACTAAGCAGGTGATTGTTGTACCGGTTATACAACTACTACAGGTGATTGTTGTACCGGTTAATACAACTACTACAGGTGATTGTTGTACCGGTTAATACAACTACTACAGGTGATTGTTGTACGGTTAATACAACTACTACAGGTGATTGTTGTACCGGTTAATACAACCTACTACAGGTGATTGTTGTACCGGTTAATACACCTACTACAGGTGATTGTTGTACCGGTTAATACACCTACTACAGGTGATTGTTGTACCTGGTTAATACAACTACTACAGGTGATTGTTGTACGGTTAATACAACTACTACAGGTGATTGTTGTACCGGTTAATACAACTACTCCAGGTGATTGTTGTATCCGGTTAATACAACTACTACAGGGATTGTTGTACCGGTTAATACACCTACTACCAGGTGATTGTTGTACCGGTAATACAACTACTACAGGTGATTGTTGTACCGGTTAATACAACTACTACAGGTGATTGTTGTACCGGTTAAATACACCTACTACAGGTGATTGTTGTACCGTTAATACACCTACTACAGGTGATTGTTGTACCGGTTACTACAACTACTACAGGTGATTGTTGTACCGGT
The DNA here is from genome assembly GCF_016432855.1 of Salvelinus namaycush. Classification (NCBI taxonomy): domain Eukaryota; kingdom Metazoa; phylum Chordata; class Actinopteri; order Salmoniformes; family Salmonidae; genus Salvelinus; species Salvelinus namaycush. Next base: position 49,204,691 of record NC_052327.1, on the reverse strand, counting down.
TAATACAACTACTACAGGTGATTGTTGTAACCGGTTAATACACCTACTACAGGTGATTGTTGTACCGGTTAATACACTACTACAGGTGATTGTTTGTACCGGTTAATACAACTACTACAGGTGATTGTTGTACCGGTGAATACACTCGCCCAGGTGATTGTTGTACCAGTTAATACTACCCCAGGTGATTGTTGTACCGGTAATACTCCCACAGGTGATTGTTGTACCGGTTAATACACTCGCCAGGTGATTGTTGTACCGTTAATACAACTACTACAGGTGATTGTTGTACCGGTTAATACAACTACTACAGGTGAGTTGTTGTACCGGTTAATACACCTACTAGGTGATGTTGTACCGTTATACAACTACTACAGGTGATTTGTTGTACCGGTAATACACCTACTACAGGTGATTGTGTACGGTTTAATACACCTACTACAGGTGATTGTTGTACCGGTTAATACAACTACTACAGGTGATTGTTGTACCGGTTAATACACCTACTACAGGTGATTGTTGTACCGGTTAATACAACTACTACAGGTGATTGTTGTACCGGTTAATACACCTACTACAGGTGATTGTTGTACGGTTAATACAACTACTACAGGTGTGTTGTACCGGTTAATACAACTACTACAGGTGATTGTTGTACCGGTTAATACAACTACTACAGGTGATTTTGTACCGGTTAATACACCTACTACAGGTGATTGTTGTACCGGTTAATACAACTACTACAGGTGATTGTTGTACCGGTTAATACAACTACTACAGGTGATTGTTGTACCGGTTAATACACCTACTACAGGTGATTGTTGTACCGGTTAATACAACTACTACAGGTGATTGTTGTACCGGTTAATACAACTACTACAGGTGATTGTTGTACCGGTTAATACAACTACTACAGGTGATTGTTGTACCGGTTAATACACCTACTACAGGTGATTGTTGTACCGGTTAATACAACTACTACAGGTGATTGTTGTACCGGTTAATACACCTACTACAGTGATGTGTTGTACGGTTAATACACCTACTACAGGTGATTGTTGTACCGGTTAATACAACTACTACAGGTGATTGTTGTACCGGTTAATACACCTACTACAGGTGTGTTGTACCGGTTAATACAACTACTACAGGTGATTGTTGTACCGGTTAATACAACTACTACAGGTGATTGTTGTACCGGTTAATACAACTACTACAGGTGATTGTTGTACCAGTTAATACACCTACTACAGGTGATTGTTGTACCGGTTAATACACCTACTACAGGTGATTGTTGTACCGGTTAATACAACTACTACAGGTGATTGTTGTACCGGTTAATACACCTACTACAGGTGATTGTTGTACCGGTTAATACAACTACTACAGGTGATTGTTGTACCGGTTAATACAACTACTACAGGTGATTGTTGTACCGGTTAATACACCTACTACAGGTGATTGTTGTACCGGTTAATACACCTACTACAGGTGATTGTTGTACTAGTTAATACACCTACTACAGGTGATTGTTGTACTAGTTAATACACCTACTACAGGTGATTGTTGTACCGGTTAATACACCTACTACAGGTGATTGTTGTACCGGTTAATACAACTACTACAGGTGATTGTTGTACCGGTTAATACACCTACTACAGGTGATTGTTGTACCGGTTAATACACCTACTACAGGTGATTGTTGTACCGGTTAATACAACTACTACAGGTGATTGTTGTACCAGTTAATACAACTACTACAGGTGATTGTTGTACCGGTTAATACAACTACTACAGGTGATTGTTGTACTAGTTAATACAACTACTACAGGTGATTGTTGTACCAGTTAATACACCTACTACAGGTGATTGTTGTACCGGTTAATACACTCGCCCAGGTGATTGTTGTACCGGTTAATACAACTACTACAGGTGATTGTTGTACCGGTTAATACACCTACTACAGGTGATTGTTGTACCAGTTAATACAACTACTACAGGTGATTGTTGTACCGGTTAATACAACTACTACAGGTGATTGTTGTACCGGTTAATACACCTACTACAGGTGATTGTTGTACCAGTTAATACAACTACTACAGGTGATTGTTGTACCGGTTAATACAACTACTACAGGTGATTGTTGTACCGGTTAATACTCGCCCAGGTGATTGTTGTACCAGTTAATACTCGCCCAGGTGATTGTTGTACCAGTTAATACTCGCCCAGGTGATTGTTGTACCAGTTAATACTCGCCCAGGTGATTGTTGTACCAGTTAATACTCGCCCAGGTGATTGTTGTACCAGTTAATACTCGCCCAGGTGATTGTTGTACCAGTTAATACTCGCCCAGGTGATTGTTGTACCAGTTAATACTCGCCCAGGTGATTGTTGTACTAGTTAATACTCGCCCAGGTGATTGTTGTACTAGTTAATACTCGCCCAGGTGATTGTTGTACCAGTTAATACTCGCCCAGGTGATTGTTGTACTAGTTAATACTCGCCCAGGTGATTGTTGTACTAGTTAATACTCGCCCAGGTGATTGTTGTACAAGTTAATACTCGCCCAGGTGATTGTTGTACAAGTTAATACTCGCCCAGGTGATTGTTGTACCAGTTAATACTCGCCCAGGTGATTGTTGTACTAGTTAATACTCGCCCAGGTGATTGTTGTACTAGTTAATACTCGCCCAGGTGATTGTTGTACAAGTTAATACGGGTCCTGAGTTCTTGGTTTTTAATGCTTAATGGAGTAAGTTAACTAACGAGTAGGAAAACAGATGAAGCACCCTGATGAAGTCTGCTCTACGTTTCTACGTTACTTGTGTTCTTCAAAGTGCTTGCCACCAGTTGATAGCCACCAGTTGATAGCCACCAGTTGATAGCCACCAGTTGATAGCCACCAGTTGATAGCCACCAGTTGATAGCCACCAGTTGATAGCCACCAGTTGATAGCCACCAGTTGATAGCCACCAGTTGATAGCCACCAGTTGATAGCCACCAGTTGATAGCCACCAGTTGATAGCCACCAGTTGATAGCCAGCTGCTCTGACCAACTACAGTGAAGTCTAACAGAGCATTCTACTTTATTTGTTTCTTTCTAATTAATTGGAGCCACCCGGCTAGTGCTGGGACTGTATTTCCAGACCCGAGTGCACACCATCTGTGCATATACAAGCTAGCCATGACTGAAGATGGTAGCCAGTCTACAAAAGCCATGAAATGTGAGAACTGTAAATTATGTTTGTTTTAGTGTAAAAGAAGGACCCTCGCCACCTTCCTTTGTGAAAAATGCAAAGACATTTGTGACTTAAAGGGTGGGATGATTTGGCCTCACTTGGAGAACAAGGAGCTTCAGGAGCGACCGGCCTTACTGAAGGATGCTACCCAATAACAGGAGGCATTTGAGAGCGCCACCCTGAACGATCAGGCCAAGCACCAATCAGACGGGGTTCCTCAGCTATAGTGGCAGAGGGAGGGAGTGCTCAGGAACCATTCTGACAAATACTACCTGCTAAACAAATCAAAATGGGGCCTTCACACGCCTCACAGGCTGCCTGCGCTACCCCTCATCCAGCGGAGCATTGTTGAAGGTGCCCACGGTAATTCACAGCGGTTACTCACGATTCCATCAGACCCGGATCTGCGGCTGTTTAACCACTATCCACCACTATTTTAATAATGTGAAATGTTAGAATAATAGTAGAGAGAATTATTTATTTCAGGTTTTATTTCTTTCATCACATTCCCAGTGGGTTAGAAGTTTACATACACTCAATTAGTATTTGGTAGCATTGCCTTTAAATTGTTTAACTTGGGTCAAACGTTTTGGGTAGCCTTCTACAAGCTTCCTACAATAACTTGGGTGAATTTTGGCCCATTCCTCCTGACAGAGTTGGTGTAACTGAGTCAGGTTTGCTCGCACACACTTTTTCAGTTCTGGCCACACATTTTCTATAAGATTGAGGTCAGGGCTTTGTGATGGCCACTCCAATACCTTGACTTTGTTATCCTTAAGCCATTTTGCCACAACTTTGGAAGTATGCTTGGGGTCATTGTCCATTTGGAAGACCCATTTGCGACCAAGCTTTAACTTCCTGACTGATGTCTTGAGATGTTGCTTCTATATATCCACATAATTTCCCTCCCTCATGATGCCATCTATTTTGTGAAGTGTACCTGTCCCTCCTGCAGCAAAGCACCCCCACAACATGATGCTGCCACCCCCGTGCTTCACGGTTGGGATGGTGTTCTTCAGCTTGCAAGCCTCCTCCTTTTTCCTCTAAACATAACGATGGTCATTATGGCCAAACAGTTATATTTCTGTTACATCAGACCAGAGGACATTTCTCCAAAAAGTACGATCTTTGTCCCCATGTGCAGTTGCAAACCGTAGTGTGGCTTTTTTATGGCGGTTTTGGAGCAGTGGCTTCTTCCTTGCTGAGCGGCATTTCAGGTTATGTCGATATAGGACACGTTTTACTGTGGATATAGATACTTTTGTACCTGCTTCCTCCAGCATCTTCACAAGGTCCTTTGCTGTTGTTCTGGGATTGATTTGCAATTGTCGCACCAAAGTACGTTCATCTCTATGAGACAGAACGCGTCTCCTTCCTGAGCGGTATGACGGCTGCGTAGTCCCATGGTGTTTATATTTGCGTACTATTGTTTGTACAGATGAACGTGGTACCTTCAGGCGTTTAGAAATTGCTCCCAAGGATGAACCCGACTTGTGGAGGTCTACAATTCTTTTTCTGAGGTCTTGGCTGATTTCTTTTGATTTTCCCATGATGTCAAGCAAAGAGGCACTGAGATTGAAGGTAGGTCTTGAAATACATCCACAGGTACACCTCCAATTGACTCAAATGATGTCAATTAGCCTATCAGAAGCTTCTAAACCCATGACATTATTTTCTGGAATTTTCCAGAAAGGCTCAGTAAACTTCTGACCCACTGGAATTGTGAAACAGTGAGTTATAATTGAAATAGTCTTATTGTCTGTAAACAATTGTTGGAAAAATGACTTGTGTCATGCACAAAGTAGATGTCCTAACTGACTTGCCAAAACTATAGTTTGTTAACAAGAAATTTGTGGAGTGGTTGAAAAACAAGTTAATTGACTCCAACCTAAGTGTACGTAAACTTCCGACTTCAACTGTATATATATATATATATATACACACACACACACACAATAATCTATAATGACAACATGTTTGCTATTTTTTATATTATATACATATAAAAAAATAGCAAACATTTTGTCATTATAGATTACTGTGTGTAGATTGATAAGAAAAATGTTTTAATTAATCCATTTTAGAATAAGGCTGTAACAAAATGTGGAAAACGTCAAGGGGCCTGAATACTTCCTGAATGCACTGTATGCAGGAATCCCTTTGCCGATTTAAAACTTGAGCAAAACTAAATACACTGTTTTTAAAGTCTGGTAAGAATGTTCCAGATTAACTGCATTTTCATTAGACGGTTCTCCAATGGAACGTGTTCCTGCAGATAAATACTGAGGCCTTTGGATTGATCTGGATTGGACGTTTATAAAACATATAGATGAGCTGGTTAACTTCTTCTGGCTGAGGAAGCTAAGGTTTAAAGTGGTCTTTTTCTACAGAAACAGATGGTGTCTTTCTCTAAGCGGTAGGAGGCAGATTATTCAGTCAACCTTTTTATCGGTTGTTGATTATGGTGATGTTATTTATCAAAGTGCAGCTGCTACTACTGTTAAACCTTTAGATGTCATCTCCCATAGTGCCCTTCGTTTTGTTACAGGTGAAAGTTGATACTCATCACTGTTTCCTGTATCAAAAGTTTGGCTGGACTTGGATAAAGCCCCGTAGATCTCTCCATTTCTCCGTTTTTGTTTACAAGCCCCAGGGCAAAGATCCCCCTCCTGCGGCACAGAGAGAGATCCTCCTCCTCTAGTCTACTCACACACTCCTTCTCCCACTTGTGTTTGGTGTCCTGGACCATGCCCTGCATGCGTTGCTCCATGCGTCTCTTCTCCGTCTGCTCTCTCTGCAGACGCTGCTCTCTGCTCTCCAGCTCCTGCTGCAACGTACGCTTGTCATCCTCATAGATGTTGGTGGTCTTCTGCAGGATCTCAATCTGACGGAGAGCGAGAGAGAGATGTTAAGTGACAGTACATGGCACTACAGACCAGGAAATACCTGACCGGTTCACTAGGGCTGATCCCATTTAGTCGACTGGTTGATTGATTGGTGGACAAAGACTAACTGCATTGTGTGAATTGTTTGCGTTTGAGTGTCTATCAATTCTCCATTACATATAATCACCAGCAGTACATTCTCTGTTAACCAAATAAACATTTGTAAATGATAGGAGTTATGGTAATTTATGTAAATACATTCACTATATTATTATTCCAGTCTTACTGTTGTCATTGTCTGAGAGGACACGTTGTTTGTAGAGCCTATGCTACACTTTTGAGGAAAAAGTTTGTTTATTTCATCGTTGTCAATTTAGTCATGGTCTTTGGAGAGCCCTTGTCAATGTTGAATAAGGAAGAGCACCTGGTTACACATAGAAGTAAGCCTATAGGCTACCCGGTTACACATAAAACTAGGCCTATAGGCTACCCGGTTACGCACAGAACTAGGCCTATAGGCTACCCGGTTACGCACAGAACTAGGCCTATAGGCTACCCGGTTACGCACAGAACTAGGCCTATAGGCTACCCGGTTACGCATAGAACTAGGCCTATAGGCTACCCGGTTACGCATAGAACTAGGCCTATAGGCTACCCGGTTACGCACAGAAGTAAGCCTATAGGCTACCCGGTTACGCACAGAAGTAAGCCTATAGGCTACCCGGTTACGCACAGAAGTAAGCCTATAGGCTACCCGGTTACGCACAGAAGTAAGCCTATAGGCTACCCGGTTACGCACAGAAGTAAGCCTATAGGCTACCCGGTTACGCACAGAAGTAAGCCTATAGGCTACCCGGTTACGCACAGAAGTAAGCCTATAGGCTACCCGGTTACGCACAGAAGTAAGCCTATAGGCTACCCGGTTACGCACAGAAGTAAGCCTATAGGCTACCCGGTTACGCACAGAAGTAAGCCTATAGGCTACCCGGTTACGCACAGAAGTAAGCCTATAGGCTACCCGGTTACGCACAGAAGTAGGCCTATAGGCTACCCGGTTACGCACAGAAGTAGGCCTATAGGCTACCCGGTTACGCACAGAAGTAGGCCTATAGGCTACCCGGTTACACATAAAACTAGGCCTATAGGCTACCCGGTTACACACAGAGAACTAGGCCTATAGGCTACCCGGTTACACACAGAGAACTAGGCCTATAGGCTACCCGGTTACACACAGAGAACTAGGCCTATAGGCTACCCGGTTACACACAGAGAACTAGGCCTATAGGCTACCCGGTTACACACAGAGAACTAGGCCTATAGGCTACCCGGTTACACACAGAGAACTAGGCCTATAGGCTACCCGGTTACACACAGAGAACTAGGCCTATAGGCTACCCGGTTACACAGAGAACTAAGCCTATAGGCTACCCGGTTACACAGAGAACTAAGCCTATAGGCTACCCGGTTACACAGAGAACTAAGCCTATAGGCTACCCGGTTACACAGAGAACTAAGCCTATAGGCTACCCGGTTACACAGAGAACTAAGCCTATAGGCTACCCGGTTACACAGAGAACTAGGCCTATAGGCTACCCGGTTACACAGAGAACTAGGCCTATAGGCTACCCGGTTACACATAGAACTAGGCCTATAGGCTACCCGGTTACACATAGAACTAGGCCTATAGGCTACCCGGTTACACATAGAACTAGGCCTATAGGCTACCCGGTTACACATAGAACTAGGCCTATAGGCTACCCGGTTACACATAGAACTAGGCCTATAGGCTACCCGGTTACACAGAGAAGTAAGCCTATAGGCTACCCGGTTACACAGAGAAGTAAGCCTATAGGCTACCCGGTTACACAGAGAACTAGGCCTATAGGCTACCCGGTTACACATAGAACTAGGCCTATAGGCTACCCGGTTACACATAGAACTAGGCCTATAGGCTACCCGGTTACACATAGAACTAGGCCTATAGGCTACCCGGTTACACATAGAACTAGGCCTATAGGCTACCCGGTTACACATAGAACTAGGCCTATAGGCTACCCGGTTACACATAGAACTAGGCCTATAGGCTACCCGGTTACACATAGAACTAGGCCTATAGGCTACCCGGTTACACATAGAACTAGGCCTATAGGCTACCCGGTTACACATAGAACTAGGCCTATAGGCTACCCGGTTACACATAGAACTAGGCCTATAGGCTACCCGGTTACACATAGAACTAGGCCTATAGGCTACCCGGTTACACATAGAACTAGGCCTATAGGCTACCCGGTTACACATAGAACTAGGCCTATAGGCTACCCGGTTACGCATAAAACTAGGCCTATAGGCTACCCGGTTACGCACAGAACTAGGCCTATAGGCTACCCGGTTACGCACAGAACTAGGCCTATAGGCTACCCGGTTACGCATAGAACTAGGCCTATAGGCTACCCGGTTACGCATAGAACTAGGCCTATAGGCTACCCGGTTACGCATAGAACTAGGCCTATAGGCTACCCGGTTACGCATAGAACTAGGCCTATAGGCTACCCGGTTACGCATAGAACTAAGCCTATAGGCTACCCGGTTACGCATAGAAGTAAGCCTATAGGCTACCCGGTTACGCATAGAAGTAAGCCTATAGGCTACCCGGTTACACATAGAACTAGGCCTATAGGCTACCCGGTTACGCACAGAACTAGGCCTATAGGCTACCCGGTTACGCATAGAACTAGGCCTATAGGCTACCCGGTTACACACAGAACTAGGCCTATAGGCTACCCGGTTACACACAGAACTAGGCCTATAGGCTACCCGGTTACACACAGAACTAGGCCTATAGGCTACCCGGTTACACACAGAACTAGGCCTATAGGCTACCCGGTTACGCATAGAAGTAAGCCTATAGGCTACCCGGTTACGCATAGAAGTAAGCCTATAGGCTACCCGGTTACGCATAGAACTAGGCCTATAGGCTACCCGGTTACACATAGAACTAGGCCTATAGGCTACCCGGTTACACATAGAACTAGGCCTATAGGCTACCCGGTTACACACAGAACTGGGCTTATAGGCTACCCGGTTACACATAGAACTAGGCCTATAGGCTACCCGGTTACACATAGAACTAGGCCTATAGGCTACCCGGTTACACATAGAACTAGGCCTATAGGCTACCCGGTTACACATAGAACTAGGCCTATAGGCTACCTGGTTACACATAGAACTAGGCCTATAGGCTACCTGGTTACACACAGAACTAGGCCTATAGGCTACCTGGTTACACAGAACTAGGCCTATAGGCTACCTGGTTACACATAGAAGTAAGCCTATAGGCTACCTGGTTACACATTGAACTAGGCCTATAGGCTACCTGGTTACACAGAACTAGGCCTATAGGCTACCTGGTTACACATACGCCTATAGGCTACCTGGTTACACAGAGAACTAGGCCTATAGGCTACCTGGTTACACATAGAAGTAAGCCTATAGGCTACCTGGTTACACATTGAACTAGGCTTATAGGCTACCTGGTTACACATAGAAGTAAGCCTATAGGCTACCTGGTTACACATAGATGTAAGCCTATAGGCTACCTGGTTACACATTGAAGTAAGCCTATAGGCTACCAGAACTGTAGGCATATAAATGTGCCCATCTGGGGATCTGATAGTATTTCTTAACGCACCACCATCTCAAAGTAATGTTTTCACCTCAAAACAGCAAGTAAACAAAGTCTGTTTTTACATCTATTGAAAATGACAATAGTTCTTCAATGTATTAGAAAAATCTTTCCATCCCTCTTCCTTTCAATAACCACTCAATGTGAAAGGGAAAACATGTCATGCTCTGATCCAGGGGAAACTTCATGAAATAGGCCTGCCCACCTCATTACATCTTAGTCCTTACGCAAATAGCCTACAGCTATGTGTCCTGAGCTCAGTGGTGGGGAAACTCAGTCTGTCATGGCAAAAAGTTCCCCAGCCGCTGCATCGAAATGGCTGTCTGCCTGTCACCGACCCGACCGGTACACTCAATATGGCCGCCTGTATCTACCTGACTGGTACACTCATTATGGCCGTCTGTACCTACCTGACCGGTACACTAAATATGGCCGCCTGTCACCTACCCGACCGGTACACTCAATATGGCCGCCTGTACCTACCCGACCGGTACACTCAATATGGCCGCCTGTCACCTACCCGACTGGTACACTCCATATGGCCGCCTGTCGCCTACCTGACTGGTACACTCCATATGGCCGCCTGTCACCTACCCGACTGGTACACTCAATATGGCCGCCTGTACCTACCTGACTGGTACACTCCATATGGCCGTCTGTACCTACCTGACTGGTACACTCAATATGGCCGTCTGTACCTACCTGACTGGTACACTCAATATGGCCGCCTGTCACCTACCTGACTGGTACACTCAATATGGCCGCCTGTCACCTACCCGACTGGTACACTCCATATGGCCGCCTGTCACCTACCCGACTGGTACACTCAATATGGCCGCCTGTACCTACCTGACTGGTACACTCCATATGGCCGTCTGTACCTACCTGACTGGTACACTCAATATGGCCGTCTGTACCTACCTGACTGGTACACTCAATATGGCCGCCTGTCACCTACCTGACTGGTACACTCAATATGGCCGCCTGTCACCTACCTGACTTTGGAGCTTGTTCTCTGTCATACCTTGTAGTGATTGGTGAAGGCCAGCAGTATAGTCTGTACTATTTCATTGTGTTTACCTTGTACTCCAGCATCTTGGACTTCTTCTCCAGACGGTCTATCTCAGTCTTCTGGCTATGAAGGGTCTTGTCCTTCTCCCCCAGTTGACCTCTCTGGTCCTGGATGAAGTTCTCCTTGGAGACCAGGCTACTGTCCAGCTCCTGGAGCATGGACTTCAACATGTCGGCTGGATGGGGAAAGGGGAGGAAAGAGAAGGAAAGGAAAGAGAAGGAAAGGAAAGAGAAGGAAAGGAAAGAGAAGGAAAGGAAAGAGAAGGAAAACAAATTAAGACGTGATCAAAAAGCCGTAGAACCAGCCCTGTTGTACTCCTGGGTCCCCATCCTACCAGCCCTGTTGTACTCCTGGGTCCTCATCCTACCAGCCCTGTTGTACTCCTGGGTCCCCATCCTACCAGCCCTGTTGTACTCCTGGGTCCCCATCCTACCAGCCCTGTTGTACTCCTGGGTCCTCATCCTACCAGCCCTGTTGTACTCCTGGGTCCTCATCCTACCAGCCCTGTTGTACTCCTGGGTCCCCATCCTACCAGCCCTGTTGTACTCCTGGGTCCTCATCCTACCAGCCCTGTTGTACTCCTGGGTCATCATCCTACCAGCCCTGTTGTACTCCTGGGTCCCCATCCTACCAGCCCTGTTGTACTCCTGGGTCCTCATCCTACCAGCCCTGTTGTACTCCTGGGTCCTCATCCTACCAGCCCTGTTGTACTCCTGGGTCCTCATCCTACCAGCCCTGTTGTACTCCTGGGTCCTCATCCTACCAGCCCTGTTGTACTCCTGGGTCCTCATCCTACCAGCCCTGTTGTACTCCTGGGTCCTCATCCTACCAGCCCTGTTGTACTCCTGGGTCCCCATCCTACCAGCCCTGTTGTACTCCTGGGTCCCCATCCTACCAGCCCTGTTGTACTCCTGGGTCCTCATCCTACCAGCCCTGTTGTACTCCTGGGTCCTCATCCTACCAGCCCTGTTGTACTCCTGGGTCCTCATCCTACCAGCCCTGTTGTACTCCTGGGTCCTCATCCTACCAGCCCTGTTGTACTCCTGGGTCCTCATCCTACCAGCCCTGTCGGTACTCCTGGGTCCCCATCCTACCAGCCCTGTCGGTACTCCTGGGTCCCCATCCTACCAGCCCTGTCGGTACTCCTGGGTCCCCATCCTACCAGCCCTGTTGTACTCCTGGGTCCCCATCCTACCAGCCCTGTCGTACTCCTGGGTCCCCATCCTACCAGCCCTGTCGGTACTCCTGGGTCCCCATCCTACCAGCCCTGTCGGTACTCCTGGGTCCCCATCCTACCAGCCCTGTTGTACTCCTGGGTCCCCATCCTACCAGCCCTGTTGTACTCCTGGGTCCCCATCCTACCAGCCCTGTTGTACTCCTGGGTCATCATCCTACCAGCCCTGTTGTACTCCTGGGTCATCATCTGCCTGATCTTGTGTCTCTTCTCCAGCGCCTCTATGAGGCGGGGCAGAGTGACGTCATCATGGGGGTCCGTGATCTCGCTGGCAGGCAGAGGGGGAAGGTTCTGGAGCAGTTGGTGCATCACTGACTGGGTGGATTCTAGACCCAGAGGGGGAAACAGAACACAGTTCAGAACTAAAACACATTGGATAAGACCGTGGCACCTAGCGACCCATCATTTACCCCACTATCAGATAACATACTCCTACGAGAAACAAAACGTAGTGTCTTCAGCAAGTGTTCACACCTCGACTTTGTTGGATTCGACATTTTGATCATTGAGATATTAAAGACGTGATAGATCAGACGCATAGTATATTAAGGAGAGAAACAGACTGGGTCTCTGTAGAAGGACAGATAGCTGTGGAACGTGTTGGGGGACGGGAGCAGAGCACCATGTTGATACAGGGGAGACAGATGGACATCTGTGGATTAGGTGAAGGAGGGGTTGAGGTCAGGAGGTGAGGACAGGTCACCTGAAGGGAGTAATAAGGGTTTGGGATCTTGTTACTCTTTTCCTGTTAAACCATAAGAAGGATTGGAGAGAAGGAGGAGTGTCTTAAGTGGGATATGAATATCTGGATGGGACACATGTTGGGTTGTCTGAATTACAGCTGTACAGAACCTTTGGGAAGAATTAAACTTGGGTAAGCTAGTGTCTGAGTTATTTACTCTGAAAAATAAGCTCCTAAACAACTTCTAACACATTATTGTTACAGCCTGAATTGCCACTGGCCTACACACAATACTCCATAATGTCAAAGTAGAATAATGTTTTCCCCAAAAAAATTATGTCTTGAGTCATTAAGTATTCAACCCCTTTGTTATGTCAAGCCTTAAGTTCAGGAGTAAATATGTGCTTAACAAGTCACATAAGTGTCATGGACTCACTCTGTGTGAAATAATAGTATTTAAGATGATTTCTGAATGACTACCTCATCTCTGTACCCCACACATTCAATTATCTGTAAGGTCCCTCAGTCGAGCAGTAAATTTTAAACACAGATTCAACCACAAAGACCAGGGAGGTTTCCCAATGCCTTGCAAAGGGCACCTATTGGTAGATGGGTAAACATTTTAAAAAAGCAGACATTGAATATCCTTTTGCGCATGGTGAAGTTATTAATTACACTTTGGATGGTGTATCAATACACCCAGTCACTACAAAGATACAGGCGTCCTTCCTAACTCAGTTGCCGGAGAGGAAGGAAACCTCTCAGGGATTTCACCATGAGGCCAATGGTTACTTTGAAACAGTTACAGTTTAATGGCTGTGAAAGGAGTAAAACTAAGGATGGATCAACAACATTGTAGTTACTCCACAATACTAACCTACTTGACAAGTGAAAAGAAGGAATCCTGTACAGAACAAAAACATTCCAAAACATGCATCCTGTTTGCATCAAGGCACTAAAGTAATACTGCAAAAAATGTGGCAAAGAAATTCACTTTTTGTCCTGAATACAAAGTGTTATGTTTGGGGCAAATCCAATACAACACATTACTGAGTACCACTCTCCATATTTTCAAGCATAGTTGTGGCTGCATCATGTTATGGGTATGCTTGTAATAATTAAGGACTGGGGAGTTTTTCAGGATAGAAAATAAACGGTATTGAGCTAACGACAGGCAAAATCCTAGAGGAAAACCTGGTTCAGTCTGCTTTCCACTAGACACTGGGAGATTAGTTCACCTTTCAGCAGGACAATAACCTAAAACACAAGGTCGAATAGACACTGCTTACCAAGAAGACATTGAATGTTCCTGAGTGGCCAAGTTGAAAATCTATGGTAAGACTTGAAAATGGTTTTCTAGCAATGATCAACAACCAATTTGACAGAGTTTCAATAATTTTGAAAATAATAATAATAATAATTAAAAAAAAAAAAAAAAAAAGGCAAATATTGTACAATCCAGGTGTGAGCTCTGAGACTTACCCAGAAAGACTCAAATCGCTGCCAAAGGTGATTCTAACATGTATTGACTCGGAGGTGTGAATACTTATGTAAATTAGATAGCTGTATTTTATTGTCAATACATTTCTAAAAACATGTTGTTGTCACTTTGACATTATGGGGTAGTGTGTGTAGACGGGTGAGAAAAACAATTTAATCCATTCTGAATTCAGGCTGTAACAAAACGTAGACTAAGTCAAGGGGTATGAATACTTTCTGAAGTCTCTGTATACCGTCACTGTGCCGTGAGTGACTTATACCGTCACTGTGCCGTGAGTGACTTATACCGTCACTGTGCCGTGAGTGACTTATACCGTCACTGTGCCGTGAGTGACTTATACCGTCACTGTGCCGTGAGTGACTTATACCGTCACTGTGCCGTGAGTGACTTTGAATAAAACAATTTAATCCATTCTGAATTCAGGCTGTAACAAAACGTAGAATAAGTCAAGGGGTATGAATACTTTCTGAAGTCTCTGTATACCGTCACTGTGCCTTTGAATAAAAGCTTCTGGCAAGTGGCATGATAAATATTATTACTCAAAGTGCAACAGCCACCCTCTCTACCTGCATTGACAGGACCTCCTCGTTCCTCCAGGCGTCGCGGGTTGGTGGTTCTGACGGAGAGTAACCTAACCCTAACCCTAACCCTACAGCCACCCTCTCTACCTGCGTTGACAGGACCTCCTCGTTCCTCCAGGCGTCGCGACAACTCGTCTTTGAAGGCTTGGTTTTTCTGCCGGCGCCCAGCAGCTAAGCCACAGATGGGCCTGTCCACGGGCCTCGCTACCTCTACCTCCTGGGTCATCTCAGCAAAACGCATCACCAACTGCAGAAACAAACACAGATCAGACAGATCCCCAGCCACAGAAACACAGACAGATCCCCAGCCACAGAAACACAGACATATCCCCAGCCACAGAAACACAGACAGATCCCCAGCCACAGAAACACAGACAGATCCCCAGCCACAGAAACACAGACAGATCCCCAGCCACAGAAACACAGACAGATCCCCAGCCACAGAAACACAGACAGATCCCCAGCTACAGAAACACAGACAGATCCCCAGCTACAGAAACACAGACAGATCCCCAGCTACAGAAACACAGACAGATCCCCAGCTACAGAAACACAGACAGATCCCCAGCTACAGAAACACAGACAGATCCCCAGCTACAGAAACACAGACAGATCCCCAGCTACAGAAACACAGACAGATCCCCAGCTACAGAAACACAGACAGATCCCCAGCTACAGAAACACAGACAGATCCCCAGCTACAGAAACACAGACAGATCCCCAGCTACAGAAACACAGACAGATCCCCAGCTACAGAAACACAGACAGATCCCCAGCTACAGAAACACAGACAGATCCCCAGCTACAGAAACACAGACAGATCCCCAGCTACAGAAACACAGACAGATCCCCAGCTACAGAAACACAGACAGATCCCCAGCTACAGAAACACAGACAGATCCCCAGCTACAGAAACAGACAGATCCCCAGCTACAGAAACAGACAAATCAACAATGGACCGGTGTGGCTCAGTAAGTAAAAGCATGAAGCTCAAAGCCAAGACTGTGGGTTCAATCAGTCAGTCATTTTGGCACCATAGAAAAATGTCAGGCACAAAGACACATACACTCCTGAAAACAACACCTAAAGAAGAGAATTATTCCAAGTAGGGGATAATGGACTCACCATGGTTTCTTCGTAGTCGTCGGCTTTAGGATTGACACATACAACCATCCGTACTTTACCCTCCCCGTCGAAGTAGTTCTTGAACAAGTGAGTCACCTTGGAGTCACGGTATGGAACCATCTGGAAGAGAGAGATTTACATTAGGCCTGTTCATAGTGTCTTGTTCTTAGCCCCAGGCTAGACTGGCTCTGGGCTGGATTAGCATGTAGTCACACGTTGTTAGCCCCGGGCTAAACTTTAGCCCAGTCCTAAGGATTCACACAGACCAACAACCCCTCTGACACGCGACCAATGTTACTATAAGCAATACGACACGTATTAACACACAGCTTCTAGCCTAGCATTGGATTTCCAACAGTTATGGTTTGTATAAACCTTGCTGTCCGCCTGACCTCGGAAAACCATGTTTCCCTTTAGAAATTCAACCTGGCCTGTACAGAGAATGCTGTGTATGTTTCCTGATCCAGGAGAAATCATACAACATTATCATGGATATATCAAAGTAAATAAAAAGCTATGAAACTAGACAAAATGGAGTTTGCTCATAAAGATCCTATTAAATTACTAGCTGAATTCCTAATTCAATGCATTTGCTGCCCTTCCAACTGTAGACATTTGTAGCTTCAGACGTTAGCCAGCCTGCATAGCAACCATTTTTGTTGGGCACTAACCTGCATAGCAACCATTATGTTGGGCACTAACCTGCATAGCAACCATTTTTGTTAGCCACTAACCTGCATAGCAACCATTTTTGTTAGGCACTAACCTGCATAGCAACCATTATTGTTAGCCACTAACCTGCATAGCAACCATTATTGTTAGCCACCAGCCTGCATAGCAACCATTTTTGTTAGGCACTAACCTGCATAGCAACCATTATTGTTAGCCACTAACCTGCATAGCAACCATTATTGTTAGCCACTAACCTGCATAGCAACCATTATTGTTAGCCACTAACCTGCATAGCAACCATTATTGTTAGCCACTAACCTGCATAGCAACCATTATTGTTAGCCACTAACCTGCATAGCAACCATTTTTGTTAGCCACTAACCTGCATAGCAACCATTTTTGTTAGCCACTAACCTCGTTTCCATCCACAGTGTAAAGTCATGACAGCTGTGATGGAAACTGGAACTTTCGGTACCATTTTATAAATGCCAAACAGATTTGTTCAACATGGTGGGACCTTTATTGTGTCTGTAAAAATTAATTATGCGAGAAATGGCGGTGGAAATGCTTTTATGCACAAATATTGATATAATAACCATCTCATGGAAGTGAACTTGAGTCCTCCCCCTTTGATTTAGGAAAGCAGGCAGTTTATTAAGCTGCAGATGCAATAAGTGATGAACTTCACAGGGTGGTGAAAGAGCACGGTGGTGATCTTGATGCTCCTGTCCAATAAATATCGAGGGTCTTATTCTGGTGACATGACGACGGATGCTTGACTAATAAAAAATATCCTCACTCTTATCCATAATAAACTCATCATGTAGACTAGGCTACCAGCACTATCTGCCAGCTGTTAGCTACAGAGCACATGTCAAGACCAGAGGAGACACATTTGCTATTTAATGCAACAGTTGTGACTAAACTAACAGTAGCGTTGAAAATGTGATGGAAACATATTGAACTTTACATCTTTATTTTGGTACATGAAAACATACGTGAATAAGTACATTTTATGCACTACGCCATCACTGATTGATATAGTCCATTTGGTGGGAAAATTTGCCGCCTAATTGGATGGAAAAACAGCTATAGCAACCAAAGTTTTTGCACAGATTAAAATATTTTGGTTTTTGTCCTCGGATGTATTTAGCTACTTATCAACATAAATGTGCAGAAGGTATTACAGGCATCACAAGCATATGATAATACAGCATGGCCTGTCTACTCTGCCAAATACAGACCCTATGATGCAGCATGGCCTGTCTACTCTGCCAAATACAGACCCTATGATGCAGCATGGCCTGTCTACTCTGCCAAATACAGACCCTATGATACAGCATGGCCTGTCTACTCTGCCAAATACAGACCCTATGATACAGCATGGCCTGTCTACTCTGCCAAATACAGACCCTATGATGCAGCATGGCCTGTCTACTCTGCCAAATACAGACCCTATGATACAGCATGGCATGTCTACTCTGCCAAATACAGAACCTATGATACAGCATGGCCCGTCTACTCTGCCAAATACAGACCCTATGATACAGCATGGCCCGTCTACTCTGCCAAATACAGACCCTATGATACAGCATGGCCCGTCTACTCTGCCAAATACAGACCCTATGATACAGCATGGCCTGTCTACTCTGCCAAATACAGACCCTATGATACAGCATGGCCTGTCTACTCTGCCAAATACAGACCCTATGATACAGCATGGCCTGTCTACTCTGCCAAATACAGACCCTATGATGCAGCATGGCCCGTCTACTCTGCCAAATACAGACCCTATGATGCAGCATGGCCCGTCTACTCTGCCAAATACAGACCCTATGATGCAGCATGGCCCGTCTACTCTGTCAAATACAGACCCTATGATACAGCATGGCCTGTCTACTCTGCCAAATACAGACCCTATGATACAGCATGGCCTGTCTACTCTGCCAAATACAGACCCTATGATACAGCATGGCCTGTCTACTCTGCCAAATACAGACCCTATGATACAGCATGGCCCGTCTACTCTGCCAAATACAGACCCTATGATGCAGCATGGCCCGTCTACTCTGCCAAATACAGACCCTATGATGCAGCATGGCCTGTCTACTCTGCCAAATACAGACCCTACGATACAGCATGGCCTGTCTACTCTGCCAAATACAGACCCTACGATACAGCATGGCCTGTCTACTCTGCCAAATACAGACCCTACGATAGAACATGGCCCATCTACTCTGCCAAATACAGACCCTATGATGCAGCAAGGCCAATTACAGAGCGGTACAGTATACTGCCAGATAATGTGGTGCAGTACAGATGCATATCCCCAAATGTACCTAGTTGGTTCCACTGCCTACAGCCTCATATACACAAGGGTAGTATGGAGTACATATATGGTCCAGAATGTATGACATGCAATCCGAACCTTGTTTGTGCCACACATTTGATTCTCCCGAAGCACTTCCATACACGTCCTCAAAGTCATGAGCGACTGGTTGATGTTACCTGCAATCAGAAATATACATTTGAACTTAAAAAGCAGAAAAGGAATATTTCCTGAAGAAAATGTGAGCTTTCTTCAGCAGCCCAACTATAAACAACGTTTTCTGGTAGTGGATAACATTTATACTCGGGGTTCTCCACAAAGAATTCCCTATTTATACTCGGTGTTCTCCCCAAAGAATTCCCTATTTATACTCGGGGTTCTCCACAAAGAATTCCCTGTTTATACTCAGGGTTCCCCACAGAATTCCCAGTTTAATAACAACATTTATACTCGGGGTTCTCCCCAAAGAATTCCCTATTTATACTCAGGGTTCCCCACAGAATTCCCAGTTTAATAACAACATTTATACTTGGGGTTCCCCACAGAATTCCCAGTTTAATAACAACATTTATACTTGGGGTTCCCCACAGAATTCCCAGTTTAATAACAACATTTATACTCGGGGTTCTCCCCAAAGAATTCCCTATTTATACTCGGGGTTCTCCACAAAGAATTCCCTGTTTATACTCGGGGTTCTCCAAAGAATTCCCTGTTTAATAACATTTATACTTGGGGTTCTCCCCAAAGAATTCCCTGTTTAATAACATTTATACTCGGGGTTCCCCAAAGAATTCCCTGTTTAATAACAACATTTATACTTGGGGTTCTCCCCAAAGAATTCCCTGTTTAATAACATTTATACTCGGGGTTCCCCAAAGAATTCCCTGTTTAATAACAACATTTATACTTGGGGTTCTCCCCAAAGAATTCCCTGTTTAATAACAACATTTATACTTGGGGTTCTCCCCAAAGAATTCCCTGTTTAATAACAACATTTATACTCGGGGTTCCCCAAAGAATTCCCTGTTTAATAACAACATTTATACTTGGGGTTCTCCCCAAAGAATTCCCTGTTTAATAACAACATTTATACTTGGGGTTCTCCCCAAAGAATTCCCTGTTTAATAACAACATTTATACTTGGGGTTCTCCCCAAAGAATTCCCTGTTTAATAAGATTTATACTTGGGGTTCTCCCCAAAGAATTCCCTGTTTAATAACATTTATACTTGGGGTTCTCCCCAAAGAATTCCCTGTTTAATAACATTTATACTCGGTGTTCCCCAAAGAATTCTCTGTTTAATAACAACATTTATACTTGGGGTTCTCCCCAAAGAATTCCCTGTTTAATAACATTTATACTCGGGGTTCCCCAAAGAATTCCCTGTTTAATAACATTTATACTTGGGGTTCTCCCCAAAGAACTCCCTGTTTAATAACAACATTTATACTCAGGGTTCCCCAAAGAATTCCCTGTTTAATAACAACATTTATACTCAGGGTTCTCCCCAAAGAATTCCCTTTAATACCATTGAAGGCTCCCTTTGTTTAATACCATTGAAGGCTCCCTTTGTTTAATACCATTGAAGGCTCCCTTTGTTTAATACCATTGAAGGCTCTAGATGACAGATGCAGGTGTTCAAAAGGACCTCCCCCCCACAGTACTCAGAAGCCCCACCTTGTTAAAACATCCCGGGGAGAACCCTGACATTGATGAATGGAAAGTGACTAGAACCCACCTGCTTCTCTGAGGCGGTTGCCCTCTGCCCGGGTCCTGCTCGTGCGCTCACTCCCCGCCAAGTCAACCAGGCACAGCTGACTGACGCTCACCTGGTTCTTATCCTGAGCACACAAAGTAAAACATTTATACATATTTACTCTTCAACTAGACAGTTATTTTTACCCCCCCTATAGTCAATGTCCATACCCCCACAGAAAACAAATTATCAAAATAAAATAAAAGACAAATGAATCTGTTTAGGCTAGAGATATCAGCCTTTCACATCTGCGGTGGAAGGTGGCAAAGCTACAGCAGTGTTTGGCAAGACCAGGAGACATCCCGAAAATCGGTCTTCTCACGGAAACGTGACGGGACTCGTTTGAAGTCGGTACCACCGATCTGCCAACTTCCAGATAGCTAAAAGATCGTATGTATGACCATCTTTTAAAATAAAATCCATAGGTTAGCGTAGCACGCACGGGAAATACAAAACCATACTGCAGAGGAGTGATCAGTGGACTCAGAGGAAACCATTCTTATCCCCTTCCCTTGGCTGTGCATGTTTCTAACAGAAGACAGCATCGGTGTCCCACACCAGTTCTGACTGCTCACCTCCGACGCTCGGAAGAGCCCTTTGGGACCTACTTCCCGATCCGTTCGGCTCAGTTGACATGCCAGTAAGTGAAATCGAACAGCTGATCGAGCCGTCATGTGACCGACTGCTGCAGATAACACATTCCCGGGTCACTACGGAGGAGTTTTGGGTCCTGAATCAAGGGGAACACCCTGCCGTCTCCCTCTGAGCATTAATGCAGCGTTCAAAACCACTGGGATCCCAGACCTGAGAAATCTTAGACTTCCAACTCCATTAAAACTCATGGTACACGTCGCCAGCTCATATCGGTGTGAAGCTGGATTCAGTGCTCTCGTCTGCATTAAAACCAAACATCGATCCAGGTTGGATGTGACAGCAGAGATGAGGTGCCCACTGTCGACCTCCTAACTTTGAGAAGTTCTGACACAACATGCATCAAGCCACACCCATCTCATTAGTGGTGGTGAGATAAGATACATAATGTAAGACTAGTTTGAAATTGACTATCATCATAGCCCCACATTAACAGTATGTGATGGTGAGTTGAGAAGACAAAAATACTGTTAATGTTTTTCAATTGACTGCTATAGCCCCAACTAAAAAAGTCAACATTGGCTGCTGTTAACATTTTTCCCCCACATGGTTGGGGTCACAAGAATTTTTCAATATCAAATTGGGGTCATGGGACAAGACAGTTTGTAAATGCCTGATGTAAACATTAAAGTGACCAGTGTCCAATGTCTATGTGCATAGTTTCCATTAGCCATAATAGCTGGCTTTTGGACGTTATTTATTTTTGCCAATAAATCAAATTGGCGACTGCCAATTGTTCGGATCGAAGGGAAAATAAATCCCAATGCGAAATAATGAATTTTAGCCTCTTCATTGGTTGAAATGCCAGTGGATGTAGAGCAGCAGCCGGGCGCTACGGCCCCAAAACAACAGCCGGGCGCTACGGCCCCAAAACAGCAGCCGGGCGCTACGGCCCCAAAACAACAGCCGGGCGCTACGGCCCCAAAACAACAGCCGGGCGCTACGGCCCCAAAACAACAGCCGGGCGCTACGGCCCCAAAACAACAGCCGGGCGCTACGGCCCCAAAACAACAGCCGGGCGCTACGGCCCCAAAACAACAGCCGGGCGCTACGGCCCCAAAACAGCAGCCGGGCGCTACGGCCCCAAAACAACAGCCGGGCGCTACGGCCCCAAAACAACAGCCGGGCGCTACGGCCCCAAAACAACAGCCGGGCGCTACGGCCCCAAAACAACAGCCGGGCGCTACGGCCCCAAAACAACAGCCGGGCGCTACGGCCCCAAAACAACAGCCGGGCGCTACGGCCCCAAAACAGCAGCCGGGCGCTACGGCCCCAAAACAGCAGCCGGGCGCTACGGCCCCAAAACAACAGCCGGGCGCTACGGCCCCAAAACAACAGCCGGGCGCTACGGCCCCAAAACAACAGCCGGGCGCTACGGCCCCAAAACAACAGCCGGGCGCTACGGCCCCAAAACAGCAGCCGGGCGCTACGGCCCCAAAACAGCAGCCGGGCGCTACGGCCCCAAAACAGCAGCCGGGCGCTACGGCCCCAAAACAGCAGCCGGGCGCTACGGCCCCAAAACAGCAGCCGGGCGCTACGGCCCCAAAACAGCAGCCGGGCGCTACGGCCCCAAAACAGCAGCCGGGCGCTACTGCCCCAAAACAGCAGCCGGGCGCTACGGCCCCAAAACAGCAGCCGGGCGCTACGGCCCCAAAACAACAGCCGGGCGCTACGGCCCCAAAACAGCCATTTCTTGCTACTGGAGTGAAACTCACAGTAAAAAAGTCACAGTAGGAACAACATCCTCTAGCCACTTCCTGATGAACCCAGTCACAGTAGGAACAACATCCTCTAGCCACTTCCTGATGAACCCAGTCACAGTAGGAACTACATCCTCTATCCACTTCCTGATGAACCCAGTCACAGTAGGAACAACATCCTCTATCCACTTCCTGATGAACCCAGTCACAGTAGGAACTACGTCCTCTATCCACTTCCTGATGAACCCAGTCACAGTAGGAACAACATCCTCTATCCACTTCCTGATGAACCCAGTCACAGTAGGAACTACATCCTCTATCCACTTCCTGATGAACCCAGTCACAGTGGGAACAACATCCTCTATGTACTTCCTGATGAACCCAGTCACAGTGGGAACTACATCCTCTATCCACTTCCTGATGAACCCAGTCACAGTGGGAACAACATCCTCTATGTACTTCCTGATGAACCCAGTCACAGTGGGAACATCCTCTATCCACTTCCTGATGAACCCAGTCACAGTAGGAACAACATCCTCTATCCACTTCCTGATGAACCCAGTCACAGTAGGAACAACATCCTCTATCCACTTCCTGATGAACCCAGTCACAGTGGGAACAACATCCTCTATCCACTTCCTGATGAACCCAGTCACAGTAGGAACAACATCCTCTATCCACTTCCTGATGAACCCAGTCACAGTAGGAACAACATCCTCTATCCACTTCCTGATGAACCCAGTCACAGTAGGAACAACATCCTCTATCCACTTCCTGATGAACCCAGTCACAGTAGGAACAACATCCTCTATCCACTTCCTGATGAACCCAGTCACAGTAGGAACAACATCCTCTATCCACTTCCTGATGAACCCAGTCACAGTAGGAACAACATCCTCTATTCACTTCCTGATGAACCCAGTCACAGTAGGAACAACATCCTCTATTCACTTCCTGATGAACCCAGTCACAGTAGGAACAACATCCTCTATGTACTTCCTGATGAACCGAGTCACAGTAAGAACAACATCCTCTATCCACTTCCTGATGAACCCAGTCACAGTAGGAACAACATCCTCTATCCACTTCCTGATGAACCCAGTCACAGTAGGAACAACATCCTCTATGTACTTCCTGATGAACCCAGTCACAGTAGGAACAACATCCTCTATGATGCACTTCCTGATGAACCCAGTCACAGTGGGAACAACATCCTCTATCCACTTCCTGATGAACCCAGTCACAGTAGGAACAACATCCTCTATTCACTTCCTGATGAACCCAGTCACAGTAGGAACAACATCCTCTATCCACTTCCTGATGAACCCAGTCACAGTGGGAACAACATCCTCTATCCACTTCCTGATGAACCCAGTCACAGTGGGAACAACATCCTCTATCCACTTCCTGATGAACCCAGTCACAGTAGGAACAACATCCTCTATCCACTTCCTGATGAACCCAGTCACAGTGGGAACAACATCCTCTATCCACTTCCTGATGAACCCAGTCACAGTAGGAACAACATCCTCTATCCACTTCCTGATGAACCCAGTCACAGTGGGAACAACATCCTCTATGTACTTCCTGACGAACCCAGTCACAGTGGGAACAACATCCTCTATCCACTTCCTGATGAACCCAGTCACAGTAGGAACAACATCCTCTATCCACTTCCTGATGAACCCAGTCACAGTAGGAACAACATCCTCTATCCACTTCCTGATGAACCCAGTCACAGTAGGAACAACATCCTCTATCCACTTCCTGATGAACCCAGTCACAGTAGGAACAACATCCTCTATCCACTTCCTGACGAACCCAGTCACAGTAGGAACTACATCCTCTATCCACTTCCTGATGAACCCAGTCACAGTAGGAACAACATCCTCTATACACTTCCTGATGAACCCAGTCACAGTAGGAACAACATCCTCTATCCACTTCCTGATGAACCCAGTCACAGTAGGAACAACATCCTCTATACACTTCCTGATGAACCCAGTCACAGTGGGAACAACATCCTCTATCCACTTCCTGATGAACCCAGTCACAGTAGGAACAACATCCTCTATCCACTTCCTGATGAACCCAGTCACAGTAGGAACAACATCCTCTATCCACTTCCTGACGAACCCAGTCACAGTAGGAACAACATCCTCTATCCACTTCCTGACGAACCCAGTCACAGTAGGAACAACATCCTCTATCCACTTCCTGACGAACCCAGTCACAGTAGGAACAACATCCTCTATCCACTTCCTGTGGAACCCAGTCACAGTAGGAACCCAGGCACAGTAGGAACAACATCCTCTATCCACTTCCTGATGAACCCAGTCACAGTAGGAACAACATCCTCTATCCACTTCCTGATGAACCCAGTCACAGTAGGAACAACATCCTCTATCCACTTCCTGATGAACCCAGTCACCAGGTCATTGTATACGTCAGTGTTATTCTCAGAGTCAACACAGAACATTTCCCAGTCCACGTGATCACCATCACCTTGAAACATGGATTCCGATTGGTCAGACCAACAGAGTGGTTAAGGAGTGGGATTCTTGTCTTGATTCCATTGAAGAGAAGGAGATGAGATAAAAGAGCCATGTATTATATATGATATTACCTGTAAGATGTTGTCCCCATCTGCATCCAGGGGAGCCTGGGCCAGCTTGATGATGAAGACACTGTGGGAGCGACTGGACTCTCTGTTGAGCTGAGTGTTGGCTATACGTCTCTTCTTCTGTCCTGTAACATAACCAGACAGTCAGCCTAACATCAATACAACATCACACTGTGGGAGAGACTCTCTGTTGAGCTGAGTGTTGGCTATACGTCTCTTCTTCTGTCCTGTAACATAACCAGACAGTCAGCCTAACATCAATACACCTATACAACATCACACTGTGGGAGAGACTCTCTGTTGACCTGAGTGTTGGCTATACAACATCACTGTGAGAGACTGGACTCTCTGTTGAGCTGAGTGTTGGCTATACAACATCACTGTGAGAGGGACTCTCTGTTGAGCTGAGTGTTGGCTATACAACATCACTGTGAGAGACTGGACTCTCTGTTGAGCTGAGTGTTGGCTATACAACATCACTGTGAGAGACTGGACTCTCTGTTGAGCTGAGTGTTGGCTATACAACATCACTGTGAGAGACTGGACTCTCTGTTGAGCTGAGTGTTGGCTATACAACATCACTGGGAGAGACTGGACTCTCTGTTGAGCTGAGTGTTGGCTATACAACATCACTGTGAGAGACTGGACTCTGTTAAGCTGAGTGTTGGCTATACAACATCACTGTGAGAGGGACTCTCTGTTGACCTGAGTGTTGGCTATACAACATCACACTGTGGGATAGACTCTCTGTTGACCTGAGTGTTGGCTATACAACATCACACTGTGGGAGAGACTCTCTGTTGAGCTGAGTGTTGGCTATACAACATCACTGTGAGAGACTGGACTCACTGTTAACCTGAGTGTTGGCTATACGTCTCTTCTTCTGTCCTGTAACATAACCAGACAGTCAGCCTAACATCAACACACATATACAACATCACTGTGAGAGACTGGACTCTGTTGAGCTGAGTGTTGGCTATACAACATCACTGTGAGAGACTGGACTCTCTGTTGACCTGAGTGTTGGCTATACAACATCACTGTGAGAGACTGGACTCTCTGTTGACCTGAGTGTTGGCTATACAACATCACTGAGAGACTGGACTCTCTGTTGAGCTGAGTGTTGGCTATACAACATCACACTGTGGGAGAGACTCTCTGTTGAGCTGAGTGTTGGCTATACAACATCACACTGTGGGAGAGACTCTCTGTTGAGCTGAGTGTTGGCTATACAACATCACACTGTGGGAGAGACTGGACTCTCTGTTGACCTGAGTGTTGGCTATACAACATCACACTGTGGGAGAGACTGGACTCTCTGTTGACCTGAGTGTTGGCTATACAACATCACACTGTGGGAGAGACTGGACTCTCTGTTGACCTGAGTGTTGGCTATACAACATCACACTGTGGGAGAGACTGGACTCTCTGTTGACCTGAGTGTTGGCTATACAACATCACACTGTGGGAGAGACTCTGTTGACCTGAGTGTTGGCTATACAACATCACACTGTGGGAGAGACTGGACTCTCTGTTGACCTGAGTGTTGGCTATACAACATCACACTGTGGGAGAGACTCTCTGTTGACCTGAGTGTTGGCTATACAACATCACTGTGAGAGACTGGACTCTCTGTTGACCTGAGTGTTGGCTATACAACATCACTGTGAGAGACTGGACTCTCTGTTGACCTGAGTGTTGGCTATACAACATCACTGTGAGAGACTGGACTCTCTGTTGACCTGAGTGTTAGCTATACGTCTCTTCTTCCGACTTATAAACAAGGAACAGGAGATCAAGTTCGACCAAATCACCCAACCAACCTCAATAACCTACTCAGGAACATGATAAGGCCCGGGTCAAACACAGAATGGATGGGTTGTGATAGTAGGAACATGATAGGGCCCGGGTCAAACACAGAATGGATGGGTTGTGATAGTAGGAACATGATAGGGCCCGGGTCAAACACAGAATGGATGGGTTGTGATAGTAGGAACATGATAGGGCCCGGGTCAAACACAGAATGGATGGGTTGTGATAGTAGGAACATGATAGGGCCCGGGTCAAACACAGAATGGATGGGTTGTGATAGTAGGAACATGATAGGGCCCGGGTCAAACACAGAATGGATGGGTTGTGATAGTAGGAACATGATAGGGCCCGGGTCAAACACAGAATGGATGGGTTGTGATAGTATGAACATGATAGGGCCCGGGTCAAACACAGAGTGGATGGGTTGTGATAGTAGGAACATGATACTTGGTCTCTGGGTGGCTGGGACGAGTAAAGCACTTTAAGAAAACAGTATTGCTGTAAAAAGGGCTTTAATGGCGGCATAAATTGTGCAAACGGTCAGAATCGGGCTGCGCCCTTGAAGAAAATGGAATTGATTACGTGTTTAGTGAAGGTTTGAGACAATCTTACCTCTCCAGAACACCTCAAAGGCCTCTTCTGTAGACTTAACTTCTACCTCGGTGCATCCGGCCACATACATGTTGTGGTTCTGGTCCTCTCTTAGGAGCTTAGACTGAGGCGCTCTACAGAGAGAGACAGAGTCAACTGACTGATAATGCTGAGCGAGCCTGGTACAACATCGGTTTGTGTCGTCTGGCCAACAACTATGGTCATTCGTAACAGAACAAACAGATCTGGGACCAGGCTAATGCTGTGTATTATGACAGCCACAGAAAGCATTAGACAGTCAAGACTAAAGCAACATAGAAAGACAAGCAACAGACCATTCAACAGACCAAACAGACCAAACAGAGCATTCAACAGACCAAACAGAGCATTCAACAGACCAAACAGAGCATTCAACAGACCAAACAGACAGACCATTCAACAGACCAAACAGACAGACCATTCAACAGACCAAACAGACAGACCATTCAACAGACCAAACAGACCGACCATTCAACAGACCAAACAGACCGACCATTCAACAGACCAAACAGACCGACCATTCAACAGACCAAACAGACCGACCATTCAACAGACCAAACAGACCGACCATTCAACAGACCAAACAGACCGACCATTCAACAGACCAAACAGACAGAGCATTCAACAGACCAAACAGAGCATTCAGACCAAACAGAGCATTCAGACCAAACAGAGCATTCAGACCAAACAGAGCATTCAACGGACCAAACAGAGCATTCAACAGACCAAACAGAGCATTCAACAGACCAAACAGAGCATTCAACAGACCAAACAGAGCATTCAACAGACCAAACGGAGCATTCAACAGACCAAACAGAGCATTCAACAGACCAAACAGAGCATTCAACAGACCAAACAGAGCATTCAACAGACCAAACAGAGCATTCAACAGAGCATTCAACAGAGCATTCAACAGAGCATTCAACAGACCAAACAGAGCATTCAACAGACCAAACAGAGCATTCAACAGAGCATTCAACAGACCAAACAGAGCATTCAACAGACCAAACAGAGCATTCAACAGACCAAACAGAGCATTCAACAGAGCATTCAACAGAGCATTCAACAGAGCATTCAACAGAGCATTCAACAGAGCATTCAACAGACCAAACAGAGCATTCAACAGAGCATTCAACAGACCAAACAGAGCATTCAACAGAGCATTCAACAGACCAAACAGAGCATTCAACAGACCAAACAGAGCATTCAACAGACCAAACAGAGCATTCAACAGACCAAACAGAGCATTCAACAGACCAAACAGAGCATTCAACAGACCAAACAGAGCATTCAACAGACCAAACAGAGCATTCAACAGACCAAACAGAGCATTCAACAGACCAAACAGAGCATTCAACAGACCAAACAGAGCATTCAACAGACCAAACAGAGCATTCAACAGACCAAACAGAGCATTCAACAGACCAAACAGAGCATTCAACAGACCAAACAGAGCATTCAGACCAAACATTCAACAGAGCATTCAACAGACCATTCAACAGAGCATTCAACAGAGCATTCAACAGAGCATTCAACAGACCATTCAACAGAGCATTCAACAGAGCATTCAACAGAGCATTCAACAGACCATTCAACAGACCATTCAACAGAGCATTCAGACCAAACAGAGCATTCAACAGACCAAACAGAGCATTCAACAGTCCAAACATACCATTCAACAGTCCAAACATACCATTCAACAGTCCAAACATACCATTCAACAGTCCAAACATACCATTCAACAGTCCAAACATACCATTCAACAGTCCAAACATACCATTCAACAGTCCAAACATACCATTCAACAGTCCAAACAGACCAAACATACCATTCAACAGTCCAAACAGACCAAACATACCATTCAACAGACCAAACATACCATTCAACAGACCAAACATTCCATTCAACAGACCAAACATTCCATTCAACAGACCAAACATTCAACAGACCAAACATTCAACAGACCAAACAGAGCATTCAACATACCATTCAACAGACCAAACATATCATTCAACAGACCAAACATACCATTCAACAGAGCATTCAACAGACCAAACATACCATTCAACAGACCAAACATACCATTCAACAGTCCAAACATACCATTCAACAGTCCAAACATACCATTCAACAGTCCAAACATACCATTCAACAGTCCAAACATACCATTCAACAGTCCAAACATACCATTCAACAGTCCAAACATACCATTCAACAGTCCAAACATACCATTCAACAGTCCAAACAGACCAAACATACCATTCAACAGACCAAACATACCATTCAACAGACCAAACATACCATTCAACAGACCAAACATTCAACAGACCAAACATTCAACAGACCAAACATTCAACAGACCAAACATTCAACAGACCAAACAGAGCATTCAACATACCATTCAACAGACCAAACATATCATTCAACAGACCAAACATACCATTCAACAGAGCATTCAACAGACCAAACATACCATTCAACAGACCAAACATACCATTCAACAGACCAAACATTCAACAGACCAAACATTCAACAGACCAAACAGAGCATTCAACATACCATTCAACAGACCAAACATACCATTCAACAGACCAAACATACCATTCAACAGACCAAACATACCATTCAACAGACCAAACATTCAACAGACCAAACATTCAACAGACCAAACAGAGCATTCAACATACCATTCAACAGACCAAACATACCATTCAACAGACCAAACAGAGCATTCAACAGACCAAACAGAGCATTCAACAGACCAAACAGAGCATTCAACAGACCAAACAGAGCATTCAACAGACCAAACAGAGCATTCAACAGACCAAACATTCAACAGACCAAACAGAGCATTCAACAGACCAAACAGAGCATTCAACAGACCAAACAGAGCATTCAACAGACCAAACAGAGCATTCAACAGACCAAACAGAGCATTCAACAGACCAAACATACCATTCAACAGACCAAACATACCATTCAACAGACCAAACATTCAACAGACCAAACATTCAACATACCATTCAACAGACCAAACATACCATTCAACAGACCAAACATACCATTCAACAGACCAAACATACCATTCAACAGACCAAACAGAGCATTCAACAGACCAAACAGAGCATTCAACAGACCAAACAGAGCATTCAACAGACCAAACAGAGCATTCAACAGACCAAACAGAGCATTCAACAGACCAAACAGAGCATTCAACAGACCAAACATTCAACAGACCAAACAGAGCATTCAACAGACCATTTAACAGACCAAACATTCAACAGACCAAACATTCAACAGACCAAACATTCAACAGACCAAACAGAGCATTCAACATACCATTCAACAGACCAAACATACCATTCAACAGACCAAACATACCATTCAACAGACCAAACATTCAACAGACCAAACATTCAACAGACCATTCAACAGACCATTCAACATACCATTCAACAGACCAAACATACCATTCAACAGACCAAACATACCATTCAACAGACCAAACAGAGCATTCAACAGACCAAACAGAGCATTCAACAGACCAAACAGAGCATTCAACAGACCAAACAGAGCATTCAACAGACCAAACAGAGCATTCAACAGACCAAACAGAGCATTCAACAGACCAAACAGAGCATTCAACAGACCAAACAGAGCATTCAACAGACCAAACAGAGCATTCAACAGACCAAACAGAGCATTCAGACCAAACATTCAACAGAGCATTCAACAGACCATTCAACAGAGCATTCAACAGAGCATTCAACAGACCATTCAACAGAGCATTCAACAGAGCATTCAACAGAGCATTCAACAGAGCATTCAACAGAGCATTCAGACCAAACAGAGCATTCAGACCAAACAGAGCATTCAACAGTCCAAACAGAGCATTCAACAGTCCAAACATACCATTCAACAGTCCAAACATACCATTCAACAGTCCAAACATACCATTCAACAGTCCAAACATACCATTCAACAGTCCAAACAGACCAAACATACCATTCAACAGACCAAACATACCATTCAACAGTCCAAACAGACCAAACATACCATTCAACAGTCCAAACAGACCAAACATACCATTCAACAGTCCAAACAGACCAAACATACCATTCAACAGACCAAACATTCCATTCAACAGACCAAACATTCAACAGACCAAACATTCAACAGACCAAACAGAGCATTCAACATACCATTCAACAGACCAAACATATCATTCAACAGACCAAACATACCATTCAACATACCATTCAACAGTCCAAACATACCATTCAACAGTCCAAACATACCATTCAACAGTCCAAACATACCATTCAACAGTCCAAACATACCATTCAACAGTCCAAACATACCATTCAACAGTCCAAACATACCATTCAACAGTCCAAACATACCATTCAACAGTCCAAACATACCATTCAACAGTCCAAACATACCATTCAACAGTCCAAACATACCATTCAACAGTCCAAACAGACCAAACATACCATTCAACAGACCAAACATTCAACAGACCAAACATTCAACAGACCAAACATTCAACAGACCAAACATTCAACAGACCAAACATTCAACAGACCAAACAGAGCATTCAACATACCATTCAACAGACCAAACATATCATTCAACAGACCAAACATACCATTCAACAGAGCATTCAACAGACCAAACATACCATTCAACAGACCAAACATACCATTCAACAGACCAAACATTCAACAGACCAAACAGAGCATTCAACATACCATTCAACAGACCAAACATACCATTCAACAGACCAAACATACCATTCAACAGACCAAACATTCAACAGACCAAACATTCAACAGACCAAACATTCAACAGACCAAACAGAGCATTCAACATACCATTCAACAGACCAAACATACCATTCAACAGACCAAACAGAGCATTCAACAGACCAAACAGAGCATTCAACAGACCAAACAGAGCATTCAACAGACCAAACAGAGCATTCAACAGACCAAACAGAGCATTCAACAGACCAAACAGAGCATTCAACAGACCAAACAGAGCATTCAACAGACCAAACAGAGCATTCAACAGACCAAACAGAGCATTCAACAGACCAAACAGAGCATTCAACAGACCAAACAGAGCATTCAACAGACCAAACATACCATTCAACAGACCAAACATTCAACAGACCAAACATTCAACAGACCAAACATTCAACAGACCAAACAGAGCATTCAACATACCATTCAACAGACCAAACATACCATTCAACAGACCAAACATACCATTCAACAGACCAAACATACCATTCAACAGACCAAACATACCATTCAACAGACCAAACAGAGCATTCAACAGACCAAACAGAGCATTCAACAGACCAAACAGAGCATTCAACAGACCAAACAGAGCATTCAACAGACCAAACAGAGCATTCAACAGACCAAACAGAGCATTCAACAGACCAAACAGAGCATTCAACAGACCAAACATTCAACAGACCAAACAGAGCATTCAACAGACCAAACATTCAACAGACCAAACAGAGCATTCAACAGAGCATTCAACAGACCAAACAGAGCATTCAACAGACCAAACAGAGCATTCAACAGACCAAACAGAGCATTCAACAGACCAAACAGAACATTCAACAGACCAAACAGAGCATTCAACAGACCAAACATTCAACAGACCAAACAGAGCATTCAACAGACCAAACATTCAACAGACCAAACAGAGCATTCAACAGAGCATTCAACAGACCAAACAGAGCATTCAACAGACCAAACAGAACATTCAACAGACCAAACAGAACATTCAACAGACCAAACAGAACATTCAACAGACCAAACAGAACATTCAACAGACCAAACAGAACATTCAACAGACCAAACAGAACATTCAACAGACCAAACAGAACATTCAGACCAAACAGAGCATTCAACAGACCATTCAACAGAACATTCAACAGACCAAACAGAGCATTCAACAGACCATTCAACAGAGCATTCAACAGACCATTCAACAGAGCATTCAACAGACCAAACAGAGCATTCAACATACCATTCAACAGAGCATTCAACATACCATTCAACATACCATTCAACATACCATTCAACATACCATTCAACAGACCATTCAACAGAGCATTCAACAGAGCATTCAACAGACCAAACATTCAACAGACCAAACATTCAACAGACCAAACATTCAACAGACCAAACATTCAACAGACCAAACATTCAACAGACCAAACATTCAACAGACCAAACATTCAACAGAGCATTCAACAGACCAAGCATTCAACAGAGCATTCAACAGACCAAGCATTCAACAGAGCATTCAACAGACCAAGCATTCAACAGACCATTCAACAGAGCATTCAACAGACCATTCAACAGAGCATTCAACAGACCAAACAACAGAGCATTCAACAGACCAAACAACAGAGCATTCAACAGACCAAACAGAGCATTCAACAGACCAAACAGAGCATTCAACATACCAAACAGAGCATTCAACATACCAAACAGAGCATTCAACATACCATTCAACATACCATTCAACAGACCAAACATTCAACAGACCAAACATTCAACAGACCAAACATTCAACAGACCAAACATTCAACAGACCAAACATTCAACAGACCAAACATTCAACAGACCAAACATTCAACAGACCAAACATTCAACAGACCAAACATTCAACAGACCAAACATTCAACAGACCAAACATTCAACAGACCAAACATTCAACAGACCAAACATTCAACAGACCAAACATTCAACAGACCAAACATTCAACAGACCAAACATTCAACAGACCAAACAGAGCATTCAACAGACCAAACAGAGCATTCAACAGACCAAACAGAGCATTCAACAGACCAAACAGAGCATTCAACAGACCAAACAGAGCATTCAACAGACCAAACAGAGCATTCAACAGACCAAACAGAGCATTCAACAGACCAAACAGAGCATTCAACAGACCAAACAGAGCATTCAACAGACCAAACAGAGCATTCAACAGACCAAACAGAGCATTCAACAGACCAAACAGAGCATTCAACAGACCAAACAGAGCATTCAACAGACCAAACAGAGCATTCAACAGACCAAACAGAGCATTCAACAGACCAAACAGAGCATTCAACAGACCAAACAGAGCATTCAACAGACCAAACAGAGCATTCAACAGACCAAACAGAGCATTCAACAGACCAAACAGAGCATTCAACAGACCAAACAGAGCATTCAACAGACCAAACAGAGCATTCAACAGACCAAACAGAGCATTCAACAGACCAAACAGAGCATTCAACAGACCAAACAGAGCATTCAACAGACCAAACAGAGCATTCAACAGACCAAACAGAGCATTCAGACCAAACAGAGCATTCAACAGACCAAACAGAGCATTCAACAGACCAAACAGAGCATTCAACAGACCAAACAGAGCATTCAACAGACCAAACAGAGCATTCAACAGACCAAACAGAGCATTCAACAGACCAAACAGAGCATTCAACAGACCAAACAGAGCATTCAACAGACCAAACAGAGCATTCAACAGACCAAACAGAGCATTCAACAGACCAAACAGAGCATTCAACAGACCAAACAGAGCATTCAACAGACCAAACAGAGCATTCAACAGACCAAACAGAGCATTCAACGTGATTAAATGAAGCACATCTGCTACTACAAAGTACAAGGAGCACAACAGACAATTCCATACAGCTAATGAACACTTCCTGGTTGCAACATTCAAGCTTCCGTATTAGGGTATATATATTATACATGTAGCTAAATGAGTACGCTCTATATGTGACATACATGAACTCCTGGTTGGGCTGCCTCTGAGGAGTACCTCCACCATTCCACCTAACAAAGTAAGGAACACAGGAACATTTACATCTGACTGTAACAACTACTTTAATATGAAACTATACCTTACAGTAGCCAGTAGGACCAGGAGATAGCTACGACTCTGACGGGACCAGGAGATAGCTACGACTCTGACGGGACCAGGAGATAGCTACGACTCTGACGGGACCAGGAGATAGCTACGACTCTGACGGGACCAGGAGATAGCTACGACTCTGACGGGACCAGGAGATAGCTACGACTCTGACGGGACCAGGAGATAGCTACGACTCTGACGGGACCAGGAGATAGCTACGACTCTGACGGGACCAGGAGATAGCTACGACTCTGACGGGACCAGGAGATAGCTACGACTCTGACGGGACCAGGAGATAGCTACGACTCTGACGGGACCAGGAGATAGCTACGACTCTGACGGGACCAGGAGATAGCTACGACTCTGACGGGACCAGGAGATAGCTACGACTCTGACGGGACCAGGAGATAGCTACGACTCTGACGGGACCAGGAGATAGCTACGACTCTGACGGGACCAGGAGATAGCTACGACTCTGACGGGACCAGGAGATAGCTACGACTCTGACGGGACCAGGAGATAGCTACGACTCTGACGGGACCAGGAGATAGCTACGACTCTGACGGGACCAGGAGATAGCTACGACTCTGACGGGACCAGGAGATAGCTACGACTCTGACGGGACCAGGAGATAGCTACGACTCTGACGGGACCAGGAGATAGCTACGACTCTGACGGGACCAGGAGATAGCTACGACTCTGACGGGACCAGGAGATAGCTACGACTCTGACGGGACCAGGAGATAATGCTTCATATCAGAGTAGTAGCTATCACACAGTGCCTTCAGAAAGTATTCATACCCCTCGACCTATCCACATTGTTGTGCTACAGCCTGAATTCCAAGTGGATGAAATAATTGATCTACACACAATACCCCATAATGACATCACAATACCCCATAATGACATCACAATACCCCATAATGACAAAGTTTTAAAAAAAATATATATATATATGTTTACAATTAAAAAAAAATGAAATACAGAAATCTAATTTGCATAAGTATTCACACCCCTGAGTCAATACTTTGTAGAAGCACCTTTGGTGGCGATTACAGCTTTGAGTCATCTTGGGTATGTCTGTATCAGCTCTGAGTCGTCTGGATTTGGGGATTTCCTCCCATTATTCCTTGCAGATGGGAAGCGGTGGTGAACTGCATTCTTCAAGTCTATCCACATATTTTCAATGAGATTCAAGTCTGTTCTTTGGCTGGGCCACTCAAGGACTATCCAAATTCAATTGATTGGACATGATTTGGAAAGGCACTCCCCTGTCTATATAAGGTCCCACAGTTGACAGTGCATGTCGGAGGAAAAACCAAGCCATGAGATCGAAGGAATTGTCCGTAGAGTACAGAGACAGGATTGTGTTTAGGCACAGATCTGGGGAATGATACCAAAACAAGAAGCTGATGGTCACTCTGACAGAGCTCCAGAGTTCCTCTGTGGAGATAGGAGAACCTTCCAGAAGGACAACCATCTCTGCAGCACTCCACCAATCAGGCCTTTATGGTAGAGTGGCCAGACAGAAGCCACTCCTCAGTAAAAGGCACATGACAGCCTGCTTGGAGTTTTCCAAAAGGCACCTAAAGGACTCTGACAATGAGAAACAAGATTCTCTGGTCTGATGAAACCAAGATTCAACTCTTTGGCCTGAATGTCAAGCGTCACGTCTGGAGGAAACCTGGCACCATCCCTACGGTGAAGCATGGTGGTGGCAGCATCATGCTGTGGGGATGTTGTGGGGATGTTTTTCAGCGGCAGGGACTGGGAGACTAGTCAGGATCGAGGGAAAGTTGAACGGAGCAAAGTACAGAGAGATCCATGATGAAAACCTGATCCAGAACCTCAGACTGTGGTGAAGGTTCACCTTCCAACAGGACAACGACCCTAAGCACACAGCCAAGACAACGCAGGAGTGGCTTCAGGACAAGTCTCTGAATGTCCTTGAGTGGCCCAGCCAGAGCCCGGACTTGAACCCGATCTAACATCTCTGGAGACCTGAAAATAGCTGTGCATCGACGCTCCCCATCCAACTTGACAGAGCTTGAGAGGATATGCAGAGAAGAATGGGATTAACACCCCAAATACAGGTGTGCCAAGCTTGTAGCGTCATACCCAAGAAGTCTTGAGGCTGTAATCGCTTCTAAAGGTGCTTCAACAAAGTACTGAGTAAAGGGTCTGAATACTTATGTAAAATGTGATAGCTGTATTTTATTTAACAAATTAGCAAACATTTCTAAAAACTTGTTTTTGCTTTGTCATTATGGGGTATTGTGTGTAGATTGATGAGGATTTTTTAAATCCATTTTAGCATAATGCTGTAACGTAATAAAATGTGGAAAAAGTGAAGGTGTCTGAATACCTTCTGAATGCACTGTATTTTAGGA
The DNA here is from genome assembly GCF_016432855.1 of Salvelinus namaycush. Taxonomy (NCBI): domain Eukaryota; kingdom Metazoa; phylum Chordata; class Actinopteri; order Salmoniformes; family Salmonidae; genus Salvelinus; species Salvelinus namaycush. The sequence goes on along the minus strand of NC_052327.1, from coordinate 49,166,171 downwards.
ATTAGCCTCATCTAGGGTTATTCTGAGAAATTAAATATGCTAGGGCAGGATTTTAATCCATAATTTCACTAGTTATGCTTGCCATATCTACAGACCGAAACATGAAAAATAAAAAACAATATCCATTCTATCTGCTGTAACTGTCTTACTTGGGTTTGATGGGGTCGTAGGGGGCTTCTTCCAGCAGATCATAGATATAGTTGTTGTATATCTCGATGTAGGACACAAACACACTGTAGCTACTGTCCTCGTCCACCCCGTCCGCCCCGCAGGCCTCCTCTGGGTTGATCATGTCGGCAAACTCTGGGTCCAGCCTCTGCCTGGAAACCAGGGGTTGGAACCAAAATTACATTTGGAATCGTTCTGTTCTGAACAGAACCATAAATATTTTTTGTTCAACCGTTCCGACACACAAAAATAAAGTTCTGAACCGGATTGAACACACAAAAAAAATACCGGTTTATATTGTGCCTTTGTTCCATTTTAAACCTCTGAAAGAATAATTTATTCACCTTCAGCTCAACATTAAATGACTTCACCAATCAGTGCGGATAGAGCAGCTTGCTATGGCGCGTGCAAAGCTGTATTTGTTTACATGGGCGATAGACAGGTGTAGAACGTGAGACGCGACTGACATTTTGCAGGTGGGGAGAGAGCAAGTGAGGGTAGCGGAGGAGGCTTGAAGCACTGGGCATCTTGTTATGACATCATTATCTGAATTAGGTCCACAGAATTATACCTAAGAGGAGCGTCTTCTATGGAGGAACGTTGAATGTCTGAACTTCCTGGAGTTCACTTAATGATGGACCAGAGCTAGCTAGCTAATAAGCGGCACCAGGCTTAAAAAACAAATTTTAAACTTCGTTTAGTTAATAAATCCAACGTGAAACATAACTATAATATCCTTAAATAGCATTGAAAAAGTAATTAAATTTCTCTAATAAATTGTTTCCCCCTAACGTCAGTACAGCAGGCTGTGCTCCGGAGGGGGAGGGGCTACAGTAGGCTGTGCTCCGGAGGGGGAGGGGCTACAGTAGGCTGTGCTCCGGAGGGGGAGGGGCTACAGTAGGCTGTGCTCCGGAGGGGGAGGGGCTACAGTAGGCTGTGCTCCGGAGGGGGAGGGGCGGGTAGCCTACACACCCCCTGGTAAAGATTCAGCTGGCAGGCAGACACTGGAACAAGTTCCTGAGTGACAGAGTGAGGACTTTCCATAGACACTTTGTTGCATTTTTTGTGGGACTGAAAAAAAATACCCAGAACGTAAAATAATGTTATCAAGTTATAGATAGATAAAATAACGGTTCTGTTCTGGAACAGTATAGATCACTTCTGTCTCCGGTTCAGATTCCTCTAAAAATGAAAATTTCTAGTTGCCTGAACCGGTTCCAACCGCTGGTGAAAACACATTGTTTACCATACAGTATTGCACAATGGATATCTCTGGATCCACCCAGCCTCTGCCTGGAAACACCAGACACATTCAGTTTACCATACAGTATTACCAGGGCATAAAATGTACTTTCTGTTCCACCTGCCACTGTGATATTTAACCAGTCAAAATCTACCAGCCACTGTGATATTTAACCAGTCACTGTGATATTTAACCAGTCACTGTGATATTTAACCAGCCACTGTGATATTTAACCAGTCAAAATCTACCAGCCACTGTGATATTTAACCAGTCAAAATCTACCAGCCACTGTGATATTTAACCAGTCAAAATCTACCAGCCACTGTGGTATTTAACCAGTCAAAACCTACCAGCCAGTGATATTTAACCAGTCAAAATCTACCAGCCACTGTGATATTTAACCAGTCAAAATCTACCAGCCACTGTGATATTTAACCAGTCAAAATCTACCAGCCACCGTGATATTTAACCAGTCAAAATCTACCAGCCACCGTGATATTTAACCAGCCACTGTGATATTTAACCAGTCAAAATCTACCAGCCACTGTGATATTTAACCAGTCAGAATCCACCAGCCACTGTGATATTTAACCAGTCAAAATCTACCAGCCACTGTGATATTTAACCAGTCAAAATCTACCAGCCACTGTGATATTTAACCAGTCAAAATCTACCAGCCACTGTGATATTTAACCAGTCAAAATCTACCAGCCACTGTGATATTTAACCAGTCAAAATCTACCAGCCACTGTGATATTTAACCAGTCAAAATCTACCAGCCACTGTGATATTTAACCAGCCACTGTGATATTTAACCAGTCAAAATCTACCAGCCACCGTGATATTTAACCAGTCAGAATCTACCAGCCACCGTGATATTTAACCAGTCAGAATCTACCAGCCACTGTGATATTTAACCAGTCAGAATCTACCAGCCACTGTGATATTTAACCAGTCAAAATCTACCAGCCACTGTGATATTTAACCAGTCAAAATCTACCAGCCACTGTGATATTTAACCAGTCAAAATCTACCAGCCACTGTGATATTTAACCAGTCAAAATCTACCAGCCACTGTGATATTTAACCAGTCAAAATCTACCAGCCACTGTGATATTTAACCAGTCAAAATCTACCAGCCACTGTGATATTTAACCAGTCAAAATCTACCAGCCACTGTGATATTTAACCAGTCAAAATCTACCAGCCACTGTGATATTTAACCAGTCAAAATCTACCAGCCACTGTGATATTTAACCAGTCAAAATCTACCAGCCACTGTGATATTTAACCAGTCAAAATCTACCAGCCACTGTGATATTTAACCAGTCAAAATCTACCAGCCACTGTGATATTTAACCAGTCAAAATCTACCAGCCACTGTGATATTTAACCAGTCAAAATCTACCAGCCACTGTGATATTTAACCAGTCAAAATCTACCAGCCACTGTGATATTTAACCAGTCAAAATCTACCAGCCACTGTGATATTTAACCAGTCAAAATCTACCAGCCACTGTGATATTTAACCAGTCAAAATCTACCAGCCACTGTGATATTTAACCAGTCAAAATCTACCAGCCACTGTGATATTTAACCAGTCAAAATCTACCAGCCACTGTGATATTTAACCAGTCAAAATCTACCAGCCACTGTGATATTTAACCAGTCAAAATCTACCAGCCACTGTGATATTTAACCAGTCAAAATCTACCAGCCACTGTGATATTTAACCAGTCAAAATCTACCAGCCACTGTGATATTTAACCAGTCAAAATCTACCAGCCACTGTGATATTTAACCAGTCAAAATCTACCAGCCACTGTGATATTTAACCAGTCAAAATCTACCAGCCACTGTGATATTTAACCAGTCAAAATCTACCAGCCACTGTGATATTTAACCAGTCAAAATCTACCAGCCACTGTGATATTTAACCAGTCAAAATCTACCAGCCACTGTGATATTTAACCAGTCAGAATCTACCAGCCACTGTGATATTTAACCAGTCAGAATCTACCAGCCACTGTGATATTTAACCAGTCAGAATCTACCAGCCACTGTGATATTTAACCAGTCAGAATCTACCAGCCACTGTGATATTTAACCAGTCAGAATCTACCAGTCACTGTGATATTTAACCAGTCAAAATCTACCAGTCACTGTGATATTTAACCAGTCAAAATCTACCAGCCACCGTGATATTTAACCAGTCAAAATCTACCAGCCACTGTGATATTTAACCAGTCACTGTGATATTTAACCAGTCAAAATCTACCAGCCACCGTGATATTTAACCAGTCAAAATCTACCAGCCACTGTGATATTTAACCAGTCACTGTGATATTTAACCAGTCAAAACCTACCAGCCACTGTGATATTTAACCAGTCACTGTGATATTTAACCAGTCACTGTGGTATTTAACCAGTCAAAACCTACCAGCCAGTGATATTTAACCAGTCAAAATCTACCAGCCACTGTGATATTTAACCAGTCAAAATCTACCAGCCACTGTGATATTTAACCAGTCAGAATCTACCAGCCACTGTGATATTTAACCAGTCAGAATCTACCAGTCACTGTGATATTTAACCAGTCAAAATCTACCAGCCACTGTGATATTTAACCAGTCAAAATCTACCAGCCACCGTGATATTTAACCAGTCAAAATCTACCAGCCACTGTGATATTTAACCAGTCACTGTGATATTTAACCAGTCAAAACCTACCAGCCACTGTGATATTTAACCAGTCACTGTGATATTTAACCAGTCAAAATCTACCAGCCACTGTGATATTTAACCAGTCAAAATCTACCAGCCACTGTGATATTTAACCAGTCAAAATCTACCAGCCACTGTGATATTTAACCAGTCAGAATCCACCAGCCACTGTGATATTTAACCAGTCACTGTGGTATTTAACCAGTCACTGTGGTATTTAACCAGTCACTGTGGTATTTAACCAGTCACTGTGGTATTTAACCAGTCACTGTGGTATTTAACCAGTCACTGTGGTATTTAACCAGTCAAAACTTACCAGCCAGTGATATTTAACCAGTCAAAATCTACCAGCCACTGTGATATTTAACCAGTCAAAATCTACCAGCCACTGTGATATTTAACCAGTCAAAATCTACCAGCCACCGTGATATTTAACCAGTCAAAATCTACCAGCCACCGTGATATTTAACCAGCCACTGTGATATTTAACCAGTCAAAATCTACCAGCCACTGTGATATTTAACCAGTCAGAATCCACCAGCCACTGTGATATTTAACCAGTCAAAATCTACCAGCCACTGTGATATTTAACCAGTCAAAATCTACCAGCCACTGTGATATTTAACCAGTCACTGTGATAATTAACCAGTCAAAACCTACCAGTCACTGTGATATTTAACCAGTCTGTGATATTTAACCAGTCACTGTGATAATTAACCAGTCAAAATCTACCAGCCACTGTGATATTTAACCAGTCAGAATCCACCAGCCACTGTGATATTTAACCAGTCAAAATCTACCAGTCACTGTGATATTTAACCAGTCAAAATCTACCAGTCACTGTGGTATTTTTTTGCCATAATTTCATTCGTGGTATACAGTCTGATATACCATGGCTGTCAGCCAATCAGCATTCATGGCTTGAACTACCCAGTTTAAAATATGGAAATATAATGCTTAATGTTGGGCTCCCGAGTGGCGCAGCGGTCTAAGGCAATGCATCTCAGTGCAAGAGGCGTCACTACAGTCCCTGGTTCGAATCTAGGCTGTATCACATCCGGCCATAATAGCGAGTCCCATAGGGCGGGCGCACAATTGGCCCAGCGTCGTCCGGGTTTGGCCGTCACTGTGAATAAGATCTGTTAACTGACTTGCCTAGTTAAATAAACATTTTTACAAAATGCTTATACTGTAGAGCCCTGCAAATTGACCACCCGCCAACGTGGCTGGTGAAATAGACATTCTCACCTGCCAATTCCTAAATCTACCCACATTTGGCAGGTGGTCATTTGAATCCCTTAGTATTACATAGGGCTGGGAATTGCCAGTTGACCTCACAATACGATATTATCACCACACTTAGGTGACGATACAATATGTGTATTGCGATTCTATATGATTGAATTGCAATTCCTATAAAATACATTTGTTTCCGTTTACGTGTCCACACTGTTTTTCTTTAGGTTATTCGTAAGCAAAAATCACCTGTGTTTTTGGAAAAGCTTATCCATCTACCAGAAGACTTTTCATTAGCATGATCGCTAACGGCTACATAGTTGAAAGTTGCAGGAAATATGAATCACTGATGCATTCTACTCATGTCTTATGATCAACTTGGACAAATTAATTCATTTTCAATACATTTAGTTGATTGCCTACTAAGTTCAATACATTTGAATATTGTTTAATGATGTTTTAATGTCTTGATTCCGTGATTCTGTCCACATTCTCCGCATCGCAACAATTATTTTTTTATATATAGGGCCCTAAATTAAACACATTCCATTGACATACAGTATTACAATCACACGGGGAAAATATGTTTGAGGATCATTGCTATAAAGACAGATTGAGTTTCAGGCTTCCTCGTTAAAACCTCACCTGGAGGGTGTTTTAGGGACAACAGTTGGCTGGTTCTCCCTCTTCTGGCGCTCCAACAGAGCATCCACCTGAGTCTGGACCTCCACACCATTCTTATCATCGGTCTTTAACACCTGCACATCACAGTGGAATTAAATAGTGCCAGTCTGTCCCATTCAATATGGATCCAAGCTGGGAGATTTCTCTAACCAAAGTCTCAAGATCATTTAAAACACATGGTATGTATTATAGACTTTAGACCAGCTTTGAAGACGAAAACGTATATAAAATCAAAATGTTTCTTATTTCTCTTACGAATCGTTTGGCCTGGTAAGGGCCGATGCTGTTGAAGATCATGTCTAGGGAGCGGGGCAAGAGCCCCCCCTGTCCTGGAGCCCCAGTCATAGTGAAGGTCTTCCCACTGCCCGTCACCCCATAGGTAAACAGCAGACCTGGAGGAGGAAAAGAATAGACATCCTGATTAACAGACATGCAACACGAGACGGCAAGACATTCCAGGGTCGTACATACATTAGTGCACACCGTAGCAAAACATTTTGAAATGGAAAACAAGTTTTTATTAAAATGGACAACTTCAGGTAGTCCTTCCCCGTTTCCTCCGGTTTAGTTCCAAGTGTATAGACAGGTTAGCTGACAACGTCACAAAAACAATGAGTACTCTTCAAAATGGGGCAGAAGTCAGTGGGTTATTACGGTTCTGGATGGCCAGACAGCTAGCAACAATGACAACAAGCTGCCATGTGTTGTTACGGTTCTGGATGGCCAGACAGCTAGCAACAATGACAACAAGCTGCCATGTGTTGTTACGGTTCTGGATGGCCAGACAGCTAGCAACAATGACAACAAGCTGCCATGTGTTGTTACGGTTCTGGATGGCCAGACAGCTAGCAACAATGACAACAAGCTGCCATGTGTTGTTACGGTTCTGGATGGCCAGACAGCTAGCAACAATGACAACAAGCTGCCATGTGTCGTTACGGTTCTGGATGGCCAGACAGCTAGCGACAATGACAACAAGCTGCCATGTGTCGTTACGGTTCTGGATGGCCAGACAGCTAGCGACAATGACAACAAGCTGCCATGTGTTGTTACGGTTCTGGATGGCCAGACAGCTAGCAACAATGACAACAAGCTGCCATGTGTTGTTACGGTTCTGGATGGCCAGACAGCTAGCAACAATGACAACAAGCTGCCATGTGTTGTTACGGTTCTGGATGGCCAGACAGCTAGCAACAATGACAACAAGCTGCCATGTGTTGTTACGGTTCTGGATGGCCAGACAGCTAGCAACAATGACAACAAGCTGCCATGTGTTGTTACGGTTCTGGATGGCCAGACAGCTAGCAACAATGACAACAAGCTGCCATGTGTTGTTACGGTTCTGGATGGCCAGACAGCTAGCAACAATGACAACAAGCTGCCATGTGTTGTTACGGTTCTGGATGGCCAGACAGCTAGCAACAATGACAACAAGCTGCCATGTGTTGTTACGGTTCTGGATGGCCAGACAGCTAGCAACAATGACAACAAGCTGCCATGTGTTGTTACGGTTCTGGATGGCCAGACAGCTAGCAACAATGACAACAAGCTGCCATGTGTTGTTACGGTTCTGGATGGCCAGACAGCTAGCAACAATGACAACAAGCTGCCATGTGTTGTTACGGTTCTGGATGGCCAGACAGCTAGCAACAATGACAACAAGCTGCCATGTGTTACGGTTCTGGATGGCCAGACAGCTAGCAACAATGACAACAAGCTGCCATGTGTTGTTACGGTTCTGGATGGCCAGACAGCTAGCAACAATGACAACAAGCTGCCATGTGTTGTTACGGTTCTGGATGGCCAGACAGCTAGCAACAATGACAACAAGCTGCCATGTGTTGTTACGGTTCTGGATGGCCAGACAGCTAGCAACAATGACAACAAGCTGCCATGTGTTGTTACGGTTCTGGATGGCCAGACAGCTAGCAACAATGACAACAAGCTGCCATGTGTTGTTACGGTTCTGGATGGCCAGACAGCTAGCAACAATGACAACAAGCTGCCATGTGTTGTTACGGTTCTGGATGGCCAGACAGCTAGCAACAATGACAACAAGCTGCCATGTGTTGTTACGGTTCTGGATGGCCAGACAGCTAGCAACAATGACAACAAGCTGCCATGTGTTGTTACGGTTCTGGATGGCCAGACAGCTAGCAACAATGACAACAAGCTGCCATGTGTTGTTACGGTTCTGGATGGCCAGACAGCTAGCAACAATGACAACAAGCTGCCATGTGTTGTTACGGTTCTGGATGGCCAGACAGCTAGCAACAATGACAACAAGCTGCCATGTGTTACGGTTCTGGATGGCCAGACAGCTAGCAACAATGACAACAAGCTGCCATGTGTTGTTACGGTTCTGGATGGCCAGACAGCTAGCGACAATGACAACAAGCTGCCATGTGTTGTTACGGTTCTGGATGGCCAGACAGCTAGCGACAATGACAACAAGCTGCCATGTGTTGTTACGGTTCTGGATGGCCAGACAGCTAGCAACAATGACAACAAGCTGCCATGTGTTGTTACGGTTCTGGATGGCCAGACAGCTAGCAACAATGACAACAAGCTGCCATGTGTTGTTACGGTTCTGGATGGCCAGACAGCTAGCGACAATGACAACAAGCTGCCATGTGTCGTTACGGTTCTGGATGGCCAGACAGCTAGCGACAATGACAACAAGCTGCCATGTGTTGTTACGGTTCTGGATGGCCAGACAGCTAGCGACAATGACAACAAGCTGCCATGTGTTGTTACGGTTCTGGATGGCCAGACAGCTAGCGACAATGACAACAAGCTGCCATGTGTTGTTACGGTTCTGGATGGCCAGACAGCTAGCAACAATGACAACAAGCTGCCATGTGTTGTTACGGTTCTGGATGGCCAGACAGCTAGCGACAATGACAACAAGCTGCCATGTGTTGTTACGGTTCTGGATGGCCAGACAGCTAGCAACAATGACAACAAGCTGCCATGTGTTGTTACGGTTCTGGATGGCCAGACAGCTAGCAACAATGACAACAAGCTGCCATGTGTTGTTACGGTTCTGGATGGCCAGACAGCTAGCAACAATGACAACAAGCTGCCATGTGTTGTTACGGTTCTGGATGGCCAGACAGCTAGCAACAATGACAACAAGCTGCCATGTGTCGTTACGGTTCTGGATGGCCAGACAGCTAGCAACAATGACAACAAGCTGCCATGTGTCGTTACGGTTCTGGATGGCCAGACAGCTAGCAACAATGACAACAAGCTGCCATGTGTTGTTACGGTTCTGGATGGCCAGACAGCTAGCGACAATGACAACAAGCTGCCATGTGTTGTTACGGTTCTGGATGGCCAGACAGCTAGCAACAATGACAACAAGCTGCCATGTGTTGTTACGGTTCTGGATGGCCAGACAGCTAGCAACAATGACAACAAGCTGCCATGTGTTGTTACGGTTCTGGATGGCCAGACAGCTAGCGACAATGACAACAAGCTGCCATGTGTTGTTACGGTTCTGGATGGCCAGACAGCTAGCAACAATGACAACAAGCTGCCATGTGTTGTTACGGTTCTGGATGGCCAGACAGCTAGCAACAATGACAACAAGCTGCCATGTGTTGTTACGGTTCTGGATGGCCAGACAGCTAGCAACAATGACAACAAGCTGCCATGTGTTGTTACGGTTCTGGATGGCCAGACAGCTAGCAACAATGACAACAAGCTGCCATGTGTTGTTACGGTTCTGGATGGCCAGACAGCTAGCAACAATGACAACAAGCTGCCATGTGTTGTTACGGTTCTGGATGGCCAGACAGCTAGCGACAATGACAACAAGCTGCCATGTGTTGTTACGGTTCTGGATGGCCAGACAGCTAGCAACAATGACAACAAGCTGCCATGTGTTGTTACGGTTCTGGATGGCCAGACAGCTAGCGACAATGACAACAAGCTGCCATGTGTTGTTACGGTTCTGGATGGCCAGACAGCTAGCGACAATGACAACAAGCTGCCATGTGTTGTTACGGTTCTGGATGGCCAGACAGCTAGCAACAATGACAACAAGCTGCCATGTGTTGTTACGGTTCTGGATGGCCAGACAGCTAGCAACAATGACAACAAGCTGCCATGTGTTGTTACGGTTCTGGATGGCCAGACAGCTAGCAACAATGACAACAAGCTGCCATGTGTCGTTACGGTTCTGGATGGCCAGACAGCTAGCAACAATGACAACAAGCTGCCATGTGTCGTTACGGTTCTGGATGGCCAGACAGCTAGCAACAATGACAACAAGCTGCCATGTGTTGTTACGGTTCTGGATGGCCAGACAGCTAGCAACAATGACAACAAGCTGCCATGTGTTGTTACGGTTCTGGATGGCCAGACAGCTAGCAACAATGACAACAAGCTGCCATGTGTTGTTACGGTTCTGGATGGCCAGACAGCTAGCGACAATGACAACAAGCTGCCATGTGTTGTTACGGTTCTGGATGGCCAGACAGCTAGCAACAATGACAACAAGCTGCCATGTGTTGTTACGGTTCTGGATGGCCAGACAGCTAGCGACAATGACAACAAGCTGCCATGTGTTGTTACGGTTCTGGATGGCCAGACAGCTAGCAACAATGACAACAAGCTGCCATGTGTTGTTACGGTTCTGGATGGCCAGACAGCTAGCGACAATGACAACAAGCTGCCATGTGTTGTTACGGTTCTGGATGGCCAGACAGCTAGCAACAATGACAACAAGCTGCCATGTGGAGAATCCTAGGTAGCTCATTTCATCTCGTTGTTGATATCATGTCTTGTTTTGAGGTGTTGACTGATGTCATGTCTATGCTAATTATGGCTAAAATGATCTATCTAGGTACCCAACAACCATAACGATGTACTGAGACAAGTGCTCATTGTGCAAATGGATTTGTTTTCAATAAACATTGGAGACAAATTATAGTTTACATGTTGTCAATCTCAGCCAACCCAGTCTGTTATTTTACCATAGTTGAGGTTTTGTTGCTAAACAATCCGTCTAGAACTCTTGTACGCAGTTCACCTCCATTAACGTACAAGTCAAGTCGTGAACGAGAGAGAAATACAGACACACTTGAATGCACCCTCAGGTTTTATTGACCCTGACCTTGTAATAACATTCCACTGTATAAAACTGCAGGGGCCTGTTAATCTTCCTGTCAAACAGCAGCTGAAGAGTGGTTCTGATCACAGATGACCAGCTGTTGGCAACAGAACAGAAGATGAACCGGTTTTTCCCTTACCATTTTTACTGTGAATGAGGTCATCAACGAGGGGCTTGGCAACATCCTGAAACAATTCCATCTGGGACGTCTTGATGCAGAACACCTTCTTGAAGGAGTACTGCGTCTGTCAAAGCAAAGTGGATGTCAGAGATTTGGCCGATAGCCTTCTGTCTGATCCCACTACACATACAGCACCTTGTTAAGCGTCAATGACAGACATGAAAAACAGGGTAACAGTGTCTGCAGGAAGTATTCATACCCCTTGACTTATTCCATATTTTGTTGTATTACAGCCTGAAATCAAACTGGACTAAATATATTTTTTCCACACAAAACTCCATGATGACAAAGTGAAAACATGTTGAGAATATTTTATAAATACATTGAAAATTAAATACAGAAAACTCATTTACATAAGTATTCACACCCCTGAGTCAATACATGCTAGAATCACCTTTGGCAGCGATTACAGCTGTGAGTCTTTCTGGGTAAATCTCGAAGAGCTTTGCACACTTGGGTTGTACAATATATGCAATCCAGGTGTGCAAAAACCGTCAAGCTCGGGTCAAGTTGGTTGTTGATCATTGAAATGCATAACCATGGTAGAACTTCGTTAGTGTGCACAGTTCCCAAGTCATTTCAATGCACCTTTATGACTCAAAGAAGAGTCTTCAACTTAGCTGTGCAGATGAGGAACCAGAAGAAGCACATACGTAGTTTTGTTTACAACACAACCCTGCATCTCCACCATCACCCCCTTTTTTTTTTTACACAATCCCAAAAACGGTCTATTATAAACTCAATCTGGGTCCGGTAGGAATCATTTGAAAGCATGTTATATTGCCAATATGACTAGCTGAATTATGATCTTAGTGTTGTCTTTCACAATGAAATTGAGCGAAAGTGATAATTGTGGTGTGCATAGAAAGGAGTCCTTCAGGTGTGTGGGCCGCGGCCGCTGTTTGACATCAAAGCAGTATTTATTATATTCCTCAACGTCTCATCTTTCAAAATACATAAAGTCTTCTTAATTTCCCAGCATTTCCCTCAGACAACAAAACATTTTGCTAAAGTTGCCAAATTAGCAGGAGGGATGGGACGGCTGTCAGACAAAACAAGTACAAATCTAATTGTTTTGCCAACATACACATATTTAGCAGATGTTATTGTGGGTGTAGTGAAATGCTTGTGTTCCTATCTAACAATTCACAACAATACACACATATCTAAAAGTAAAATGGAATTAAGAAATATGTAAATATTAGGACGAGCAGTATGTAAACATGATTAAAGTGACAGCGACCTGAAGCGCAGAGCCAGAGCTCTGTCGTCATGCATAGCATGTTACTGTACAGCCACTGCATTCCAATTTAAGCATTAATCAGTGCCCAAATATGCCATGTACAACCCGTATATGGGTAAGGGTTAATCAGTGCCCAAATATGCCATGTACAACCCGTATATGGGTAAGGGTGTAATGGGTTAATCAGTGCCCAAATATGCCATGTACAACCCGTATATGGGTACGGGTGTAAAGGGGTAATCAGTGCCCAAATATGCCATGTACAACCCGTATATGGGTACGGGTGTAAAGGGTTAATCAGTGCCCAAATATGCCATGTACAACCCGTATATGGGTACGGGTGTAAAGGGTTAACCAGTGCCCAAATATGCCATGTACAACCCGTATATGGGTACGGGTGTAAAGGGTTAACCAGTGCCCAAATATGCCATGTACAACCCGTATATGGGTACGGGTGTAAAGGGTTAATCAGTGCCCAAATATGCCATGTACAACCCGTATATGGGTACGGGTGTAAAGGGTTAACCAGTGCCCAAATATGCCATGTACAACCCGTATATGGGTACGGGTGTAAAGGGTTAATCAGTGCCCAAATATGCCATGTACAACCCGTATATGGGTACGGGTGTAAAGGGTTAACCAGTGCCCAAATATGCCATGTACAACCCGTATATGGGTACGGGTGTAAAGGGTTAATCAGCACTCCTACATTCTTAGGGTGTCTGTCAACTCATGCTTTTCAGTTTCTTCTTCTTCAGCAGCAGAGGAAAAAGCAAAGGTTTCACAAATACACGTCACACAGAGGTGTCACAGACAGACACACAGAGGTGTCCCAGACAGACACACAGAGGTGTCCCAGACAGACACACAGAGGTGTCCCAGACAGACACACAGAGGTTTCACAGACAGACATACCTCCTTGAACTCTCCATTCCTGTTGGCTTTGAGTCCGTCAGGAGCGTGTAGCTGGATGGTGGTGTTGCTGATCACCTCAATACAACACTCCTCATCCTCCACTCCAAGAGGTCTCACACGACAGTAAACCTGAGACAACACCAAAACAATACAATAACTACAGCTAACACAATGTGATGAACCTCAGACTGGTCCTGTGGGAGTGGCCAGAGGTCCCCCAACTCTTTCTCTAGTAGTGCATAAAGTCTGAGTTCCAAATAGCAACATATTCCCTATTTAGTGCACTAATTCTGACCTATATAGTACACTTGTTTTGACCAGGAAGCATAGGGCTCTGGTCAAAAGGAGTGCACTATGTTGCTAATTGGTTGCCATTTGGGACACACTTTATCCAACACTTACAGGCATGGTTTTCATTGGCTTAAGGTGGCTGAATCATATAGCTAGCCAATTTGCTAATTAGATTAATTCCATGGACACAAGTTCAATGTGATGATGAAGCAAGATCAGGTCCCCAACACACCTGTCTCCAGATATACAATACATGAATGTGGCTCTGCTGTAACTTTATCATAGAACTTGAGTAACTCATATATATAACTGTATGTTTGCAAATGGATTAAAAGTTAAGTTATTGTTGCCATGCAAGAGAATTGTGGAAATCATGAACCCAATCAGAGTTTTCAACTCAGTGGCAGATACATTTTTCAAAATGTGCTGACTAGTTAGTAAGGAATGTTCTGTCGTTTACTTACACCAACTGGATCTTTCTGGTTGCTGGATGGCTTCTTCGGAGCAGGTCTACGGGGGGTTTTAGGCTTCCTAAACAATCAAATGAAAACCCCAAAACAGGTAACCATGTTAGCGAGTTAGCGACTAGCCAATTTAGCCTTAGTTGACCTGGTTGGCTAGAATTAGCAAACTAACGACAACTGGACGACGTTAGATTACGAAACTAGCTGGCTAAAGATATTGGTTATTTGCAAATCACTTTAATAATAAATCATTATTTATTGAAATCGTAACATTTCTACTCACGTAGGTCGTATCATGGTGAATTGTTATCGTTTGATTTTCTTTCAACTCGTCCTTCTCGCTTCCTGCTCCTCCAGTTCGAACGTTCCCTCCACTCACCTCGCGGACTAAATATTTTTCAAATTCAACCAATCAGCGGAGACTGAACCAACGGAAGTTCCTCCCAACTATTTCTGGTAAACGAAAAAAGTGCGGAACTTCCAAATAGCCATTTAGCCATTTATACAACACTGCCGCCTACTGGGTAGAAGCTGTAACTCACAGAGAAGGTACTAAACACGTGTGGTGGATGCATGGTAATTGCCAAAAAACGAAGAACAAGGAGAACAAGCTCAACAAATATGGTAATGTATTTTAAAGTAATTTGAAGAACACACATTACATAGCCAGTCTGGCTGTCTGCCCTTGCCCCCTACCCTTGTCGTTTGTTCTTGTGCAACCATCTAGCTACAGTAAATGTGAGTTTAATAAGCTATGTCGATCCGTGTGGTTGATTCCAATTTTGTTCCTATATTAAAGTGATAGTTACCAAAAAGTGTGTATGTTTTGTATTCGTGTTGAGATAAGTCCATTTCATCAGTCACAAATTAATTGGAAAGGTCTAATTTTCAGTGGTGGAAAGTACTTAAGTAAAAATACTTTAAAAGTACTACTTAAGTCGTTTTTTCTGGGTATCTGTACTTTATTTTACTATTTATATTTTTGACAACTTTTACTTCACTACATTCCTAAAGAAAATATTGTACTTTTTACTCCATACATTTTCCCTGACACCCAAAAGTACTCATTACATTCGGAATGTATGGAATGCTTAACAGGATAGGAAAATGGTTCAATTCATCCCTGGTCATCACTACTGCCTCTGATGCGGCAAATTGACATGCACATTTGTGGCCTGCTGGAGGTCATTTTGCAGGGCTCTGGCAGTGCTCCTCCTTGCACAAAGGCGGAGGTAGCGGTCCTGCTGCTGGGTTGTTGCCCTCCTACGGCCTCCTCCACGTCTCCTGATGTACTGGCCTGTCTCCTGGTAGCGCCTCCATGCTCTGGACACTACGCTGACAGACACAGCAAACCTTCTTGCCACAGCTCGCATTGATGTGCCATCCTGGATGAGCTGCACTACCTGAGCCACTTGTGTGGGTTGTAGACTCCGTCTCATGCTACCACTAGAGTGAGAGCACCGCCAGCATTCAAAAGTGACCAAAACATCAGCCAGGAAGCATAGGAACTGAGAAGTGGTCTGTGGTCACCACCTGCAGAATCACTCCTTTATTGGGGGTGTCTTGCTAATTGCCTATAATCTCCACCTTTTGTCTATTCCATTTGCACAACAGCATGTGAAATTTATTGTCAATCAGTGTTGCTTCCTAAGTGGACAGTTTGATTTCACAGAAGTGTGATTGACTTGGAGTTACATTGTGTTGTTTAAGTGTTACCTTTATTTTTTTGAGCAGTGTATATAACTGTTAGGTCATAATGGCCATCGTTATGTTTGAAGGAAAAAGGGAAAGGCTTGCAAGCGGAAGAACACCATCCCAACCGTGAAGCACGGGGGTGGCAGCATCATGTTGTGGGGGTGCTTTGCTGCAGGAGGGACTGGGGCACTTCCCAAAATAGATGGCATCATGAGGGAGGAACATTTGGTGGATATATTGAAGCAACATCTCAAGACATCAGTCAGGAAGTTAAAGCTTGGTCGCAAATGGGTCTTCCAAAAGGACAATGGTCCCCAAGCATACTTCCAAAGTTGTGGCAAAATGGCTTAAGGACAACAAAGTCAAGGTATTGGAGTGGCCATCACAATCATATAGAAAATGTATGGGCAGAACTGAAAAAGCGTGTGCGAGCAAGGAGGCCAACAAACCTGACTCAGTTACACCAGCTCTGTCAGGAGGAATGGGCCAAAATTCACCCAACTTATTGTGGGAAGCTTGTAGAAGGCTACCCAAAATGTTTGACCCAAGTTAAACAATTTAAAGGCAATTCTACCAAATACTAATTGAGTGTATGTAAACTTCTGACCCACTGGGAATGTGAGGAAAGAAATAAAAGCTGAAATAAATCATTCTCTTTACTATTATTCTGACATTTCACATTCTTAAAATAAAGTGGTGATCCTAAATGAACTAAGACAGGGAATTTTTACTCTGATTAAATGTCAGGAATTGTGGAACAACGGAGTTTAAATGTATTTGGCTAAGGTGTATGTAAACTTCTGACTTCAACTGTATGTCCGTGACATGTTGTATTAATATTCCTTTTGTAAATGTTGTATAGGCAACATCCACATCGAGCTAAAGGCTAGAGCTGCTGCTTTCAAGGAGCGGGACACTAATGCGGACACTTATAAGAAATCCCGCTATGCCCTCAGATGAACCATGAACCAAGCAAAGCGTCAATACAGGATTAAGATCGAATCCTACTACACCGGCTCTGACGCTCGTTGGATGTGGCAGGGCTTGAAAACTATTACGGACTACAAAGGGAAACCCAGATATGAGCTGCCCAGTGACGCAAGCCTACCAGAGGAGCTAAATGCCTTTTATGCTCGCTTCAAGGCAAGCAACACTGAAGCATGCACGAGAGCACCAGCTGTTCTGGATGACTTTGTGATAACGCTCTCAGTTGCCGATGTGAGCAAGACCTTTGAACAGATCAACATTCACAAAGCCAGATGGATTACCAGGACGTGTACTCAAAGCATGCGCTGACCAACTGTCAAGTGTCTTCACTGACATTTTCAACTTCTCCCTGACTGAGTCTGTAATACCTACATGTTTCAAGCAGACCACCACTGCTGTTACTCGCGGTTTATTATCTATATCTATCAGTCCCTTCACCCCTACCTACATGTACAAATGACCTCTAACCTGTACCCCCTGTATATAGCCTCCACACTGACTCGGTACCGGTACCCCCTGTATATAGCCATCACACTGACTCGGTGCCGGTACCCCCTGTTTACAGCCTCCACACTGACTCGGTACCAGTACCCCCTGTATATAGCCTCCACACTGACTCTGTACCGTAACACCCTGTATATAGCCTCCACACTGACTCTGTACCGTAATACCCTGTATATAGGTGTTATTAGGCCTCATTATTGTTATATTATTGTGTTACTTTTTATAATTTTTTTACTTTAGTTTATTTGGTAAATATTTTTTTTAAACTATTTTTGAACTGCACTGTTTAAGGGCTTGTAAGTAAGCATTTCACAGTAAGGTCTACACTTGTTGTATTCGGCGCATGTGACAAATAAAGTTTGATTTGATATGAATTATTATATTTTAGTTGTTCGAACCATGTTTTTTTTTATTCAAAACTTCCATTGACAAACAAAGCAAATGCTGGAATAGAAATAAACATGGACAATCATGATTGACACCACAATAGATAGAAACCCACAAATGTTTGAAATATGTCTTACAATGTTGATCACTGTGTTTCAAAGTATTGGTTGTGTTTCAGGTGTTCTGTATACCTCTGTTGCTGATGATAATTGGTTTAAACAAATATATACAGTACCAGTCCAAAGTTTGGACACACCTACTCATTCAAAGGGTTTTCTTTATTTTTACTATTTTCTACATTGTAGAATAATAGTGAAGACATCAACACTATGAAATAACACATATGGAATCATGTAGTAACCAAAAAAGTGTTAAACAAATCAAAATATATTTTATATTTGAGATTCTTCAAAGTAGCCACCCTTTGCCTTGATGACAGCTTTGCACACTCTTGGCATTCTCTCAACCAGCTTCACCTGGAACGCTTTTCCAACAGTCTTGAAGGAGTTCCTACATTTGCTGAGCACTTGTTGGCTGCTTTTCCTTCACTCTGCGGTCCAACTCATCCCAAACCATCTCAATTGGGTTGAGGTTGGGTGATTGTGGAGGCCAGGTCATCTGATGCAGCCCTCCATCACTCTCCTTCTTGGTCAGATAGCCCTTACACAGCCTGGAGGTGTGTTTTGGGTCATTGTCCTGTTAAAAAACAAATGATAGTCCCACTAAGCACAACCCAGATGGGATGCCTTGAATTCTAAATAAATGACTGACAGTGTCACCAGCAAAGCACCCCCCAACCATCACACCTCCTCCTCCATGCTTCACGGTGGGAACCACACCATCACACCTCCTCCTCCATGCTTCACGGTGGGAACCACACATGTGGAGATCATCCATTCACCTACTCTGCATCTCACAAAGACACGGCGGTTGGAACCAAAAATCTCAAATTTGGACTCATCATACCAAAGGTCAGATTCCCACCAGTCTAATGTCCGTTGCTCGTGTTTCTTGGCCCAAGCAAGTCTCTTCTTCTTATTGGTGTCCTTTAGAAGTGGTTTCTTTGCAGCAATTCGATCATAAAGGCCTGATTCATGCAGTCTCCTCTGAACAGATGATGTTGAGATGTGTGTGTTACTTGACTCTGTGAAGGATTTATTTGGGCTGTAATCTGAGGTGCAATCTGAGGTGCAATTAATTGCCGAGGTAACTCTGGGTCTTCCTTTCCTGTGGCGGTCCTCATGAGAGCCAGTTTCATCATAGCTCTTGATGGTTTTTGTGACTGCACTTGAAGAAACTTTCACATTTCTTGAAATGTTCTGGATTGACTGACCTTCATGTCTTAAAGTAATGATGGACTGTCGTTTCTCTTTGCTTATTTGAGTTGTTCTTGCCATAATATGGACTTGGTCTTTTACCAAATAGGGCTATCTTCTGTATACCACCCCTACCTTGTCACAACACAACTGATTGGCTCAAACGCATTAAGGAAATAAATTCCACAAAATAACTTTTAACAAGGCACACCTGTTAATTGAAATGCATTCCAGGTGACCACCTCATGAAGCTGGTTGAGAGAATGCCAAGAGTGTTCAAAGCTGTCATCAAGGCAAACAGTGGCTACTTTGAAGAATTTCAAATATATTTTGATTTGTTTAACACTTTTTTTGGTTATTACATGTGTTATTTCATAGTTTTGATGTCTTCACTATTATTCTATAATGTAGAAAATAGTAAAAATAAAGAAAAACCCTTGAATGAGTAGGTGTGTCCAAACTTTTGACTGGTACTGTATATATCCTTTTGTATACTGTATTAAAAAGATAATTACACGCTTGGGACCAGGCTAATGAACAGTCTGTATCCTAATCTAAGTGAATTTTGTGATGGTCTCCGGTCTACGCAGCTCGTTGACTGTAATATTAGCCAGACGTATCAGCACCTCTCCCCATTTCTCCTGGACCTCCTCTCTCTCCTGGAGCTTGGCCTGGTGAGCAGAGTAGACCATGCCCAGGATGAGGCTCTCAAAGCGGGGTTGGGAGAGAGGGAGAGGCCCTCTCTTGTCCTCCAGGTCCTTCACCATCTGCTCCATAGAAGAGAGCGTCTTGGGGATGTTGTCGTTGATGTGAGCCAGGAAAGCTCGTCCCTGCCTCATAGATGCCATCTCCATGTCCAGCAGGGCGATGTTGTTGTCTTTGTCGATCTCTACTCCACCCAACAAGAACTGTATGGAGAGGTAAGAATCAAATGTGGGTAGATACACTATATATACAAAAGTATGTGGACACCCCTTCAAATTAGTGAATTCGGCTTTTTCAGCCACATCCGTTGCTGACAAGTGTATAAAATCGAGCACACAGCCATGCAATCTCCATAGACAAACATTGGTAGTAGAATGGCCTTACTGAAGAGTTCAGTGACTTTCAATATGGCACCGTCATAGGATGCCATCTTTACAACAAGTTAGTTTGCCAAATTTCTGGCCTGCTAGAGCTGCCCCGGTCAACTGTAAGTGTTGTTATTGTGAAGTGGAAACGTCTGGGAGCAACAACGGCTCAGCCGCGAAGTGGTAGGCCACACAAGCTCACAGAACGGGAACGTTGAGTACTGAAGCGTTTAGTGCATAAAAATGTGTGCGTAAATATCGACTGTCTTCGGTTGCAACTCTCACTACCAAGTTCCAAACTGCCTTTGGAAGCAACGTCAGCACAATAACTGTTCATCGGGAGCTTCATGAAATGGGTTTCCATGGCCGAGCAGCCGCGCACAAGCCTAAGATCACCATGCGCAATGCCAATCGTCGGTTGGAGTGGTGTAAAGCTTTCCGCCATTGGACACTGGCGCAGTGGAAATGCTTTCTCTAGAGTAATGAATCACGCTTCACCATCTGGCAGTCCGACAGACAAATCTGGGTTTGGCGGATGCCAGGAGAACGTTACCTGCTGGAATGCATAGTGCCAACTGTAAAGTTTGTTGGGAGGAGGTTCAGGCTAGGCCCCTTAGTTCCAGTAAAGGGAAATCTTAATGCTACAACATACAATGACATTCTAGATGATTATGTGCTTCCAACTTTGTGGCAACAGTTTGGGGAAAGCCCTTTCCTGTTTCCGCATGACAATGCCCCTATGCACAATGCGAGGTCCATACAAAAATGGTTTATCGAGATCGGTGTGGAAGAACTTGACTGGCATGCACAGAGCCCTGACCTCAACCCCACCGAACACCTTTGGGATAAATAGGAACGCTGACTGCGACCAGGCCTAATTGCCCAACATCAGTGCCTGACCTTGCTAATGCTCTTGTTGCTGAATGGAAGCTAGTCCCCGCAGCAATGTTCCAACATCTAGTGGAAAGCCTTCCCAGAAGAGTGGAGGCTGTTATAGCAGCAATGTTCCAACATCTAGTGGAAAGCCTTCCCAGAAGAGTGGAGGCTGTTATAGCAGCAATGTTCCAACATCTAGTGGAAAGCCTTCCCAGAAGAGTGGAGTCTGTTATAGCTGCAATGTTCCAACATCTAGTGGAAAGCCTTCCCAGAAGAGTGGAGGCTGTTATAGCAGCAATGTTCCAACATCTAGTGGAAAGCCTTCCCAGAAGAGTGGAGGCTGTTATAGCTGCAATGTTCCAACATCTAGTGGAAAGCCTTCCCAGAAGAGTGGAGGCTGTTATAGCTGCAATGTTCCAACATCTAGTGGAAAGCCTTCCCAGAAGAGTGGAGGCTGTTATAGCAGCAATGTTCCAACATCTAGTGGAAAGCCTTCCCAGAAGAGTGGAGGCTGTTATAGCAGCAATGTTCCAACATCTAGTGGAAAGCCTTCCCAGGAGAGTGGAGGCTGTTATAGCAGCAATGTTCCAACATCTAGTGGAAAGCCTTCCCAGAAGAGTGGAGGCTGTTATAGCAGCAATGTTCCAACATCTAATGGAAAGCCTTCCCAGAAGAGTGGAGGCTGTTATAGCAGCAATGTTCCAACATCTAGTGGAACACCTTCCCAGAAGAGTGGAGGCTGTTATAGCAGCAATGTTCCAACATCTAATGGAAAGCCTTCCCAGAAGAGTGGAGGCTGTTATAGCAGCAATGTTCCAACATCTAGTGGAAAGCCTTCCCAGAAGAGTGGAGGCTGTTATAGCAGCAAAGGGGGGGACCAACTCCATATTAATGACTTCCCAGAAGAGTGGAGGCTGTTATAGCAACAAAGGGGGACCAACTCCATATTAATGCCTTCCCAGAAGAGTGGAGGCTGTTATAGCAGCAAAGCGGGGGTCCAACTACACGTTAATTCCCATGATTCTGGAATGAGATAGATGAGCAGGTGTCCACATACTTTTGGTCATGTAGTGTAATAACATATGTACAATAAAGAAGTTGAGGAAACAGATGGTGGGGCAAAACAGAAACTACTCAAGAGAAAATACAATATGCTCATATACATGTAGCCTGGTCCCAGATCTGTTTGTTCTTTCTTGCTGACTTTGATGGTAATTGTCAACAAGACCGCACTAACTGATCTGGGACCAGGCTAATAGAAGTGTAACTCCAACCTCAAACATCAGATTTGCATCGCTGATAGATTGGCCCAAGCCCTGGGGAGGAAGACCGCCGTATACGGCACCGGACACATCTGAAAGAGAGAGAGAGAGTTGTTATTTTCATGATAAAAATGAATAATGTTACTCTCGGAAATATAGGACTTAATTTAACTCAACCTCCACTTAGAACCTGTTGTGGTATTCAATTACATGCAAATGTAAATCTTGATATTCAATCCAATACAACTTTAATGACTTAATCAACTATTTTCTATCAATTTATGAATGCATTCCATTCAAAACACAACATATCTTTCCTTCCAAGTTAGTTTTAAAACAATTATAACTCACCTTCTAAAAGATCTTGACACCACAAAGTCGCTACGGCGACCCATATGAGAACTCTTAGTCGGAGTTTTGTCACCATCTCTCTTTTATGACTGTATAACTCTGATGGCATGATGATTTCACTGTCTCCCTCTATCCTTTGCTACTCTTCAATAATATAAAAAAAACCTCAGTCCGATAACCACGAGTCTAGGCTAAAATGCCGTACATTCTTCCACCTAGGAAAAAAGGCACGAGGGCCAGTTGGCTCAAACGTTTACAGACTTACTAGTGTTGTTCAATCCTGGTTCCAAGGGGCCTACTGGGTGTGCAGGCTTATGTTCCATCACGTTAGTAGGCCTACACACCCGATTCAACTATTCAACTACGGTCATCACTTAGCCTATGACTGAGTGTGTTGTAGTTAAACAAAGTTCGGGCACACCCTGTGTACCCCAGGACCAGGATTGGAGACCTGCGATTTACACACACACAAAAATGAAGTAGACTGTTGTAACATATCTCCGCCACACGGTGGCAGCACCTACCGCTGGCATCAGCGTCAGCTGGCCAGAGAAAAAGGTTTGTTTACTTCCGGTGAATATTTCTCCGTCTTCCGTGTGATGAAATAGATCAGATAGTGGAGCAAAGGTAGGCTGAAAAGATTTACTAGCCAATAAATGATATCTTAAACCATAATCTGATACTGATTAAACTGTTAGTTAAACAACTCGGCGTGATTGGTGTCAGAATAGTGGCGCTGCAAGGATTTGTAACGTTTGGTTGCGTCGCTAGCTACAGTAACTAACTTTTACTGACAGTCAATGAATGAGCATTATCTATTTTTCGGGTTTCGTAAACCAAAACAATACGTAACGTTAGTCCAGTTAAAACCAGTGTGATTCTGAAACCACTGGGGGTCTTTTGTTAAAACAATACGTAACGTTAGTCCAGTTAAAACCAGTGTGATTCTGAAAGCACTGGGGGTCTTTTATTAAAACAATACGTAACGTTAGTCCAGTTAAAACCAGTGTGATTCTGAAACCACTGGGGGTCTTTTGTTAAAACAATACGTAACGTTAGTCCAGTTAAAACCAGTGTGATTTCAGTTCGCATAGAAACACGAACCAGCATGTTTTAAATCTCTGCAGATTCGCAAAGTCTATAGTCTGTTTTTTAGTTTTTTTTTTGTCTTTACCGGCAGTGTTTCTAACTATACGCACTAACTGTTGTGTTTGTCGATGGTTCTCATGTAGCCTAACCCTGCTAGCTGGTGAGATGGAGTCAGGTGAGGCCAGGTTCGGGGGACAGAGTGTAGGAGCAGGCTCATTGGTGGCAGAGGAGAACTACTTCCTAGGTTACACCTTTACAGACCGCTCCCACTCCAGCCGCGTGGTGCAAAGCATCATGGACCTATGTCTGCAGGTAAGGAATCTCAATTCACCTTTCTCTGATTCCTCGCATCCTATCTCCTCGTCTCCTCAAACCTTATTAGAGGTGAAGGTTCCCTCCCCTCAGGCCTTCATCTCCAATGGGGTTTTGAGGAGGAGGCAAGGAGAGAGGATGCGAGTAATCAAGGAAAGATGAATTGAGATACGCTCCATTCATTTGAAGTCTGTCTCCCAGTGCAGCATTAGTTTCGGGGGTATGATGACATCGACGGTTCCTCCATCTTATATCCCTGTGTCTTCAGGACGGCCTGTTTGCTGACGTGACGGTGAAGGTGGAGGGGAGGGATTTTAACCTGCACCGCCTGGTACTGTCAGCCCAGAGCAGCTTCTTTAGATCCATGTTCACATCCAACCTGAGAGAGGCTCACACACGTAGCATCCAACTGAAGGACGTCAGGTAGGGCTGGTAGGGCTGCTGGCCTCTAATCCCTGGTACCATCACCTGCCGTTGTGCCCTTGCACATGGCACTTGACACATAAACTGCTCAATGAGCTGTTTCTCACCAATTGGGACAATAAAGTCTATTTTCTATTCTATTCAGCGCATCAGTGTTCCAGCTGCTGGTAGACTACATCTACCACGGGACAGTGAAGCTGACAGTGGAGGAGCTGCAGGACACCTATGAGATGGCTGACATGTACCAGCTGACTGCTCTGTTTGAAGAATGCTCCCGCTTCCTGTCACGCACCGTAGATGTCAAGAATTGCCTACAGGTGAGCTGATTGGCTGGGTTTCTATTTTCCTGGACCTGATACAGCCAATCATTGGTGTCTGAAGTAATGAGCAAATGTGTGTTCCCTTTGTAGATAGGAAGGACTCAGATAGAAATGTGAATTCTATTAGTCAAGGTACTGGATCTGTGTAGCTGCTGTCAATCTGACCATCTTGTCATCTTGTTCCACACAGTAGCTTTTTGAAGTAGTGTCAGTTGATTCCCTTCTTCCTGCTGTAGGTGATGTGGCTAGCAGACAGGCACAGTGACCAGGAGTTGTATACTGCAGCCAAACATTGTGCTAAGATCCACCTGGTCCAACTTCACCAGACTGATGAGTTCCTCAACCTGCCACTCTGTCTCCTCATGGACATTATCAAAGGTACTTATTGATTTCTTGCTTGATTTGATTTACACAGTAACGGGGGAAACTTACCCCACCGCCATATTTATCACCCGCCTGGGTAATGCCACGGCGGCCATTTTGTCAGGCCCTTACCCGTGTTGCTGTTCTCCAGATGATGTTCCAACCTCTCAGAACGCCACGGCAGCCATCCAAACCTGGATCAACCACAACAAGGTGGAGAGAGAAGAGTTCTCCACTGTTCTCCAGGAGAACCTCAAGGTACAGTGTTCTCATTCTAGAACCCTAAACTCCACTGCACGTCTCTCTTTCATATTTCTATCAGATTGGGGGGACTTTTTCGGGGGGACTTTTTTGGGGGGGACTTTTTTTTGAGATGCACCCAGTTTTACGGAGGTCATAGCTAAAACATGTTCACCTACACAAATGTGTTTCCCCCTACAATTTTAGAATATATCATTCTAGTTATCCATGTAGTGACTATTGATTTCCTCGCTGTGTCTTTGCAGGAGATCGGTGAGAAGGTGCACATCTACCTGATAGGTAAAGAGGAGACGAGGACCCACTCCCTGGCCGTTTCCCTGCACCGTGACGAGGACGATGCCATCAGCGTCAGCGGCCAGAACAGCCTGTGTCACCAGATCACAGCAGCCTGTAAACACGGGCCTGACCTCTACGTGGTAGGGGGGTCCATCCCTCGCCGCATGTGGAAGTGTAACATGCAGACCATGGACTGGGAGCGCTGTGCCCCGCTGCCCCGAGATCGTCTCAGCCACACCATGGTCTCAGTCTCTCTTCAGGATGCCGTCTATAGTCTGGGAGGTAAGACGCTCCAGGACACACTGTCCAACGCCGTCATTTACTACACGGTGAAGGACAACGTGTGGACGGAGACTAGCCAGCTGGATACGGCGGTGTCCGGGGCGGCGGGGGTTAACCTGGGAGGAACCATCTACATACTGGGGGGGGAAGAGAACGACATGGACTTCTTCACCAAGCCGTCACGACTCATCCAGTGCTTCGACACACAGACTCAGAAGTGCCAATTGAAGCCTTACGTTCTGCCGTTGGCGGGAGTGATGCACGCCGCCGCCCACATGGACCTGCTGTTCATCGTAGCGGAGGGGGACTCCCTGGTGTGTTACAACCCGCTGTTGGAGAGCTTCACCAGGCTCCGCTTCCCCGAGGTCTGGAGCTGTGTGCCGTCCCTCTGGAAGGTGGCCAGCTGTAACGGCTCCGTCTACGTGTTCAGAGAGAGGTGTACGAAAGGAGACGCGCACACGTTGAAGTTTAACCCCGCTACGTCAGCCGTGACTGTTATCAAGGGGATTAAGATCCTACTGACCAACTGGCAGTTTGTTCTGGCCTAAAGTTTAAACTCACTAAGGTGACCAACTGGCAGTTTGTTCTGGCTTAAAGTTTAAACTCACTAAGGTGAGGGCATGAGGGATTTGAGAATATACACTGGAAAATATTCAGACCCCTTTACTTTGACCACATGTTGTTACGTTACAGCCTTATTCTGTCAATCTACACACTACACCCCATAATGACAAAGCAAAGCAGGTTTTTGGATATTTTTGCTAAGTTATAAACCCCCCCCCCCCAGAAATATCTTATTTATAAAGACTCCTAATGTTTAGGGCCTGTGCCACTCCTAATGTTTTGGGCCTGTGCCACTCCTAATGTTTAGGGCCTGTGCCACTCCTAATGTTTAGGGCCTGTGCCACTCCTAATGTTTAGGGCCTGTGCCACTCCTAATGTTTTGGGCCTGTGCCACTCCTAATGTTTTGGGCCTGTGCCACTCCTAATGTTTTGGGCCTGTGCCACTCCTAATGTTTTGGGCCTGTGCCACTCCTAATGTTTAGGGCCTGTGCCACTCCTAATGTTTAGGGCCTGTGCCACTCCTAATGTTTTGGGCCTGTGCCACTCCTAATGTTTAGGGCCTGTGCCACTCCTAATGTTTTGGGCCTGTGCCACTCCTAATGTTTAGGGCCTGTGCCACTCCTAATGTTTAGGGCCTGTGCCACTCCTAATGTTTTGGGCCTGTGCCACTCCTAATGTTTTGGGCCTGTGCCACTCCTAATGTTTTGGGCCTGTGCCACTCCTAATGTTTAGGGCCTGTGCCACTCCTAATGTTTTGGGCCTGTGCCACTCCTAATGTTTTGGGCCTGTGCCACTCCTAATGTTTAGGGCCTGTGCCACTCCTAATGTTTTGGGCCTGTGCCACTCCTAATGTTTTGGGCCTGTGCCACTTCCATTGTTTTGGGCCTGTGCCACTTCCATTGTTTTGGGCCTGTGCCACTCCTAATGTTATGGGCCTGTGCCACTCCTAATGTTTTGGGCCTGTGCCACTCCCAATGTTTTGGGCCTGTGCCACTCCCAATGTTTTGGGCCTGTGCCACTCCTAATGTTTTGGGCCTGTGCCACTCCTAATGTTATGGGCCTGTGCCACTCCTAATGTTTTGGGCCTGTGCCACTTCCATTGTTTTGGGCCTGTGCCACTCCTAATGTTTTGGGCCTGTGCCACTCCCAATGTTTTGGGCCTGTGCCACTCCCAATGTTTTGGGCCTGTGCCACTCCCAATGTTTTGGGCCTGTGCCACTCCCGATGTTATGGGCCTGTGCCACTCCTAATGTTTTGGGCCTGTGCCACTCCCAATGTTTTGGGCCTGTGCCACTCCTAATGTTTTGGGCCTGTGCCACTCCTAATGTTTTGGGCCTGTGCCACTCCTAATGTTTTGGGCCTGTGCCACTCCTAATGTTTTGGGCCTGTGCCACTCCTAATGTTTTGGGCCTGTGCCACTCCTAATGTTTTGGGCCTGTGCCACTCCTAATGTTTTGGGCCTGTGCCACTCCTAATGTTTTGGGCCTGTGCCACTCCTAATGTTTTGGGCCTGTGCCACTCCTAATGTTTTGGGCCTGTGCCACTCCTAATGTTTTGAGGCTGTGCTTTGCCTCTTGAGTGTTTTGACGTCAGAGAAAGGTTTTACCGTGTTATTGTCACTAGAACTCACTGCTGTCAGCGTGGGCTGAACTAGATAGCTACAGTAACTAACCAACAACCACTGGAATGTCACAGTCAGCTTTCAGCAGCATTTCAGTCAAAAACACTCACAAACACTCACTTCCTTATGTCTGCCGAATACAGCAGGTGTAGACCTTACCGTGAAACGCTGAGTACAACAGGTGTAGTAGACCTTACCGTGAAACGCTGAGTACAACAGGTGTAGTAGACCTTACCGTGAAACGCTGAGTACAACAGGTGTAGTAGACCTTACCGTGAAACGCTGAATACAACAGGTGTAGTAGACCTTACCGTGAAATGCTGAATACAACAGGTGTAGTAGACCTTACAGTGAAATGCTGAATACAACAGGTGTAGGTAGACCTCACAGTGAAATGCTGAATACAACAGGTGTAATAGACCTTACAGTGAAATGTTGAATACAACAGGTGTAGTAGACCTCACAGTGAAATGCTGAATACAACAGGTGTAGTAGACCTCACAGTGAAATGCTGAATACAACAGGTGTAGTAGACCTTACAGTGAAATGCTGAATACAACAGGTGTAGTAGACCTCACAGTGAAATGCTGAATACAACAGGTGTAGTAGACCTTACAGTGAAATGCTGAATACAACAGGTGTAGTAGACCTCACAGTGAAATGCTGAATACAACAGGTGTAGTAGACCTTACAGTGAAATGCTGAATACAACAGGTGTAGTAGACCTGACAGTGAAATGCTGAATACAACAGGTGTAGTAGACCTCACAGTGAAATGCTGAATACAACAGGTGTAGTAGACCTCACAGTGAAATGCTGAATACAACAGGTGTAGTAGACCTTACAGTGAAATGCTAAATACAACAGGTGTAGTAGACCTTACAGTGAAATGCTGAATACAACAGGTGTAGTAGACCTTACAGTGAAATGCTGAATACAACAGGTGTAGTAGACCTTACAGTGAAATGCTGAATACAACAGGTGTAGTAGACCTTACAGTGAAATGCTGAATACAACAGATGTAGGTAGACCTCACAGTGAAATGCTGAATACAACAGGTGTAGTAGACCTGACAGTGAAATGCTAAATACAACAGGTGTAGTAGACCTCACAGTGAAATGCTGAATACAACAGGTGTAGACCTTACAGTGAAATGCTGAATACAACAGGTGTAGTAGACCTTACAGTGATATGCTGAATACAACAGGTGTAGTAGACCTTACAGTGAAATGCTGAATACAACAGGTGTAGTAGACCTTACCGTGAAACGCTGAATACAACAGGTGTAGTAGACCCTCCCGTGAAACGCTGAATACAACAGGTGTAGTAGACCTTACAGTTTCGTCTAAAATGACATACCCGATTCTAACTGCCTGTAGTTCACGACCTGAAGCAAGGATATGCATATTCTTGATACCATTTGAAAGAAAACACTTTTGAGTTTGTGGAAATGTGAAATGAATGTAGGAGAATATAACACATTAGATCTGGTAAAAGATAATACAAAGGGAAAAAAACCTACGTTTAAAAAAACAAACATTGTACCATCATCTTTGAAATGCAAGAGAAAGGCCATAATGTATTATTCCAGCCCAGGCGCAAATTATATTTTCGCCACTAGATGACAGCAGTGTATGTGCACATTATTAGACTGATCCAATGAACCATTGCATTTCTGTTCAAAATGTTCTATCAGGACTGCCCAAATGTGCCTAACTGGTTTATTAATAACTTTTCAAGTTCATAACTGTGCACTCTCCTCAAACAATAGCATGGTATTATTTCACTGTAATAGCTACTGTAAATTGGACAGTGCAGTTAGATTAACAAGAATTGAAGCTTTCTGCCAATATCAGATATGTCTATGTCCTGGGAAATGTTCTTGTTACTTACAACCTCATGCTAATCACATTAGCCTGCGTTAGCTCAACCGTCCCGTGGGAGACCCACCCATCCTGAAAAGGATTTAATTAACCAACAATGCAATTCAAGAAAGAGTTAAGAAAATATTTACTAAATAAACTAAAGTTTAAAAAATTATAAAAAGTAACACAATAAAATAACAATAACAAGGCTATATACAGGGGCTACAGAGTCAATGTGTGGGGGTACAGGTTAGTCGAGGTAATTTGTACAGGTAGGTAGAGGTGAAGTGGTACAGCTTGTTGTGCGGGAGCAGAGAGAACAGTCTGTGACTTGGGCGACTGGAGTCTTTGACCATTTCTTGGGCCTTCCTCTAACACCGCCTGGTGTAGAGTTCCTGGATGGCAGGAAACTTGGCT
The DNA here is from genome assembly GCF_016432855.1 of Salvelinus namaycush. NCBI lineage: Eukaryota > Metazoa > Chordata > Actinopteri > Salmoniformes > Salmonidae > Salvelinus > Salvelinus namaycush. Next base: position 49,135,663 of record NC_052327.1, on the reverse strand, counting down.
CCAGTGATGTACTGGGCCATACGCACTGCCCTCTGTGGCGCCTTACGGTCAGATGCCGAGCAGTTGCAATACCAGGCGGTGATGCAACCGCTCAGGATGCTCTCGATGGTGCAGCTGTAGAACTTTTTGAGGATCTGGGGACTCATGCCAAATCTTTTCAGTGTCCTATTGACTACTATTACAGACTAAACTAAAGGCTATAGCTAGAGTGCCATTATTGATGACATGTCCACCCCTCTTTTCAATGTAAACACAGCTTCCCTGTTGAAGTTGTCAGTGATATGGAGAATGTTCCAGTATCTTTTGGAGACCTACATAGACTTCTATTGTAAGTTGACAGTTTATAAACCTGTATCAGTCCTTTATCAAACCTGTTACCTGTATCAGTCCTTTATCAAACCTGTATCAGTCCTTTATCAAACCTGTTACCTGTATCAGTCCTTTATCAAACCTGTATCAGTCCTTTATCAAACCTGTTACCTGTATCAGTCCTTTATTAAACCTGTATCAGTCCTTTATCAAACCCGTTATGATCCAGATCTGAAAAGACTGTAACAAATTGTTGTTGCTGGCACTGCTTGTGTAGTTGTCATGACAACCTAAAGTCACCAACAAAGTTGATTATAAAGGTTTGCCAGAAGAGGTTCTCGTGCGAAGCAAAGACCTGTGGGCTGATTGCTGTATTGCACTCTGGGGTTTGTTTGTGGACCAGATCATTGTTTTACAGCTTGAGTGCCTGCCTTACATGATTCAGATTCTTAACGGGGGGCTGAACTTCCTAATGCAGCCTTGTTCATTTTGCAGTGTGGTTTGATATGGGTGTCTCGTGTGTGTGTGTGTGTGTGTGTGTGTGTGTGTGTGTGTGTGTGTGTGTGTCTCGTGTGTGTTTGCAGATGGGAAGAGTTAGCCAAATTATTTCACCAATTAGCTTCAGTTGGCTGGTGTGCAACCGTGGCAAAATTGTTTTTACTTTGGATAGTCTATCTCCGGTGCTAGTTGGGGACCGTCAATACATTTAGTTACACAATGTAAATGAGAGAATATTTTCCACGTTGCACACCTTTTAGTTCTGTCGTTAAATGCTTTCTATATTTGTATATGAATTTCTAAAATGTACAGTGCCTTTGGAAAATATTTAGACTTGCCTTTTTCCACAATTTGTTACGTTATGGATGAAAAAAACATATATATCCTCATCAATCTACACACTATACCCCATAATGACATCACAATACCCCATAATGGCATCACAATACCCCATAATGACATCACAATACCCCATAATGACATCACAATACCCCATAATGACAAAGTGAAAATAGGTTTAGATTTTTTTGCAAATGTATTAAAAATAAAAAAAACAGTAATACCTTATTTACATAAGTATTCAGACCCTTTGCTATGAGACTTGAAATTGATCTCAGGTGCATCCTGTTTCCATTGATCATCCTTGAGATGTTTATACAATTTGATTGGAGTCGACCTGTGGTAAATTCAATTGATTGGACATGATTTGGAAATGCACACACCTGTCTATATAAGTTCTCCCAGTTGTCAGTGCATGTCAGAGCAAAAACCAAGCCATGAGGTCGAAGGAATTGTCCGTAGAGCTCTGAGACGTGATTATGTCGAGGCACAGATCTGGGGAGGGGTACTAAAAAATGTCTGCAGCGTTGAAGGTCCCCAAGAACACAGTGTCCTCCATCATTCTTAAATGGAAGAAGTTTGGAACCACCAAGACTCTTCCTAGAGCTGGACGCCCGGCTAAACTGAGAAATCGGGGAAGAAAGGGTCTTGGTCAGGGAGGTGACCGAGAACCCGATGGTCACTCTGACAGAGCTCTAGAGTTCCTCTGTGGAGATGGTAGAACCTTCCAGAAGTACAACCATCTCTGCAGCTGTCCACCAATCAGGCCTTTATGGTAGTGTCCAGACGGAAGCCACTCAGTAAAAGGCACATGACAGGCTGCTTGGAGTTTGCCAAAACGCACCTAAAGACTCTCAGACCATGAGAAACAAGATTCTCTGGTCTGATGAACCCAAGATTGAACTCAATGGCTTGAATGTCAAGCGTCACATCTGGAGGAAACCAGGCACCATCCCTACGGTGAAGCATGGTGGTGGCAGCATCATGCTGTGGGGATGTTTTTCAGCGGCAGGGACTGGGAGACTAGTCAGGATCGAGGGAAAGATGAATGGAGCAAAGTACAGAGAGATCCTTGATGAAAACCTGCTCCAGAGCGCTCAGGACCTCAAGACTGGGGTGAAGGTTCACCTTCCAACAGGACAACAACCCTAAGCACAACCAAGACAACGCAGGTGTGTAAAGGCTCTGAATACTTATGTAAATATGATATTTAAGTATTTTTTTTAATAAATTAGCAAAGACTTCTAAAAATCTGTTTTTGCGTAGTCATTTTGAGGTATTGTGTGTAGATTGATGAGGGGGGAAAATGATTTAATCAATTTTAGAATGAGGCTGTAACGTAACAAAATGTGGAAAAAGTCAAGGGGTCTGAATACTTTCCGAAGTGTGTGTGTATGTATATATATTAGTTGATTTGAGGTTTTTAAGTAATTTTAAATTTGGAGCTATTGGAATTTTAACATTGTCCCATGTACATTGTGTAATTTACTAACTGTCCTTAACTAGCTCCATAGCGGACACAGATGTACCATTTCAATCGGGTCGCTAGCAGCTGCTCTCTGAATTGATTACTTCTGTGCTGCCAGCTGTGGGCAGGTTTGAAATGAACTTAACCTTCATTTTGTGACGTACTCTGGTACGAAACTCTGTTCTGGATGAGACTTTATGACCAAAATGATCCTATTTAAACTTTGTAGTCCATTTTGGCAGAATAAATGTTTCTGACTCATATCGATGCCATAATAGACTGTTTTCTAAATGAGATTGTTTTTTTAATGGGCAGTTGCTCTTCAACATTATATTTCTGTCTCAACCTCAGGTTTCCTCAACAAGGAAAAGAAGTTGGTTCTGCTCTTCCGGTTCCACATGACAGTAAACCCGACATAACAACTTGCAACTCTGAGAACATTTTCATTACTCCCTCCCTCTTATTGAAGTGACCCATGAAAATAATTTGTTGTCCAAGCAGAACAATATCCCAGTGTGCATCTAACTCCACCAGACCCCCCCCCCCCCCGTCTCCATGGTGATCAACCCCAGCTCCCCATATGTGGAGGCCAGTGGGCATCTGGCTCCACCAGACCCCCCCCCCCCCCCTGTCTCCATGGTGATCAACCCCAGCTCCCCATATGTGGAGGCCAGTGGGCATCTGGCTCCACCAGACCCCCCCCCCCCGTCTCCATGGTGATCAACCCCAGCTCCCCATATGTGGACCCCAGTGGGCATCTGGCTCCACCAGACCCCCCCCCCCCCCGTCTCCATGGTGATCAACCCCAGCTCCCCATATGTGGACCCCAGTGGGCATCTGGCTCCACCAGACCCCCCCCCCCCCGTCTCCATGGTGATCAACCCCAGCTCCCCATATGTGGACCCCAGTGGGCATCTGGCTCCACCAGACCCCCCCCCCCCCGTCTCCATGGTGATCAACCCCAGCTCCCCATATGTGGACCCCAGTGGGCATCTGGCTCCACCAGACCCCCCCCCCCCCCGTCTCCATGGTGATCAACCCCAGCTCCCCATATGTGGAGGCCAGTGGGCATCTGGCTCCACCAGACCCCCCCCCCCCCGTCTCCATGGTGATCAACCCCAGCTCCCCATATGTGGACCCCAGTGGGCATCTGGCTCCACCAGACCCCCCCCCCCCCCCATCTCCATGGTGATCAACCCCAGCTCCCCATATGTGGAGGCCAGTGGGCATCTGGCTCCACCAGACCCCCCCCCCCCCCCGTCTCCATGGTGATCAACCCCAGCTCCCCATATGTGGACCCCAGTGGGCATCTGGCTCCACCAGACCCCCCCCCCCCCCCGTCTCCATGGTGATCAACCCCAGCTCCCCATATGTGGAGGCCAGTGGGCATCTGGCTCCACCAGACCCCCCCCCCCCTGTCTCCATGGTGATCAACCCCAGCTCCCCATATGTGGAGGCCAGTGGGCATCTGGCTCCACCAGACCCCCCCCCCCCGTCTCCATGGTGATCAACCCCAGCTCCCCATATGTGGACCCCAGTGGGCATCTGGCTCCACCAGACCCCCCCCCCCCGTCTCCATGGTGATCAACCCCAGCTCCCCATATGTGGAGGCCAGTGGGCATCTGGCTCCACCAGACCCCCCCCCCCCGTCTCCATGGTGATCAACCCCAGCTCCCCATATGTGGACCCCAGTGGGCATCTGGCTCCACCAGACCCCCCCCCCCGTCTCCATGGTGATCAACCCCAGCTCCCCATATGTGGAGGCCAGTGGGCATCTGGCTCCACCAGACCCCCCCCCCCCCGTCTCCATGGTGATCAACCCCAGCTCCCCATATGTGGACCCCAGTGGGCATCTGGCTCCACCAGACCCCCCCCCCCGTCTCCATGGTGATCAACCCCAGCTCCCCATATGTGGAGGCCAGTGGGCATCTGGCTCCACCAGACCCCCCCCCGTCTCCATGGTGATCAACCCCAGCTCCCCATATGTGGACCCCAGTGGGCATCTGGCTCCACCAGACCCCCCCCCCCCCCCCGTCTCCATGGTGATCAACCCCAGCTCCCCATATGTGGACCCCAGTGGGCATCTGGCTCCACCAGACCCCCCCCCCCCCGTCTCCGTGGTGATCAACCCCAGCTCCCCATATGTGGACCCCAGTGGGCATCTGGCTCCACCAGACCCCCCCCCCCCCGTCTCCATGGTGATCAACCCCAGCTCCCCATATGTGGAGGCCAGTGGGCATCTGGCTCCACCAGACCCCCCCCCCCCCGTCTCCATGGTGATCAACCCCAGCTCCCCATATGTGGAGGCCAGTGGGCATCTGGCTCCACCAGACCCCCCCCCCCCGTCTCCATGGTGATCAACCCCAGCTCCCCATATGTGGAGGCCAGTGGGCATCTGGCTCCACCAGACCCCCCCCCCCCCGTCTCCATGGTGATCAACCCCAGCTCCCCATATGTGGAGGCCAGTGGGCATCTGGCTCCACCAGACCCCCCCCCCCCCGTCTCCATGGTGATCAACCCCAGCTCCCCATATGTGGAGGCCAGTGGGCATCTGGCTCCACCAGACCCCCCCCCCCCCCGTCTCCATGGTGATCAACCCCAGCTCCCCATATGTGGAGGCCAGTGGGCATCTGGCTCCACCAGACCCCCCCCCCCCCCCCGTCTCCATGGTGATCAACCCCAGCTCCCCATATGTGGACCCCAGTGGGCATCTGGCTCCACCAGACCCCCCCCCCCCGTCTCCATGGTGATCAACCCCAGCTCCCCATATGTGGAGGCCAGAGGGCATCTGGCTCCACCAGACCCCCCCCCCCCGTCTCCATGGTGATCAACCCCAGCTCCCCATATGTGGACCCCAGTGGGCATCTGGCTCCACCAGACCCCCCCCCCCCCGTCTCCATGGTGATCAACCCCAGCTCCCCATATGTGGAGGCAAGTGGGCATCTGGCTCCACCAGACCCCCCCCCCCCCGTCTCCATGGTGATCAACCCCAGCTCCCCATATGTGGAGGCCAGTGGGCATCTGGCTCCACCAGACCCCCCCCCCCCCCCGTCTCCATGGTGATCAACCCCAGCTCCCCATATGTGGAGGCCAGTGGGCATCTGGCTCCACCAGACCCCCCCCCCCATCTCCATGGTGATCAACCCCAGCTCCCCATATGTGGACCCCAGTGGGCATCTGGCTCCACCAGACCCCCCCCCCCCCCGTCTCCATGGTGATCAACCCCAGCTCCCCATATGTGGAGGGCAGTGGGCATCTGGCTCCACCAGACCCCCCCCCCCATCTCCATGGTGATCAACCCCAGCTCCCCATATGTGGACCCCAGTGGGCATCTGGCTCCACCAGACCCCCCCCCCCCCGTCTCCATGGTGATCAACCCCAGCTCCCCATATGTGGAGGCCAGTGGGCATCTGGCTCCACCAGACCCCCCCCCCCCCGTCTCCATGGTGATCAACCCCAGCTCCCCATATGTGGACCCCAGTGGGCATCTGGCTCCACCAGACCCCACCCCCCGTCTCCATGGTGATCAACCCCAGCTCCCCATATGTGGAGGCCAGTGGGCATCTGGCTCCACCAGACCCCCCCCCCCCGTCTCCATGGTGATCAACCCCAGCTCCCCATATGTGGACCCCAGTGGGCATCTGGCTCCACCAGACCCCCCCCCCCCGTCTCCATGGTGATCAACCCCAGCTCCCCATATGTGGACCCCAGTGGGCATCTGGCTCCACCAGACCCCCCCCCCCCGTCTCCATGGTGATCAACCCCAGCTCCCCATATGTGGACCCCAGTGGGCATCTGGCTCCACCAGACCCCCCCCCCCCCCGTCTCCATGGTGATCAACCCCAGCTCCCCATATGTGGAGGCCAGTGGGCATCTGGCTCCACCAGACCCCCCCCCCCCGTCTCCATGGTGATCAACCCCAGCTCCCCATATGTGGAGGCCAGTGGGCATCTGGCTCCACCAGACCCCCCCCCCCCCGTCTCCATGGTGATCAACCCCAGCTCCCCATATGTGGAGGCCAGTGGGCATCTGGCTCCACCAGACCCCCCCCCCCCCCGTCTCCATGGTGATCAACCCCAGCTCCCCATATGTGGAGGCCAGTGGGCATCTGGCTCCACCAGACTTCCCCCCCCCCCCGTCTCCATGGTGATCAACCCCAGCTCCCCATATGTGGAGGCCAGTGGGCATCTGGCTCCACCAGACCCCCCCCCCCGTCTCCATGGTGATCAACCCCAGCTCCCCATATGTGGAGGCCAGTGGGCATCTGGCTCCACCAGACCCCCCCCCCCCCCCCGTCTCCATGGTGATCAACCCCAGCTCCCCATATGTGGAGGCCAGTGGGCATCTGGCTCCACCAGACCCCCCCCCCCCCCGTCTCCATGGTGATCAACCCCAGCTCCCCATATGTGGAGGCAAGTGGGCATCTGGCTCCACCAGACCCCCCCCCCCCGTCTCCATGGTGATCAACCCCAGCTCCCCATATGTGGAGGCCAGTGGGCATCTGGCTCCACCAGACCCCCCCCCCCCCCCGTCTCCATGGTGATCAACCCCAGCTCCCCATATGTGGAGGCCAGTGGGCATCTGGCTCCACCAGACCCCCCCCCCCATCTCCATGGTGATCAACCCCAGCTCCCCATATGTGGACCCCAGTGGGCATCTGGCTCCACCAGACCCCCCCCCCCCCCGTCTCCATGGTGATCAACCCCAGCTCCCCATATGTGGAGGGCAGTGGGCATCTGGCTCCACCAGACCCCCCCCCCCATCTCCATGGTGATCAACCCCAGCTCCCCATATGTGGACCCCAGTGGGCATCTGGCTCCACCAGACCCCCCCCCCCCGTCTCCATGGTGATCAACCCCAGCTCCCCATATGTGGAGGCCAGTGGGCATCTGGCTCCACCAGACCCCCCCCCCCCCGTCTCCATGGTGATCAACCCCAGCTCCCCATATGTGGACCCCAGTGGGCATCTGGCTCCACCAGACCCCACCCCCCGTCTCCATGGTGATCAACCCCAGCTCCCCATATGTGGAGGCCAGTGGGCATCTGGCTCCACCAGACCCCCCCCCCCCGTCTCCATGGTGATCAACCCCAGCTCCCCATATGTGGACCCCAGTGGGCATCTGGCTCCACCAGACCCCCCCCCCCCCGTCTCCATGGTGATCAACCCCAGCTCCCCATATGTGGACCCCAGTGGGCATCTGGCTCCACCAGACCCCCCCCCCCGTCTCCATGGTGATCAACCCCAGCTCCCCATATGTGGACCCCAGTGGGCATCTGGCTCCACCAGACCCCCCCCCCCCCCCGTCTCCATGGTGATCAACCCCAGCTCCCCATATGTGGAGGCCAGTGGGCATCTGGCTCCACCAGACCCCCCCCCCCCCGTCTCCATGGTGATCAACCCCAGCTCCCCATATGTGGAGGCCAGTGGGCATCTGGCTCCACCAGACCCCCCCCCCCCCCGTCTCCATGGTGATCAACCCCAGCTCCCCATATGTGGAGGCCAGTGGGCATCTGGCTCCACCAGACCCCCCCCCCCCCGTCTCCATGGTGATCAACCCCAGCTCCCCATATGTGGAGGCCAGTGGGCATCTGGCTCCACCAGACTTCCCCCCCCCCCCGTCTCCATGGTGATCAACCCCAGCTCCCCATATGTGGAGGCCAGTGGGCATCTGGCTCCACCAGACCCCCCCCCCCGTCTCCATGGTGATCAACCCCAGCTCCCCATATGTGGAGGCCAGTGGGCATCTGGCTCCACCAGACCCCCCCCCCCCCCCCGTCTCCATGGTGATCAACCCCAGCTCCCCATATGTGGAGGCCAGTGGGCATCTGGCTCCACCAGACCCCCCCCCCCCCGTCTCCATGGTGATCAACCCCAGCTCCCCATATGTGGAGGCCAGTGGGCATCTGGCTCCACCAGACCCCCCCCCCCCCGTCTCCATGGTGATCAACCCCAGCTCCCCATATGTGGAGGCCAGTGGGCATCTGGCTCCACCAGACCCCCCCCCCCCGTCTCCATGGTGATCAACCCCAGCTCCCCATATGTGGAGGCCAGTGGGCATCTGGCTCCACCAGACCCCCCCCCCCCCGTCTCCATGGTGATCAACCCCAGCTCCCCATATGTGGAGGCCAGTGGGCATCTGGCTCCACCAGACCCCCCCCCCCCCGTCTCCATGGTGATCAACCCCAGCTCCCCATATGTGGAGGCCAGTGGGCATCTGGCTCCACCAGACCCCCCCCCCCCCCCCCCGTCTCCATGGTGATCAACCCCAGCTCCCCATATGTGGAGGCCAGTGGGCATCTGGCTCCACCAGACCCCCCCCCCCCGTCTCCATGGTGATCAACCCCAGCTCCCCATATGTGGAGGCCAGAGGGCATCTGGCTCCACCAGACCCCCCCCCCCCGTCTCCATGGTGATCAACCCCAGCTCCCCATATGTGGACCCCAGTGGGCATCTGGCTCCACCAGACCCCCCCCCCCCGTCTCCATGGTGATCAACCCCAGCTCCCCATATGTGGACCCCAGTGGGCATCTGGCTCCACCAGACCCCCCCCCCCGTCTCCATGGTGATCAACCCCAGCTCCCCATATGTGGAGGCCAGTGGGCATCTGGCTCCACCAGACCCCCCCCCCCCGTCTCCATGGTGATCAACCCCAGCTCCCCATATGTGGAGGCCAGTGGGCATCTGGCTCCACCAGACCCCCCCCCCCCCGTCTCCATGGTGATCAACCCCAGCTCCCCATATGTGGACCCCAGTGGGCATCTGGCTCCACCAGACCCCCCCCCCCCCGTCTCCATGGTGATCAACCCCAGCTCCCCATATGTGGAGGCCAGTGGGCATCTGGCTCCACCAGACCCCCCCCCCCCCCGTCTCCATGGTGATCAACCCCAGCTCCCCATATGTGGAGGCCAGTGGGCATCTGGCTCCACCAGACCCCCCCCCCCCCGTCTCCATGGTGATCAACCCCAGCTCCCCATATGTGGAGGCCAGAGGGCATCTGGCTCCACCAGACCCCCCCCCCCCCCCCCCGTCTCCATGGTGATCAACCCCAGCTCCCCATATGTGGACCCCAGTGGGCATCTGGCTCCACCAGACCCCCCCCCCCCCCGTCTCCATGGTGATCAACCAGAAGAGTGTCGACGACGGTGTTACAAGGTGATTTTGTTATTTATTTAGAACGTTTTGTTGATGTATTTTGTATTCTTGGAAAAGAAAGAGATATTGTGTTTCTGTACCTAAGTGTTTTCATGTGTGAATGGAGTGGCGTTGAAGAGGGATGGTACTGTAACACCATGATCGTTTTCATGTGTGAATGGAGTGGCGTTGAAGAGGGGTGGTACTGTAACACCATGATCGTTTTCATGTGTGAATGGAGTGGCGTTGAAGAGGGATGGTACTGTAACACCATGATCGTTTTCATGTGTGAATGGAGTGGCGTTGAAGAGGGATGGTACTGTAACACCATGATCGTTTTCATGTGTGAATGGAGTGGCGTTGAAGAGGGATGGTACTGTAACACCATGATCGTTTTCATGTGTGAATGGAGTGGCGTTGAAGAGGGATGGTACTGTAACACCATGATCGTTTTCATGTGTGAATGGAGTGGCGTTGAAGAGGGATGGTACTGTAACACCATGATCGTTTTCATGTGTGAATGGAGTGGCGTTGAAGAGGGATGGTACTGTAACACCATGATCGTTTTCATGTGTGAATGGAGTGGCGTTGAAGAGGGGTGGTACTGTAACACCATGATCGATCTAGATTGTTAGAATTGCGTCTACCTTTTGATTGTCAGGTGCTGGTCAACCTGTCACTGCTCGTCACAGAAATTGGGTCTGCATTTCAAATGGGAACGTCCCTCTGCCACGTATCCAATCAGAGCTCAGACGCTTCCTACTGCAGCACACGTGTTTTTATATTTCTGTTCAGTGTGTATATAATTATATTATTATTATTATTAATTATATAATTATTAGTATGGTTAGAAAGATAAGAAATTTTAACTTATTACATTTTATGAGTTGACTAGGAAATGGAGAAAGTTAAACGGTGAATAATTTTTTCATATCTTTAATTAGTTCACTCACAAACACATACAAGGCAACAGGAAGTGGCACGATAATAGGGGTGATGGGAGGTATCTGCATGGCAACAGGAAGTGGCATGATAATAGGGGTGATGGGAGGTATCTGCATGGCAACAGGAAGTGGCATGATAATAGGGGTGATGGGAGACATCTGCATGGCAACAGGAAGTGGCATGATAATAGGGGTGATGGGAGACATCTGCATGGCAACAGGAAGTGGCACGATAATAGGGGTGATGGGAGGTATCTGCATGGCAACAGGAAGTGGCATGATAATAGGGGTGATGGGAGGCATCTGCATGGCAACAGGAAGTGGCACGATAATAGAGGTGATGGGAGGTATCTGCATGGCAACAGGAAGTGGCATGATAATAGAGGTGATGGGAGGCATCTGCATGGCAACAGGAAGTGGCACGATAATAGAGGTGATGGGAGGTATCTGCATGGCAACAGGAAGTGGCATGATAATAGGGGTGATGGGAGGCATCTGCATGGCAACAGGAAGTGGCACGATAATAGAGGTGATGGGAGGTATCTGCATGGCAACAGGAAGTGGCACGATAATAGGGGTGATGGGAGGTATCTGCATGGCAACAGGAAGTGGCATGATAATAGGGGTGATGGGAGGCATCTGCATGGCAACAGGAAGTGGCATGATAATAGGGGTGATGGGAGGTATCTGCATGGCAACAGGAAGTGGCATGATAATAGGGGTGATGGGAGGCATCTGCATGGCAACAGGAAGTGGCATGATAATAGGGGTGATGGGAGGCATCTGCATGGCAACAGGAAGTGGCATGATAATAGAGGTGATGGGAGACATCTGCATGTTAACAGGAAGTGGCATGATAATAGGGGTGATGGGAGGCATCTGAGGCCCCGTGTGGCTCAGTTGGTAGAGCATGGCGCTTGCAACGCCAGGGTTGTGGGTTCGATTCCCACGGGGGGCCAGTATGAAAAAATATGAATGTATGTACTTGTAAGTCGCTCTGGATAAGAGCGTCTGCTAAATGACTTAAATGTAAATGTAATCTGCATGGCAACAGGAAGTGGCATGATAATAGGGGTGATGGGAGGTATCTGCATGGCAACAGGAAGTGGCATGATAATAGAGGTGATGGGAAAACAAACACACTTCTCTATGTAGTTGTTCACTGTTGCAACAGGAAGAGGATTGGTTCTCGCTGCACTGAAGGCAACAGAGTCTTATATTTGATTCCAGCAGCCTCAGGAAGCCAGTGGAGAAGTGGTGTGACATAGGAGAACATGGTTTAACAGCAGATATGGGGGGGATACGGGGAGTTGCAGAGGGAGGGAGCTGGACTAGCGGAGAGTTGTAGAGGGAGGGAGCTGGACTAGCGGAGAGTTGTAGAGGGAGGGAGCTGGACTAGCGGGGAGTTGTAGAGGGAGGGAGCTGGACTAGCGGAGAGTTGTAGAGGGAGGGAGCTGGACTAGCGAGGAGTTGTAGAGGGAGGGAGCTGGACTAGCGGAGAGTTGTAGAGGGAGGGAGCTGGACTAGCGGAGAGTTGTAGAGGGAGGGAGCTGGACTAGCGGAGAGTTGTAGAGGGAGGGAGCTGGACTAGCGAGGAGTTGTAGAGGGAGGGAGCTGGACTAGCGGAGAGTTGTAGAGGGAGGGAGCTGGACTAGCGGGGAGTTGTAGAGGGAGGGAGCTGGACTAGCGGGGAGTTGTAGAGGGAGGGAGCTGGACTAGCGGAGAGTTGTAGAGGGAGAGAGCTGGACTAGCGGGGAGTTGTAGAGGGAGGGAGCTGGACTAGCGGAGAGTTGTAGAGGGAGGGAGCTGGACTAGCGGAGAGTTGTAGAGGGAGGGAGCTGGACTAGCGGAGAGTTGTAGAGGGAGGGAGCTGGACTAGCGAGGAGTTGTAGAGGGAGGGAGCTGGACTAGCGGGGAGTTGTAGAGGGAGGGAGCTGGACTAGCGGAGAGTTGCAGAGGGAGGGAGCTGGACTAGCGGAGAGTTGCAGTGGGAGGGAGCTGGACTAGCGGGGAGTTGTAGAGGGAGGGAGCTGGACTAGCGGGGAGTTGTAGAGGGAGGGAGCTGGACTAGCGGGGAGTTGCAGAGGGAGGGAGCTGGACTAGCGGAGAGTTGTAGTGGGAGGGAGCTGGACTAGCGGAGAGTTGTAGAGGGAGGGAGCTGGACTAGCGGAGAGTTGTAGAGGGAGGGAGCTGGACTAGCGGGGAGTTGTAGAGGGAGGGAGCTGGACTAGCGGAGAGTTGTAGAGGGAGGGAGCTGGACTAGCGGAGAGTTGTAGAGGGAGGGAGCTGGACTAGCGGGGAGTTTTAAAGGGAGGAAGCTGGACTAGCGGGGAGTTGTAGAGGGAGGGAGCTGGACTAGCGGAGAGTTGTAGAGGGAGGGAGCTGGACTAGCGGAGAGTTGTAGAGGGAGGGAGCTGGACTAGCGGGGAGTTGTAGAGGGAGGGAGCTGGACTAGCGGAGAGTTGTAGAGGGAGGGAGCTGGACTAGCGGAGAGTTGTAGAGGGAGGGAGCTGGACTAGCGGAGAGTTGTAGAGGGAGGGAGCTGGACTAGCGGAGAGTTGTAGAGGGAGGGAGCTGGACTAGCGGAGAGTTGCAGAGGGAGGGAGCTGGACTAGCGGAGAGTTGCAGAGGGAGGGAGCTGGACTAGCGGGGAGTTGTAGAGGGAGGGAGCTGGACTAGCGGGGAGTTGTAGAGGGAGGGAGCTGGACTAGCGGAGAGTTGTAGAGGGAGGGAGCTGGACTAGCGGAGAGTTGTAGAGGGAGGGAGCTGGACTAGCGGAGAGTTGTAGAGGGAGGGAGCTGGACTAGCGGAGAGTTGTAGAGGGAGGGAGCTGGACTAGCGGAGAGTTGTAGAGGGAGGGAGCTGGACTAGCGGGGAGTTGTAGAGGGAGGGAGCTGGACTAGCGGAGAGTTGTAGAGGGAGGGAGCTGGACTAGCGGGGAGTTGTAGAGGGAGGGAGCTGGACTAGCGGAGAGTTGTAGAGGGAGGGAGCTGGACTAGCGGAGAGTTGCAGATGGAGGGAGCTGGACTAGCGGGGAGTTGTAGAGGGAGGGAGCTGGACTAGCGGAGAGTTGTAGTGGGAGGGAGCTGGACTAGCGGAGAGTTGTAGAGGGAGGGAGCTGGACTAGCGGGGAGTTGTAGAGGGAGGGAGCTGGACTAGCGGGGAGTTGTAGAGGGAGGGAGCTGGACTAGCGGGGAGTTGCAGAGGGAGGGAGCTGGACTAGCGGAGAGTTGTAGTGGGAGGGAGCTGGACTAGCGGAGAGTTGTAGAGGGAGGGAGCTGGACTAGCGGAGAGTTGTAGAGGGAGGGAGCTGGACTAGCGGGGAGTTGTAGAGGGAGGGAGCTGGACTAGCGGGGAGTTGTAGAGGGAGGGAGCTGGACTAGCGGGGAGTTGCAGAGGGAGGGAGCTGGACTAGCGGGGAGTTGTAGAGGGAGGGAGCTGGACTAGCGGGGAGTTGTAGAGGGAGGGAGCTGGACTAGCGGGGAGTTGTAGAGGGAGGGAGCTGGACTAGCGGGGAGTTGTAGAGGGAGGGAGCTGGACTAGCGGGGAGTTTTAAAGGGAGGAAGCTGGACTAGCGGGGAGTTGTAGAGGGAGGGAGCTGGACTAGCGGAGAGTTGTAGAGGGAGGGAGCTGGACTAGCGGGGAGTTGTAGAGGGAGGGAGCTGGACTAGCGGGGAGTTGTAGAGGGAGGGAGCTGGACTAGCGGAGAGTTGTAGAGGGAGGGAGCTGGACTAGCGGGGAGTAGTAGAGGGAGGGAGCTGGACTAGCGTGGAGTTGTAGAGGGAGGGAGCTGGACTAGCGGGGAGTTGTAGAGGGAGGGAGCTGGACTAGCGGGGAGTTGTAGAGGGAGGGAGCTGGACTAGCGGAGAGTTGTAGAGGGAGGGAGCTGGACTAGCGGGGAGTTGTAGAGGGAGGGAGCTGGACTAGCGGAGAGTTGTAGAGGGAGGGAGCTGGACTAGCGGAGAGTTGCAGAGGGAGGGAGCTGGACTAGCGGAGAGTTGTAGAGGGAGGGAGCTGGACTAGCGGGGAGTTGTAGAGGGAGGGAGCTGGACTAGCGGAGAGTTGTAGAGGGAGGGAGCTGGACTAGCGGGGAGTTGTAGAGGGAGGGAGCTGGACTAGCGGGGAGTTGTAGAGGGAGGGAGCTGGACTAGCGGAGAGTTGTATAGGGAGGGAGCTGGACTAGCGGGGAGTTGTAGAGGGAGGGAGCTGGACTAGCGGAGAGTTGTAGAGGGAGGGAGCTGGACTAGCGGAGAGTTGCAGAGGGAGGGAGCTGGACTAGCGGAGAGTTGTAGAGGGAGGGAGCTGGACTAGCGGGGAGTTGTAGAGGGAGGGAGCTGGACTAGCGGAGAGTTGTAGAGGGAGGGAGCTGGACTAGCGGGGAGTTGTAGAGGGAGGGAGCTGGACTAGCGGAGAGTTGTAGAGGGAGGGAGCTGGACTAGCGGAGAGTTGTAGAGGGAGGGAGCTGGACTAGCGGGGAGTTGTAGAGGGAGGGAGCTGGACTAGCGGGGAGTTGTAGAGGGAGGGAGCTGGACTAGCGGGGAGTTGTAGAGGGAGGGAGCTGGACTAGCGGGGAGTCTCTCAAACTAGACACTCTAATGTACTTGTCCTCTTGCTCAGTTGTGCACCGGGGCCTCCCACTCCTCTTTCTATTCTGGTTAGGGCCAGTTTGCGCTGTTCTGTGAAGTAAGTAGTAGACAGCATTGTATGAGATCTTCAGTTTGTTGGCAATGTAGGCAACCGGTAATCCTGCTGGGCCAACTGTAGGCAACCGGTAATCATGCTGGGCCAACTGTAGGCAACAGGTAATCATGCTGGGCCAACTGTAGGCAACCGGTAATCATGCTGGGCCAACTGTAGGCAACCGGTAATCATGCTGGGCCAACTGTAGGAAACAGGTAATCATGCTGGGCCAACTGTAGGCAACCGGTAATCATGCTGGGCCAACTGTAGGCAACCGGTAATCATGCTGGGCCAACTGTAGGCAACCGGTAATCATGCTGGGCCAACTGTAGGCAATCGGTAATCATGCTGGGCCAACTGTAGGAAACAGGTAATCATGCTGGGCCAACTGTAGGCAACCGGTAATCATGCTGGGCCAACTGTAGGAAACAGGTAATCATGCTGGGCCAACTGTAGGCAACCGGTAATCATGCTGGGCCAACTGTAGGCAACCGGTAATCATGCTGGGCCAACTGTAGGCAACAGGTAATCATGCTGGGCCAACTGTAGGCAACCGGTAATCATGCTGGGCCAACTGTAGGCAACCGGTAATCATGCTGGGCCAACTGTAGGAAACAGGTAATCATGCTGGGCCAACTGTAGGCAACCGGTAATCATGCTGGGCCAACTGTAGGCAACCGGTAATCATGCTGGGCCAACTGTAGGCAACCGGTAATCATGCTGGGCCAACTGTAGGCAATCGGTAATCATGCTGGGCCAACTGTAGGCAATCGGTAATCATGCTGGGCCAACTGTAGGCAACCGGTAATCATGCTGGGCCAACTGTAGGAAACAGGTAATCATGCTGGGCCAACTGTAGGCAACCGGTAATCATGCTGGGCCAACTGTAGGCAACCGGTAATCATGCTGGGCCAACTGTAGGCAATCGGTAATCATGCTGGGCCAACTGTAGGAAACAGGTAATCATGCTGGGCCAACTGTAGGCAATCGGTAATCATGCTGGGCCAACTGTAGGCAACCGGTAATCATGCTGGGCCAACTGTAGGAAACAGGTAATCATGCTGGGCCAACTGTAGGCAACAGGTAATCATGCTGGGCCAACTGTAGGCAATCGGTAATCATGCTGGGCCAACTGTAGGCAACCGGTAATCATGCTGGGCCAACTGTAGGCAACCGGTAATCATGCTGGGCCAACTGTAGGCAACCGGTAATCATGCTGGGCCAACTGTAGGCAACCGGTAATCATGCTGGGCCAACTGTAGGCAACCGGTAATCATGCTGGGCCAACTGGTAACTGCCAAAATAAAGGTAGCAGTTGAGTAAATGAGATAATATGTTATGGTGTGCAGTGTATTTTCTAACTAACCCTGATTCAGATGACCATCCTACCCATGCTAGATTATGGAGACATAATTTATAGATCGGCAGGTAAGGGTGTTCTCGAGCGGCTAGATGTTCTTTACCATTCGGCCATTAGATTTGCCACCAATGCTCCTTATAGGACACGTCACTGCACTCTATACTCCTCTGTAAACTGGTCATTTCTGTATACCCGTAGCAACCCACTGGTTGATGCTTATTTATAAAACCCTCTTAGGCCTCACTCCCCCCTATCTGAGATATCTACTGCAGCCCTCATCCTCCACATACAACACCCGTTCTGCCAGTCACATTCTGTTATTAAAGGTCCCCAAAGCACACACATCCCTGGGTCGCTCCTCTTTTCAGTTCGCTGCAGCTAGCGACTGGAATGAGCTGCAACAAACACTCAAACTGGACAATTTTATCTCCATCTCTTCATTCAAAGACTCCATCATGGACACTCTTACTGACAGTTGTGGCTGCTTCGCGTGATGTATTGATGTCTCTACCTTCTTGCCCTTTGTGCTGTTGTCTGTGTCCAATAATGTTTGTACCATGTTGTGCTGCTACCATGTTGTTGTCATGTTGTGTTGCTACCATGTTGTCATGTTGTGTTGCTACCATGTTGTGTTGCTGCCATGTTGTTGTCATGTTGTGTTGCTACCATGTTGTGTTGCTACCATGTTGTTGTCATGTTGTGTTGCTACCATGTTGTTGTCATGTTGTGTTGCTACCATGTTGTTGTCATGTTGTGCTGCTACCATGTTGTTGTCATGTTGTGTTGCTACCATGTTGTTGTCATGTTGTGCTGCTACCATGTTGTTGTCATGTTGTGTTGCTACCATGCTGTTGTCATGTTGTGTTGCTACCATGCTGTTGTCATGTTGTGTTGCTACCATGCTGTTGTCATGTTGTGTTGCTACCATGCTGTTGTCATGTTGTGTTGCTACCATGTTGTGTTGCTACCATGTTGTCATGTTGTGTTGCTACCATGTTGTTGTCATGTTGTGTTGCTACCATGTTGTTGTCATGTTGTGTTGCTACCATGTTGTGTTGCTACCATGTTGTCATGTTGTGCTGCTACCATGTTGTTGTCATGTTGTGTTGCTACCATGTTGTTGTCATGTTGTGTTGCTACCATGTTGTGTTGCTACCATGTTGTCATGTTGTGTTGCTACCATGTTGTGTTTCTACCATGTTGTTGTCATGTTGTGTTGCTACCATGTTGTTGTCATGTTGTGTTGCTACCATGTTGTTGTTGTCATGTTGTGTTGCTACCATGTTGTTGTCATGTTGTGTTGCTACCATGTTGTTGTCATGTTGTGTTAAGTGTTGCTACCATGTTGTTTTCATGCTGTGTTGTCATGTGTTGCTGCCTTGCTGTGTTGTCATGTGTTGCTACCATGTTGTTGTCATGTGTTGCTACCATGCTGTGTTGTCATGTGTTGCTACCATGTTGTTGTCATGTTGTGCTGCTACCATGTTGTTGTCATGTTGTGTTGCTACCATGTTGTTGTCATGTTGTGTTGCTGCCATGTTGTTGTCATGTTGTGTTGCTACCATGTTGTTGTCATGTTGTTACCATGTTGTTGTCATGTTGTGCTGCTACCATGTTGTTGTCATGTTGTGCTGCTACCATGTTGTTGTCATGTTGTGTTGCTACCATGTTGTTGTCATGTTGTGCTGCTACCATGTTGTTGTCATGTTGTGCTGCTACCATGTTGTTGTCATGTTGTGTTGCTACCATGTTGTGTTGTCATGTTGTGTTGCTACCATGTTGTTGTCATGTTGTGTTGCTACCATGTTGTTGTCATGTTGTGTTGCTACCATGTTGTGTTGTCATGTTGTGTTGCTACCATGTTGTTGTCATGTTGTGTTGCTACCATGTTGTTGTCATGTTGTGTTGCTACCATGTTGTTGTCATGTTGTGCTGCTACCATGTTGTTGTCATGTTGTGCTGCTACCATGTTGTTGTCATGTTGTGTTGCTACCATGTTGTTGTCATGTTGTGCTGCTACCATGTTGTTGTCATGTTGTGTTGCTACCATGTTGTGTTGTCATGTTGTGTTGCTACCATGTTGTTGTCATGTTGTGTTGCTACCATGTTGTTGTCATGTTGTGTTGCTACCATGTTGTTGTCATGTTGTGCTGCTACCATGTTGTTGTCATGTTGTGTTGCTACCATGTTGTGCTTCTACCATGTTGTGTTGCTACCATGTTGTTGTCATGTTGTGTTGCTACCATGTTGTGTTGCTACCATGTTGTTGTCATGTTGTGTTGCTACCATGTTGTGTTGCTACCATGTTGTGTTTCTACCATGTTGTTGTCATGTTGTGTTTCTACCATGTTGTTGTCATGTTGTGTTGCTACCATGTTGTTGTCATGTTGTGTTGCTACCATGTTGTTGTTGTCATGTTGTGTTGCTACCATGTTGTTGTCATGCTGTGTTGTCAAGTGTTGCTACCATGTTGTTGTCATGCTGTGTTGTCAAGTGTTGCTACCATGTTGTGTTGCTACCATGTTGTGTTTCTACCATGTTGTTGTCATGTTGTGTTTCTACCATGTTGTTGTCATGTTGTGCTGCTACCATGTTGTTGTCATGTTGTGTTGCTACCATGTTGTTGTCATGTTGTGCTGCTACCATGTTGTTGTCATGTTGTGTTTCTACCATGTTGTTGTCATGTTGTGCTGCTACCATGTTGTTGTCATGTTGTGTTGCTACCATGTTGTTGTCATGCTGTGTTGTCAAGTGTTGCTACCATGTTATTGTAATGTTGTGTTGTTGTCATGTTGTGTTGTCAAGTGTTGCTACCATGTTGTTGTCATGTTGTGTTGCTACCATGTTGTTGTCATGCTGTGTTGTCAATCAATCAATCAATCAATCAATTTTATTTTATATAGCCCTTCGTACATCAGCTAATATCTCGAAGTGCTGTACAGAAACCCAGCCTAAAACCCCAAACAGCTAGTAATGCAGGTGTAGAAGCACGGTGGCTAGGAAAAACTCCCTAGAAAGGCCAAAACCTAGGAAGAAACCTAGAGAGGAACCAGGCTATGAGGGGTGGCCAGTCCTCTTCTGGCTGTGCCGGGTGGAGATTATAACAGAACTATGCCAAGATGTTCAAAAATGTTCATAAGTGACAAGCATGGTCAAATAATAATCATGAATAATTTTCAGTTGGCTTTTCATAGCTGATCATTAAGAGTTGAAAAACAACAGGTCTGGGACAGGTGGCGGTTCCATAACCGCAGGCAGAACAGTTGAAACTGGAATAGCAGCAAGGCCAGGCGGACTGGGGACAGCAAGGAGTCACCACGGCCGGTAGTCCCGACGTATGGTCCTAGGGCTCAGGTCCTCCGAGAGAAAGAAAGAGAGAAGGAGAAAATTAGAGAGAGCCAAGATTTTCAAAATGTTCATAAATGACAAGCATGGTCAAATAATAATCAGGAATAAATCTCAGTTGGCTTTTCATAGCCGATCATTAAGAGTTGAAAACAGCAGGTCTGGGACAGGTAGGGGTTTCGTAACCGCAGGCAGAACAGTTGAAACTGGAATAGCAGCAAGGCCAGGCGGACTGGGGACAGCAAGGTGTCAGCATGCCCGGTAGTCCTGACGTATGGTCCTAGGGCTCAGGTTCTCAGAGAGAAAGAGAGAACGAGAGAATTAGAGAGAGCATACTTAAATTCACACAGGACACTGGATAAGACAGGAGAAGTACTCCAGGTATAACCAACTGACCCTAGCCCCCCGACACATAAACTACTGCAGCATAAATACTGGAGGCTGAGACAGGAGCGGTCAGGAGACACTGTGGCCCCATCCGAAGAAACCCCCGGACAGGGCCAAACAGGAAGGATATAACCCCACCCACTTTGCCAAAGCACAGCCCCCGCACCACTAGAGGGATATCCTCAACCACCAACTTACAATCCTGAGACAAGGCCGAGTATAGCCCACAAAGGTCTCCACCACAGCACAAACCAAGGGGGGGCGCCAACCCAGACAGGAAGATCACGTCAGTAACTCAACCCACTCAAGTGACGCACCCCTCCTAGGGACGGCATGAAAGAGCACCAGCAAGCCAGTGACTCAGCCCCTGTAACAGGGTTAGAGGCAGAGAATCCCAGTGGAGAGAGGGGAACCGGCCTGGCAGAGACAGCAAGGGCGGTTCGTTGCTCCAGAGCCTTTCCGTTCACCTTCACACTCCTGGGCCAGACTACACTCAATCATATGACCTACTGAAGAGATAAGTCTTCAGTAAAGACTTAAAGGTTGAGACCGAGTCTGCGTCTCTCACATGGGTAGGCAGACTGTTCCATAAAAATGGAGATCTATAGGAGAAAGCCCTGCCTCCCGCTGTTTGCTTAGAAATTCTAGGGACAATTAGGAGGCCTGCGTCTTGTGACCGTAGCGTACGTATTGGTATGTACGGCAGGACCAACTCGGAAAGATAGGTAGGAGCAAGCCCATGTAACGCTTTATAGGTTAACAGTAAAACCTTGAAATCAGCCCTTGCCTTAACAGGAAGCCAGTGTAGGGAAGCTAGCACTGGAGTAATATGATCAAATTTCTTGGTTCTAGTCAGGATTCTAGCAGCCGTATTTAGCACTAACTGAAGTTTATTTAGTGCTTTATCCGGGTAGCCGGAAAGTAGAGCATTGCAGTAGTCTAACCTAGAAGTAACAAATGCATGGATTAATTTTTCTGCATCATTTTTGGACAGAAAATTTCTGATTTTTGCAATGTTACGTAGATGGAAAAAAGCTGTCCTTGAAACAGTCTTGATATGTTCGTCAAAAGAGAGATCAGGGTCAAGAGTAACGCCGAGGTCCTTCACAGTTTTATTTGAGACGACTTTACAACCATCAAGATGAATTGTCAGATTTAACAGAAGATCTCTTTGTTTCTTGGGACCTAGAACAAGCATCTCTGTTTTGTCCGAGTTTAAAAGTAGAAAGTTTTCAGCCATCCACTTCCTTATGTCTGAAACACAGGCTTCTAGCGAGGGCAATTTTGGGGCTTCACCATGTTTCATTGAAATGTACAGCTGTGTGTCATCCGCATAGCAGTGAAAGTTAACATTATGTTTTCGAATAACATCCCCAAGAGGTAAAATATATAGTGAAAACAATAGTGGTCCTAAAACGGAACCTTGAGGAACACCGAAATGTACAGTTGATTTGTCAGAGGACAGACCATTCACAGAGACAAACTGATATCTTTCCGACAGGTAAGATCTAAACCAGGCCAGAACTTGTCCGTGTAGACCAATTTGGGTTTCCAGTCTCTCCAAAAGAATGTGGTGATCGATGGTGTCAAAGGCAGCACTAAGGTCTAGTAGCACGAGGACAGATGCAGAGCCTCGGTCTGACGCCATTAAAAGGTCATTTACCACCTTCACAAGTGCAGTCTCAGTGCTATGATGGGGTCTAAAACCAGACTGAAGCATTTCGTATACATTGTTTGTCTTCAGAAAGGCAGTGAGTTGCTGCGCAACAGCTTTTTCTAAAATTTTTGAGAGGAATGGAAGATTCGATATAGGCCGATAGTTTTTTATATTTTCCGGGTCAAGGTTTGGCTTTTTCAAGAGAGGCTTTATCACTGCCACTTTTAGTGAGTTTGGTACACATCCGGTGGATAGAGAGCTGTTTATTATGTTCAACATAGGAGGGCCAAGCACAGGAAGCAGCTCCTTCAGCAGTTTAGTAGGAATAGGATCCAGTATGCAGCTTGAAGGTTTAGAGGCCATGATTATTTTCATCATTGTGTCAAGAGATATAGTACTAAAACACTTAAGTGTCTCTCCCGATCCCAGGCCCTCGCAGAGCTGTGCAGATCCAGGACAGCTAAGCCCTGGAGGAATACGCAGATTCAAAGAGGAGTCCGTAATTTGCTTTCTAATGGTCATGATCTTTTCCTCAAAGAAGTTCATGAATTTATTACTGCTGAAGTGAAAGCCATCCTCTCTTGGGGAATGCTGCTTTTTAGTTAGCTTTGCAACAGTATCAAAAAGAAATTTTGGATTGTTCTTATTTTCCTCGATTAAGTTGGAAAAGTAGGATGATCGAGCAGCAGTGAGGGCTCTTCGGTACTGCACGGTACTGTCTTTCCAAGCTAGTCGGAAGACTTCCAGTTTGGTGTGGCGCCATTTCCGTTCCAATTTCCTGGAAGCTTGCTTCAAAGCTCGGGTATTTTCTGTATACCAGGGAGCTAGTTTCTTATGACAAATGTTTTTCGTTTTTAGGGGTGCAACTGCATCTAGGGTATTGCGCAAGGTTAAATTGAGTTCCTCAGTTAAGTGGTTAACTGATTTTTGTCCTCTGACGTCCTTGGGTAGGCAGAAGGAGTCTGGAAGGGCATCAAGGAATTTTTGTGTTGTCTGAGAATTTATAGCACGACTTTTGATGCTCCTTGGTTGGGGTCTGAGCAGATTATTTGTTGCGATTGCAAACGTAATAAAATGGTGGTCCGATAGTCCAGGATTATGTGGAAAAACATTAAGATCTACAACATTTATTCCATGGGACAAAACTAGGTCCAGAGTATGACTGTGGCAGTGAGTAGGTCCAGAGACATGTTGGACAAAACCCACTGAGTCGATGATGGCTCCGAAAGACTTTTGGAGTGGGTCTGTGGACTTCTCCATGTGAATATTAAAATCACCAAAAATTAGAATATGATCTGCTATGACTACAAGGTCTGATAGGAATTCAGGAAACTCAGAGAGGAACGCTGTATATGGCCCAGGAGGCCTGTAAACAGTAGCTATAAAAAGTGATTGAGTAGGCTGCATAGATTTCATGACTAGAAGCTCAAAAGACGAAAACGCCATTTTTTTTTTTGTAAATTGAAATTTGCTATCGTAAATGTTAGCAACACCTCCGCCTTTGCGGGATGCACGGGGGATATGGTCACTAGTGTAACCAGGAGGTGAGGCCTCATTTAACACAGTAAATTCATCAGGCTTAAGCCATGTTTCAGTCAGGCCAATCACATCAAGATTATGATCAGTGATTAGTTCATTGACTATGACTGCCTTTGAAGTGAGGGATCTAACATTAAGTAACCCTATTTTGAGATGTGAGGTATCACGATCTCTTTCAATAATGGCAGGAATGGAGGAGGTCTTTATCCTAATAAGATTGCTAAGGCGAACACCGCCATGTTTAGTTTTGCCCAACCTAGGTCGAGGCACAGACACAGTCTCAATGGGTATGGCTGAGCTGACTACACTGACTGTGCTATTGGCAAGTGTTGCTACCATGTTGTTGTCATGTTGTGCTGCTACCATGTTGTTGTCATGCTGTGTTGCTACCATGTTGTTGTCATGTTGTGTTGCTACCATGCTGTGTTGTCAAGTGTTGCTACCATGTTGTTGTCATGTTGTGCTGCTACCATGTTGTTGTCATGTTGTGTTGCTACCATGTTGTTGTCATGTTGTGTTGCTACCATGTTGTGTTGCTACCATGTTGTGTTTCTACCATGTTGTTGTCATGTTGTGTTGCTACCATGTTGTGTTTCTACCATGTTGTTGTCATGTTGTGTTTCTACCATGTTGTTGTCATGTTGTGTTGCTACCATGTTGTGTTTCTACCATGTTGTTGTCATGTTGTGTTGCTACCATGTTGTGTTTCTACCATGTTGTTGTCATGTTGTGTTGCTACCATGTTGTTGTTGTCATGTTGTGTTGCTACCATGTTGTTGTCATGCTGTGTTGTCAAGTGTTGCTACCATGTTATTGTAATGTTGTGTTGCTACCATGTTGTTGTCATGTTGTGTTGCTACCATGTTGTTGTCATGTTGTGTTGCTACCATGCTGTGTTGTCAAGTGTTGCTACCATGTTGTTGTCATGTTGTGTTGTCAAGTGTTGCTACCATGTTGTTGTCATGTTGTGTTGTCAAGTGTTGCTACCATGTTGTTGTCATGTTGTGTTGCTACCATGTTGTTGTCATGTTGTGTTGCTACCATGTTGTTGTCATGATGTGTTGCTACCATGTTGTTGTCATGTTGTGTTTCTACCATGTTGTTGTCATGTTGTGTTGCTACCATGTTGTTGTCATGTTGTGCTACTACCATGCTGTTGTCATGTTGTGTTGTTACCATGTTGTTGTAATGTTGTGTTGCTACCATGTTGTTGTCATGTTGTGCTGCTACCATGTTGTTGTCATGTTGTGTTGCTACCATGCTGTGTTGTCAAGTGTTGCTACCATGTTGTTGTCATGTTGTGTTGTTACCATGTTGTTGTCATGTTGTGTTGCTACCATGTTGTGTTGCTACCATGTTGTTGTCATGTTGTGTTTCTACCATGTTGTTGTCATGTTGTGTTGCTACCATGTTGTTGTCATGTTGTGTTTCTACCATGTTGTTGTCATGTTGTGTTTCTACCATGTTGTTGTCATGTTGTGTTGCTACCATGTTGTTGTCATGTTGTGTTGCTACCATGTTGTTGTCATGTTGCTACCATGTTGTTGTCATGTTGTGTTTCTACCATGTTGTTGTCATGTTGTGTTGCTACCATGTTGTTGTCATGTTGTGTTGCTACCATGTTGTTGTCATGTTGTGTTGCTACCATGTTGTTGTCATGTTGTGTTGCTGCCATGTTGTTGTCATGTTGTGCTGCTACCATGTTGTTGTCATGTTGTGTTGCTACCATGCTGTTGTCATGTTGTGTTGCTACCATGCTGTTGTCATGTTGTGTTGCTACCATGTTGTTGTCATGTTGTGTTGCTACCATGTTGTTGTCATGTTGTGTTGCTACCATGTTGTTGTCATGTTGTGTTGCTACCATGTTGTTGTCATGTTGTGTTGCTACCATGTTGTTGTCATGTTGTGTTGCTACCATGCTGTGTTGTCAAGTGTTGCTACCATGTTGTTGTCATGTTGTGTTGCTACCATGTTGTTGTCATGTTGTGTTGCTACCATGTTGTTGTCATGTTGTGTTGCTACCATGTTGTGTTGCTACCATGTTGTTGTCATGTTGTGTTGCTACCATGTTGTGTTGTCATGTGTTGCTGCCATGTTGTTGTCATGTTGTGTTGCTACCATGTTGTTGTCATGTTGTGTTGCTACCATGTTGTGTTGTCATGTGTTGCTGCCATGTTATGTTGTTGTCTTAGGTCTCTCTTTATGTAGTGTTGTGTTGTCTCTCTTGTCATGATGTGTGTTTTATCCTATATTTTTATTTTAAAATTTAAAAAAAAATCTTATCCCAGCCCCCGTCCCCGCAGGAGTCCTTTTGCCTTTTGGTAGGCCGTCATTGTAAATAAGAATTTGTTCTTAACTGACTTGCCTAGTTAAATAAAGGTTAAATAATATATTTTTTAATCCTGGCATGGTTTAGGTCCACTTGTAGAATCTATGTCAAGGAGCATTGAAGCTGTCCTGGCAGCTCATGGTGTCCCAACACCCTTTAAGACACTATATTGGCTAATCCTTCATTTTGGCAGTTTCCTGTATGTGCTTGTGATCACGTTTAATCCACAGTTATTTTTTGGAAACTATTGATCCTCTGTGGA
Organism: Salvelinus namaycush; assembly: GCF_016432855.1. Taxonomy (NCBI): domain Eukaryota; kingdom Metazoa; phylum Chordata; class Actinopteri; order Salmoniformes; family Salmonidae; genus Salvelinus; species Salvelinus namaycush. Next base: position 49,109,414 of record NC_052327.1, on the reverse strand, counting down.
TACATTTTGGTCTGTGGTGTGTTTTGAACATCGAGAGCGGGCTCCTGTGGTAGCCCACCATCTGACTCACACATTTGACCAGTCACAGCCACATTTATTATGCATTTTTTATATATATATATTTTAAATTAATCACCTAACCAATCAAGGCAGGACCCCCCCAGTTGCCTCCAGAATCCTCCTGTGATTGACAGTTGCAGTAAGAGGTTGAACGTGAAACGATATGGGGGAATTACCTTCAACTAAATGTGTGGAATAAACACAGGCAGACATTACACTGGGTAGGCCAAGGCTCTGTCCCGTCGATGTGTTGAAGGAGGCTGTTCAACTGAAACCCAAGGCCAGTAACATGTCGGACTTTGTGAACTATTCTGAGCATCAGTTGCTGACACCAGGGTGAGGGTTAAAGTGGGGGTTGTAGTGGGGGTTGTAGTGGGGGTTAAAGTGGGGGTTGTAGTGGGGGTTGTAGTGGGGGTTGTAGTGGGGGTTAAAGTGGGGGTTGTAGTGGGGGTTGAAGTGGGGGTTGTAGTGGGGGTTAAAGTGGGGGTTGTAGTGGGGGTTGTAGTGGGGGTTAAAGTGGGGGTTGTAGTGGGGGTTGTAGTGGGGGTTGTAGTGGGGGTTAAAGTGGGGGTTGTAGTGGGGGTTGTAGTGGGGGTTGTAGTGGGGGTTAAAGTGGGGGTTAAAGTGGGGGTTGTAGTGGGGGTTGTAGTGGGGGTTAAAGTGGGGGTTGTAGTGGGGGTTGTAGTGGGGGTGTGTCTCCAGTCCACTAGACCCACCCACAGGAATGAGTGACCAGCCGTGGAGCCACCAGGAGTAGTTTGTTTGACAAGCTGTACATCCAATGTTGTGAATTGTGAAATAACTTTGCTTATAGCTGTTGCTCTCCTCTCCCAGTTCAGATGCCAGAACCCCCCCCCCCCCGGTGTGAGTGAGCTCTATGTCTTTTCTGATGGCTGGGTTGTGGTGGTAGTGTTTTAACTCCAGTCAGAGTTTTGTTGAAGGGTTGAGGTCTTTCTGTGAGGAGGGTAAGAGAGGGTCTAGCGTCTCCTAACGGGACCTTGGATCTGCGAACAGAGGACAGAACAGGATTCCTATAGTGACACATGGTCCAGAGTGACAGGGACATCTGCTGCAGCGCCAGCCCAGGGACAGGGAGAGGAAAGGAGGGGGTGGGGGAGTAGGGGACACTGGGGCGCTGGACATTCCTTTCACAGGGGTGTGGAGAGAGCAGATATTCTGGGATACCGCTGCCAGCACTTCGCAGGGAGACGGGTTTCTGTAGCGTTTTTCTAAAGCAGAATATCTTCGGGAGAACTGAAGTGTGAACTCTTAAAGGTGTTACTGTTGGATCGAGGAAGTAGGGAGGGACACGTTTGGTTTTCCTTTCGTCTCGTCCTCAAAGTGATGAGGTATGAAGGTGTTAGTTGGCTGGACCTTTAAGGTGCTGGATCCAGTTTCCTCCCAGTCCTCCTGACCCGTCGCCTGCCGGAGCTAAGAGAGTTGGATCAGAGAGAGAGAAATAGAGACCTACTGGATCAGAGAGAGAGGCCTAGTACCACAGAGAGGAACGTCAGAGAATCGTAGATCGTTAGAGGATCCTCAGTCTTTACGACCAGATCTTTTTTAATGTAACTCACTGTACATGGGCAAGGATCTACTTTCTTAACATAACCCGCTGTACATGGGCAAGGATCTACTTTCTTAACATAACCCGCTGTACATGGGCAAGGATCTACTTTCTTAACATAACCCGCTGTACATGGGCAAGGATCTACTTTCTTGGTCCTCCACTGAAAGCCAAACAACACCTAAGCGGATGAATATTTTTATGAGGCACCTCCTTGTAGCAGAGATGGGCCAGGACCAAACCAAGCAGCAGGTAGAGAAAGGCTTAAAGCTGTACCAGGCCAATCAGACTGACAAAGCCCTGCATGTCTGGACCAAGGTGCTGGAGAAGACCTCAGACCCCGGGGGGAAGTTCAGAGTGCTGGGCTGTCTCATCACCGCCCACTCGGAGATGGGAAAGTATAAAGAGATGCTCAAGGTAAAAAAAAAAGAGAGAGAGAGAGAGAGAGAGAGAGAGAGAGAGAATCTCTGTCAAGTTCACTAGCCATGTTGAAGTAGATTTTTTTCTAATTTCTCATCAGTTCAACGACCTGTTATTGAAGTGTTGAGAGATGTTAGCTATTTGGGTAGCATGTCAGACACATTCCACATCCTGATTGAACAGTTGGTATTAGGCGTTAGTTGAGTTAGGCAAAAACAATTTCATAAGATAGACTTTGTAGTATGATCCACTGATTTCCTCCAAGTCCTGTATGTATTATATAATGGATATATTGAAGTGTCCATCTTTTGGGATTATAACGCAGCACTTTCAATTTGAGCAGCAAGGGTTGGAACTGAAATTATTTTCCAATCGTTTTGTTCTGAACAGAACTCCCCCCCTAAAATATATTTATGTTCCACTGTTCCAACCAACAAAATAAAGTTATGAACCGGTTCGAAAAACAAAACAAAAAGTACCGGTTTATATCGTTCCTTTCTGTTCCTTTTTCAACCTGAAATCAACAGTTGTTTACATTTAGCTCATTAAATCACTTCACCAATCAGTGCAGATGGAACCGGCCAGCTAGATGTTTAGACCAATCAGTGCAGATGGAACCGGCCAGCTAGTTGTTTAGACCAATCAGTGCAGATGGAACCGGCCAGCTAGTTGTTTAGACCAATCAGTGCAGATGGAACAGGCCAGCTAGTTGTTTAGACCAATCAGTGCAGATGGATCCGGCCAGCTAGTTGTTTAGACCAATCAGTGCAGATGGAACCGGCCAGCTAGTTGTTTAGACCAATCAGTGCAGATGGAACAGGCCAGCTAGTTGTTTAGACCAATCAGTGCAGATGGAACCGGACAGCTAGTTGTTTAGACCAATCAGTGCAGATGGAGCAGGCCAGCTAGTTGTTTAGACCAATCAGTGCAGATGGAACCGGCCAGCTAGTTGTTTAGACCAATCAGTGCAGATGGAACCAGCCAGCTAGTTGTATAGACCAATCAGTGCAGATGGAACCGGCCAGCTAGTTGTTTAGACCAATCAGTGCAGATGGAACCGGCCAGCTAGTTGTTTAGACCAATCAGTGCAGATGGAACAGGCCAGCTAGTTGTTTAGACCAATCAGTGCGGATGGAGCCGGCCAGCTAGTTGTTTAGACCAATCAGTGCAGATGGAGAAGGCCAGCTAGTTGTTTAGACCAATCAGTGCAGATGGAGCAGGCCAGCTAGTTGTTTAGACCAATCAGTGCAGATGGAGCAGGCCAGCTAGTTGTTTAGACCAATCAGTGCAGATGGAGCAGGCCAGCTAGTTGTTTAGACCAATCAGTGCAGATGGAACCGGCCAGCTAGTTGTTTAGACCAATCAGTGCAGATGGAGAAGGCCAGCTAGTTGTTTAGACCAATCAGTGCAGATGGAACCGGCCAGCTAGTTGTTTAGACCAATCAGTGCAGATGGAACAGGCCAGCTAGTTGTTTAGACCAATCAGTGCAGATGGAACCGGCCAGCTAGTTGTTTAGACCAATCAGTGCAGATGGAACCGGCCAGCTAGTTGTTTAGACCAATCAGTGCAGATGGAACCGGCCAGCTAGTTGTTTAGACCTATCAGTGCAGATGGAACAGGCCAGCTAGTTGTTTAGACCAATCAGTGCAGATGGAGCAGGCCAGCTAGTTGTTTAGACCAATCAGTGCAGATGGAGCAGGCCAGCTAGTTGTTTAGACCAATCAGTGCAGATGGAGCAGGCCAGCTAGTTGTTTAGACCAATCAGTGCAGATGGAGAAGGCCAGCTAGTTGTTTAGACCAATCAGTGCAGATGGAGCAGGTCAGCTAGTTGTTTAGACCAATCAGTGCAGATGGAGAAGGCCAGCTAGTTGTTTAGACCAATCAGTGCAGATGGAGCAGGCCAGCTAGTTGTTTAGACCAATCAGTGCAGATGGAACAGGCCAGCTAGTTGTTTAGACCAATCAGTGCAGATGGAGAAGGCCAGCTAGTTGTTTACACCAATCAGTGCAGATGGACACGGCCAGCTAGTTGTTTAGACCAATCAGTGCAGATGGAGCAGGCCAGCTAGTTGTTTAGACCAATCAGTGCATATGGAGCAGGCCAGCTAGTTGTTTAGACCAATCAGTGCAGATGGAGAAGGCCAGCTAGTTGTTTACACCAATCAGTGCAGATGGAACCGGCCAGCTAGTTGTTTACACCAATCAGTGCAGATGGATCCGGCCAGCTAGTTGTTTAGACCAATCAGTGCAGATGGAGCAGGCCAGCTAGTTGTTTAGACCAATCAGTGCAGATGGAGCAGGCCAGCTAGTTGTTTAGACCAATCAGTGCAGATGGAGAAGGCCAGCTAGTTGTTTAGACCAATCAGTGCAGATGGAGAAGGCCAGCTAGTTGTTTACACCAATCAGTGCAGATGGAACCGGCCAGCTAGTTGTTTAGACCAATCAGTGCAGATGGAGCAGGCCAGCTAGTTGTTTAGACCTATCAGTGCAGATGGAGAAGGCCAGCTAGTTGTTTACACCAATCAGTGCAGATGGAACCGGCCAGCTAGTTGTTTACACCAATCAGTGCAGATGGAACCGGCCAGCTAGTTGTTTAGACCAATCAGTGCAGATGGAGAAGGCCAGCTAGTTGTTTAGACCAATCAGTGCAGATGGAGAAGGCCATCTAGTTGTTTAGACCAATCAGTGCAGATGGAGAAGGCCAGCTAGTTTTTTAGATGCATGATGGACACACAAGTGTAACCTATGGAGCAAGACGCAACTAAAATTTTGCGGGTGAGGAGAGAGCAAGAAAGGGTTGAGGAGGAGGCTTGTAGTGTAACTGTATAGCTTCGTCCCTCTCCTCGCCCCTACCTGGGCTCGAACCAGGGACCCTCGCCCCTACCTGGGCTCGAACCAGGAACCCTCTGAACCAGGGACCCTCGCCCCCACCTGGGCCTGAACCAGGAACCCTCTGAATCAGGGACCCTCGCCCCCACCTGGGCTCGAACCAGGAACCCTCTGAACCAGGGACCCTCGCCCCCACCTGGGCTCGAACCAGGAACCCTCTGAACCAGGGACCCTCGCCCCTACCTGGGCTCGAACCAGGGACCCTCTGAACCAGGGACCCTCGCCCCTACCTGGGCTCGAACCAGGGACCCTCGCCCCTACCTGGGCTCGAACCAGGGACCCTCGCCCCTACCTGGGCTCGAACCAGGGACCCTCGCCCCTACCTGGGCTCGAACCAGGGACCCTCGCCCCTACCTGGGCTCGAACCAGGGACCCTCTGAACCAGGGACCCTCGCCCCTACCTCGCCTCGAACCTCGACCCTCTGCACACATCAACAACAGCCACCCACGAAGCATCATTACCCATCGCTCCACAAAAGCCGCGGCCCTTGCAGAGCAAAGGGGAACAACTACTTCAAGGTCTCAGAGCGAGTGACGCCACCGATTGAAATACTATTAGCTAGCCATTTCACACCGGTTACACCAGCACTGGGCATCTTCTTATGACATTTATTATCTGAATTAGGGCCACAGAATTATACCTATGAGGTGCGGCTTCCATGGAGGAACGTTGAATAGCTAGCTAACACGCTTGTGTGTGCAGAGCAGCACCAGAATAAAAAACACTTCTTACCTTTTTGTAGTTAATAAATGCAACGTGAAACGTGATCACTAGGCCTATAGTATTAGTACTAGTTAATGCGTGATAACTAGTCCTATAGTATTAGTACTAGTTAATGCGTGACACTGGAATAAGTTTCTGAGTGACAGAGTGAGGGCTTTGCATAGGTGCTTTGTTGCATTTTTTTTGTGGGACTGAAAAAAATGCCTGGAATGTAAAAGACGGTTCTGTTCCGGAACAGTATGGATCACTTTCGTACTGGGTTCCATTTCTGTTCTTTTCCGGATTTTCAGTTCTGTTCCTTGAACCGGTTCCAAGAATGCATGTAGTTTTAAACTGAAATGGCAGTAAATCTGCTGTGAGGTTGTGTGGAGAGATATGATGAGGGGATGCTGCTGTTGTCATTAATTGAATGTGTCATCATGGTGGATGCCAGGGAGATACATTCTCCAGCTCTTCCATTGCAGCATTTCAACATGGTGTTGTTTCAAACCTTTCCTCCTGGGATTATCCATAGAAATAGATTGAACTAGAATGGACTAAGCCCCTCTGACCATGGAAATCTGACTGTAGTACATTCTGTTTCTATGGCGTTATCTAAACGGAATCCGGAGGAGCATAAGGGGGTTAATGTGTGGCTTCCATAGGATACAGGCGACGGGGGGCACAGAGAGAGCCTTGCAACCAGAGCTTGGATACGGGCCTTGTTGTTGATATAAAACTCCCTACTCACTCCTATACCCACTGCTTCATTAAGTTAGTTACGGGGCCCCGAAACGGGAGACTGTGACTTAAAACTTGAACTTCTGTAACCCTGATGTGTTAGGGGTGGCTCAATTGTTCTTTATATTTAGGTACATGACATCATTTTATCAATAATAATATTCCATTACTTCTATCCAATCAAAAGGTTTTGTTTCGTGACTGCAAGGCCAGTCCCCCAGCTACAGATTAGGCCTAGTGCTGGACTAAAAACACTTTCAATAGAGATCTGTCAAGATGGCATATAGTGTTACCTAAATGGTGTCCATAGTGTTATCTACATTGTGTTTATAGTGTTAGTTGTCTACATTGTGTCTATAGTGTTAGTTATCTACATTGTGTCTGTAGTGTTAGTTATCTACATTGTGTCTATAGTGTTAGTTATCTACATTGTGTCTATAGTGTTAGTTATCTACATTGTGTCTATAGTGTTAGTTATCTACATTGTGTCTATAGTGTTAGTTATCTACATTGTGTCTATAGTGTTATCTACATTGTGTCTATAGTGTTAGTTATCTACATTGTGTCTATAGTGTTATCTACATTGTGTCTATAGTGTTAGTTATCTACATTGTGTCTATAGTGTTAGTTATCTACATTGTGTCTATAGTGTTATCTATATTGTGTCTATAGTGTTAGTTATCTACATTGTGTCCATAGTGTTATCTACATTGTGTCTATAGTGTTAGTTATCTACATTGTGTCTATAGTGTTATCTACATTGTGTCTATAGTGTTATCTACATTGTGTCTATAGTGTTAGTTATCTACATTGTGTCTATAGTGTTAGTTATCTACATTGTGTCTATAGTGTTATCTATATTGTGTCTATAGTGTTATCTAAATTGTGTCTATAGTGTTAGTTATCTACATTGTGTCTATAGTGTTAGTTATCTGCATTGTGTCCATAGTGTTATCTACATTGTGTCTATAGTGTTATCTACATTGTGTCTATAGTGTTATCTACATTGTGTCTATAGTGTTAGTTATCTACATTGTGTCCATAGTGTTATCTACATTGTGTCCATAGTGTTATCTACATTGTGTCTATAGTGTTAGTTATCTACATTGTGTCCATAGTGTTAGTTATCTACATTGTGTCTATAGTGTTATCTACATTGTGTCTATAGTGTTAGTTATCTACATTGTGTCTATAGTGTTAGTTATCTACATTGTGTCCATAGTGTTAGTTATCTACATTGTGTCTATAGTGTTATCTACATTGTGTCTATAGTGTTAGTTATCTACATTGTGTCTATAGTGTTAGTTATCTACATTGTGTCCATAGTGTTAGTTATCTACATTGTGTCTGTAGTGTTAGTTATCTACATTGTGTCTATAGTGTTATCTACATTGTGTCTATAGTGTTATCTACATTGTGTCTATAGTGTTAGTAATCTACATTGTGTCTATAGTGTTAGTAATCTACATTGTGTCTATAGTGTTAGTAATCTACATTGTGTCTATAGTGTTAGTAATCTACATTGTGTCCATAGTGTTATCTACATTGTGTCTATAGTGTAAGTTATCTACATTGTGTCTATAGTGTTAGTTATCTACATTGTGTCCATAGTGTTAGTTATCTACATTGTGTCTATAGTGTTAGTTATCTACATTGTGTCTATAGTGTTAGTTATCTACATTGTGTCTATAGTGTTAGTTATCTACATTGTGTCTATAGTGTTAGTTATCTACATTGTGTCTATAGTGTTATCTACATTGTGTCCATAGTGTTAGTTATCTAAATTGTGTCCATAGTGTTAGTTATCTACATTGTGTCTATAGTGTTAGTTATCTACATTGTGTCTATAGTGTTATCTACATTGTGTCCATAGTGTTAGTTATCTATATTGTGTCTATAGTGTTAGTTATCTATATTGTGTCTATAGTGTTAGTTATCTACATTGTGTCTATAGTGTTAGTTATCTACATTGTGTCTATAGTGTTAGTTATCTACATTGTGTCTATAGTGTTAGTTATCTACATTGTGTCTATAGTGTTAGTTATCTACATTGTGTCCATAGTGTTAGTTATCTACATTGTGTCTATAGTGTTATCTACATTGTGTCCATAGTGTTAGTTATCTACATTGTGTCTATAGTGTTAGTTATCTACATTGTGTCTATAGTGTTAGTTATCTACATTGTGTCCATAGTGTTAGTTATCTACATTGTGTCTATAGTGTTATCTACATTGTGTCTGTAGTGTTAGTTATCTACATTGTGTCTGTAGTGTTATCTACATTGTGTCTATAGTGTTAGTTATCTACATTGTGTCCATAGTGTTAGTTATCTACATTGTGTCTATAGTGTTAATTATCTACATTGTGTCTATAGTGTTAGTTATCTACATTGTGTCCATAGTGTTAGTTATCTACATTGTGTCCATAGTGTTAGTTATCTACATTGTGTCTTTAGTGTTAGTTATCTACATTGTGTCCATAGTGTTAGTTATCTACATTGTGTCCATAGTGTTAGTTATCTACATTGTGTCTATAGTGTTAGTTATCTACATTGTGTCCATAGTGTTAGTTATCTACATTGTGTCTATAGTGTTATCTACATTGTGTCTTTAGTGTTAGTTATCTACATTGTGTCTATAGTGTTAGTTATCTACATTGTGTCTATAGTGTTATCTACATTGTGTCTATAGTGTTAGTTATCTACATTCTGTCCATAGTGTTAGTTATCTACATTGTGTTATCTACATTGTGTCTATAGTGTTAGTTATCTACATTGTGTCCATAGTGTTAGTTATCTACATTGTGTCTATAGTGTTATCTACATAGTGTTATCTACATTGTGTCTATAGTGTTAGTTATCTACATTGTGTCTGTAGTGTTAGTTATCTACATTGTGTCTGTAGTGTTATCTACATTGTGTCTATAGTGTTAGTTATCTACATTGTGTCCATAGTGTTAGTTATCTACATTGTGTTATCTACATTGTGTCTATAGTGTTAGTTATCTACATTGTGTCCATAGTGTTAGTTATCTACATTGTGTTATCTACATTGTGTCTATAGTGTTAGTTATCTACATTGTGTCTGTAGTGTTAGTTATCTACATTGTGTCTGTAGTGTTATCTACATTGTGTCTATAGTGTTATCTACATTGTGTCTATAGTGTTAGTTATCTACATTGTGTCCATAGTGTTATCTACATTGTGTCTATAGTGTTAGTTATCTACATTGTGTCTATAGTGTTAGTTATCTACATTGTGTCTATAGTGTTAGTTATCTACATTGTGTCTATAGTGTTAGTTATCTACATTGTGTCCATAGTGTTAGTTATCTACATTGTGTCTATAGTGTTAGTTATCTACATTGTGTCTATAGTGTTAGTTATCTACATTGTGTCCATAGTGTTAGTTATCTACATTGTGTCTATAGTGTTAGTTATCTACATTGTGTCTATAGTGTTAGTTATCTACATTGTGTCCATAGTGTTATCTACATTGTGTCTATAGTGTTAGTTATCTACATTGTGTCCATAGTGTTAGTTATCTACATTGTGTCCATAGTGTTATCTACATTGTGTCTATAGTGTTAGTTATCTACATTGTGTCCATAGTGTTAGTTATCTACATTGTGTCCATAGTGTTAGTTATCTACATTGTGTCCATAGTGTTATCTACATTGTGTCCATAGTGTTATTTATCTACATTGTGTCTATAGTGTTAGTTATCTACATTGTGTCCATAGTGTTAGTTATCTACATTGTGTCTATAGTGTTAGTTATCTACATTGTGTCCATAGTGTTATCTACATTGTGTCTATAGTGTTAGTTATCTACATTGTGTCCATAGTGTTAGTTATCTACATTGTGTCTATAGTGTTAGTTATCTACATTGTGTCTATAGTGTTAGTTATCTACATTGTGTCCATAGTGTTAGTTATCTACATTGTGTCCATAGTGTTAGTTATCTACATTGTGTCTATAGTGTTAGTTATCTACATTGTGTCTATAGTGTTAGTTATCTACATTGTGTCTATAGTGTTAGTTATCTACATTGTGTCTATAGTGTTAGTTATCTACATTGTGTCCATAGTGTTAGTTATCTACATTGTGTCCATAGTGTTAGTTATCTACATTGTGTCTATAGTGTTAGTTATCTACATTGTGTCCATAGTGTTAGTTATCTACATTGTGTCTATAGTGTTAGTTATCTACATTGTGTCCATAGTGTTAGTTATCTACATTGTGTCTATAGTGTTAGTTATCTACATTGTGTCTATAGTGTTAGTTATCTACATTGTGTCTATAGTGTTAGTTATCTACATTGTGTCTATAGTGTTATCTACATTGTGTCCATAGTGTTAGTTATCTACATTGTGTCTATAGTGTTAGTTATCTACATTGTGTCTATAGTGTTAGTTATCTACATTGTGTCTATAGTGTTAGTTATCTACATTGTGTCCATAGTGTTATCTACATTGTGTCTATAGTGTTAGTTATCTACATTGTGTCTATAGTGTTATCTACATTGTGTCTATAGTGTTATCTACATTGTGTCTATAGTGTTATCTACATTGTGTCTATAGTGTTAGTTATCTACATTGTGTCTATAGTGTTATCTATATTGTGTCTATAGTGTTATCTATATTGTGTCTATAGTGTTATCTACATTGTGTCTATAGTGTTAGTTATCTACATTGTGTCTATAGTGTTATCTACATTGTGTCTATAGTGTTAGTTATCTACATTGTGTCTATAGTGTTAGTTATCTACATTGTGTCTATAGTGTTATCTACATTGTGTCTATAGTGTTATCTACATTGTGTCTATAGTGTTATCTATATTGTGTCTATAGTGTTATCTAAATTGTGTCTATAGTGTTAGTTATCTACATTGTTCCTACTCTCTCTCTCGCTCCCTCTCTCTCTCCCTCCCTCCCTCTCTCCTCCGTCAGTATGCCTTGGCCCAGATAGACACAGCCAGGGAGATGGAGGACCCAGACTACCTGACTGAGGGCTACCTTAACCTGGCTAGGAGCAACGAGAAGCTGTGTGACTTCCAGAAGACTGTGTCCTACTGTAAGACCTGCCTCAACATGCAGGGAACCACTGTCAGTCTGCAACTTAACGGACAGGTGGGTCTCAGCAATAATATTATTATACTGTAATATATGCTGTTTCGCCTTATTTCCTGTTGCCAGACAAAACACGCCACATACACAATGATGGCAGAAAACAAAACAAAAAACAATAAACAACACGTTCTTACAATAAGAGACAAAACAACAGGAAAATAAAGAGAAAAGGACCTCTGGGTGTCTGGGACCTCTGGGTGTCTGGGACCTCTGGGTGTCTGGGACCTCTGGGTGTCTGGGACCTCTGGGTGTCTGGGACCTCTGGGACCTCTGGATGTCTGGGACCTCTGGGACCTCTGGATGTCTGGGACCTCTGGGACCTCTGGATGTCTGGGACCTCTGGATGTCTGGGACCTCTGGGACCTCTGGATGTCTGGGACCTCTGGATGTCTGGGACCTCTGGATGTCTGGGACCTCTGGACGGCTGGGACCTCTGGACGGCTGGGACCTCTGGACGGCTGGGACCTCTGGACGGCTGGGACCTCTGGACGGCTGGGACCTCTGGACGGCTGGGACCTCTGGACGGCTGGGACCTCTGGACGGCTGGGACCTCTGGATGTCTGCGTACATCAGACTTTACTGAAAAAAATGCAACGAAGTCCAGTCCTTTACGACCTCTGCCTTTACGACCTCTGCCTTTACGACCTCTGCCTCTACGACCTCTGCCTCTACGACCTCTGCCTCTACGACCTCTGCCTCTACGACCTCTGCCTCTACGACCTCTGCCTCTACGACCTCTGCCTTTACGACCTCTGCCTTTACGACCTCTGCCTTTACGACCTCTGCCTCTACTTGTGTTTCCAGGTGTGTCTGAGCATGGGCAATGCGTTCCTGGGCGTCAGTGTGTTCCAGAAGGCTCTAGAGAGCTATGAGAAGGCCCTGCGCTACGCCCACAACAACGATGACAAGATGCTGGAGTCTAGAGTCTGCTGCAGCCTGGGGAACTTCTACATCCAGCTCAAGGTAAAGTGTCGACAGTATGTCTATGATGACGCTCTGAGAAAAGGTCCTATAGTTGTTATTACATTTCTATTACTTTGTTACATCCCTGATTAGATGCTATTCAACCTTGCATGTAAAAAGAGTCTAAGAAGTACCCAGTCTCAGAAGAGTTTCAATTGAACACAGTCCTATTTGACGACACATCTTGTCAAATGCATTTTGGTGCAAAGGCTGAGTGAGCCACTCCAGAGGCCCCGGTCAGAGGCCTGTTGTATTCTAGCCTGGTAGAGGCCTGTTGTATTCTAGCCTGGTAGAGGCCTGTTGTATTCTAGCCTGCTAGAGGCCTGTTGTATTCTAGCCTGCTAGAGGCCTGTTGTATTCTAGCCTGCTAGAGGCCTGTTGTATTCTAGCCTGCTAGAGGCCTGTTGTATTCTAGCCTGCTAGAGGCCTGTTGTATTCTAGCCTGCTAGAGGCCTGTTGTATTCTAGCCTGCTAGAGGCCTGTTGTATTCTAGCCTGCTAGAGGCCTGTTGTATTCTAGCCTGCTAGAGGCCTGTTGTATTCTAGCCTGCTAGAGGCCTGTTGTATTCTAGCCTGCTAGAGGCCTGTTGTATTCTAGCCTGCTAGAGGCCTGTTGTATTCTAGCCTGCTAGAGGCCTGTTGTATTCTAGCCTGCTAGAGGCCTGTTGTATTCTAGCCTGCTAGAGGCCTGTTGTATTCTAGCCTGCTAGAGGCCTGTTGTATTCTAGCCTGCTAGAGGCCTGTTGTATTCTAGTCCGGTAGAGGCCTGTTGTATTCTAGCTTGGTAGAGGCCTGTTTGTATTCTAGTCTGGTAGAGGCCTGTTGTATTCCAGCCTGGTAGAAGCCTGTTGTATTCTAGCCTGCTAGAGGCCTGTTGTATTCTAGCCCGGTAGAGGCCTGTTGTATTCTAGCCTGGTAGAGGCCTGTTGTATTCTAGCCTGGTAGAGGCCTGTTGTATTCTAGCTTGGTAGAGGCCTGTTGTATTCTAGTCTGGTAGAGGCCTGTTGTATTCTAGCCTGGTAGAGGCCTGTTGTATTCTAGCTTGGTAGAGGCCTGTTGTATTCTAGCTTGGTAGAGGCCTGTTGTATTCTAGCCTGGTAGAGGCCTGTTGTATTCTAGCCTGGTAGAGGCCTGTTGTATTCTAGCTTGATAGAGGCCTGTTGTATTCCAGCCTGGTAGAGGCCTGTTGTATTCTAGCTTGGTAGAGGCCTGTTGTATTCTAATCTGGTAGAGGCCTGTTGTATTCTAGCCTGGTAGAGGCCTGTTGTATTCTAGCTTGGTAGAGGCCTGTTGTATTCTAGCCTGCTAGAGGCCTGTTGTATTCTAGCCTGCTAGAGGCCTGTTGTATTCTAGCCTGGTAGAGGCCTGTTGTATTCTAGCCTGGTAGAGGCCTGTTGTATTCTAGCTTGGTAGAGGCCTGTCTGTGTAATCGAGTGTCAAGCCTGGTCGAGGCCTGTTTTATTCTGTTTTGACACGTGAGATTTGTCCCAGTAATCCCTGGATTCAAAAGGTGGATTGGTTTCAATCAGGTCCAGATTAGCTGGTGTCCGGAGAATGAAAATTGAATCTGCTCGCCCTAATAATACAGGACAGACAAACCTCTCAGTGGTTCTTAATACAATCGCCGGTTAGAAAATTACAGCATCAAGTTAGAACGCTTATAAAGAAGTAAAGTTTATATCAAAACTGTAGTGTTGCTGATCCGGACTGCTGAATCTGTGTAACGGCTGTCGTCTTCCTCCTCGTCTGATCTGATCTCATCTTCCTCCTCGTCTGATCTGATCTCGTCAATCTGGCTGTAGACTGTGTGTGTTTCACAGAGCTGCCCTCTTGGCCAGGACTCCCTTGTGAAAGAGAGATTCTGAACTGAATGGCATAACATGGTAAACAAAAGATCAATTAAATAAAAGAATAGACGCCAGCTCCTCACTCATCCATCTGTTCTGTTTCCTCCCATCAGGACTATGAGAAAGCCCTGTTCTTCCTGTGTAAATGATCTGTTCTGTTTCCTCCCATTAGGACTATGAGAAAGCCCTGTTCTTCCTGTGTAAATGATCTGTTCTGTTTCCTCCCATTAGGACTATGAGAAAGCCCTGTTCTTCCTGTGTAAATGATCTGTTATGTCCTCCCATCAGGACTATGAGAAAGCCCTGTTCTTCCTGTGTAAATGATCTGTTCTGTTTCCTCCCATCAGGACTATGAGAAAGCCCTGTTCTTCCTGTGTAAATGATCTGTTCTGTTTCCTCCCATCAGGACTATGAGAAAGCCCTGTTCTTCCTGTGTAAATGATCTGTTCTGTTTCCTCCCATCAGGACTATGAGAAAGCCCTGTTCTTCCTGTGTAAATGATCTGTTATGTCCTCCCATCAGGACTATGAGAAAGCCCTGTTCTTCCTGTGTAAATGATCTGTTATGTCCTCCCATCAGGACTATGAGAAAGCCCTGTTCTTCCTGTGTAAATGATCTGTTATGTCCTCCCATCAGGACTATGAGAAAGCCCTGTTCTTCCTGTGTAAATGATCTGTTCTGTTTCCTCCCATCAGGACTATGAGAAAGCCCTGTTCTTCCTGTGTAAATGATCTGTTCTGTTTCCTCCCATCAGGACTATGAGAAAGCCCTGTTCCTTTCCTGTGTAATGGATCTGTTCTGTTTCCTCCCATCAGACTATGAGAAAGCCCTGTTCTTCCTGTGTAAATGATCTGTTCTGTTTCCTCCCATCAGGACTATGAGAAAGCCCTGTTCTTCCTGTGTAAATGATCTGTTCTGTTTCCTCCCATCAGGACTATGAGAAAGCCCTGTTCTTCCTGTGTAAATGATCTGTTCTGTTCATCCCATCAGGACTATGAGAAAGCCCTGTTCTTCCTGTGTAAATGATCTGTTCTGTTTCCTCCACCAGTAAAATATATGTCTTACACTTAAACAAAGTGAATTAGGTAAAACATTCATTCTAGAAAGTTGCAATGCATTCAAATAAGTTAGGATTGATTATCAAATTGAAAAAACTCCCACAATATTGTGGGTGTATATGTTCATTACGAGTCTACTTAATATTATTGGAAATCTGTAATAAAAAATGGTGATTAACAAGATATAAATATGATATTATCAATCAGTAAATAGAAAGCCATTGTGTTTATATAAAGGTGACTTTCGATAATCAAAAACCCCATTTGTATTTATAAAAGAAATTGATTACTTGTTCTTACTTGGCAAAGAAAACATGCAACAACTATCCACATTTGTGTTACTGCTGATGATCCCCATCAGAACCATCTTTTTACACAAGCACAACACTAAATAAAATGAAAATATCTCTCACATTTATTATTATTATTCTACATGCGTGTGATTGGTCAACAACATCGTTTTTCCCAATAATACATGATCTCACTTTTTCTTCATTGCCCAACAATATTTTGCTTTGTAATAGTGGTTGTAGTGGTTTATAGACTCAAATTAACACTATACTTTTTCGTTTCCAGAAATAGATGCTGGATAGAAAAGTAATCATACTTACTAGAAAGGACATTTCCTGAAATAAATGCTATTTTATAAGTTATATTTGATAAAGATGTTAGAATAATGTTGAATATCAGGATACTGAGTGTTTTATATGTTAAATAATGTTGAAGTTAGGAATAGCCTGAGTTTGTAAGTTAGTATTTTAGCTTGATTGTCCAAGGAGCAGGACCTTTTTGAACAGGCTGCCTCTGTATTCCTATGGTTCTCATTCAACCCCAATGCTAATCTAGGCACTTTGAAATGGCTACAGTTCCACAAAAGTATAGACAGATTGCTTATCGAAGGAGTTTTTCATACTAACGATTGGGCATCTGAACATCTGGTTTTGGGTTGTTAGCTTAAACAGTGAAAGAGGAATGGGTGAGAAGTGTTGATTTTCTTTACCAAGTCTAAACGGACCTTTTCTGTTTCCCTGAAACCACTGGGAGCTCATCCATATTATTATAGTTCAAAAAGTAGAATGTTCTTCAAGCCATCTAAGCTCGGGTATCCTGCATATTTACAAGTTATTTTCATGTTTAGTATGCTTAACTTTGTTAGCGCGGAAAATAATAAACATTAAGCTTGCCTTCACAAGCACACCTGATAATTAATAACACAATGTGGTTGAACTGCTCCTTAGTCACTCAGGGGTGAATCCTAGCGTTCACTCGAGTTGAAGTTTTACTTAGTCCGTGCACGTGATGTTATGGGAGACCTTAGTGAAAATTCAACTTACTGTAATTGAAAAAAAGGGGAAGGCTGCATACCCTGCGTAAGTGATCAAAATACTAGTTTATAAGTTTTTTATCACATGTCTAAAGTAAACGAACACAAGTATATCCGACCGTCCTTCGAGTCAGCGTTTGATCTTCGTGACTATGCATTCTTTAGTTGAAGTGTTGTGTTCTCAACTGTGATTGGACACGTACAGTGTGTTCACTGATGATAACAAAGGTTTGTACAGAAATGATCTTCTGACAATAACGGCCATTAAACACCTTTACAGCTAATCATTTATACGTAACATTTATAACAAAAACACACGGCTCAATTTGCCTTGATGGGTATTTTTCAAATCAATTTTTGTTCAATTTGAATAATATAACGTGTGGCCAAAATCCCTAGTGATTTCACTTATCCCAAACAATATGTTTCACATCATTCCAATTACTGCTTGCAATGAATCTTCCACATACCCTAACCAAAGTAAAGTGAACATTATGCTAAACTATCAGAATGTATCTAGAAAAAACAGACGTCCACAAAACTAAGTATTATGGATTTCTTCCTCCTCACCCTCTGACAAAACCAAACAGTAAATCATGTACAACAGTGTAATAAATCTATCACTGTATCCTCCTTTTCTGTGTCAGCTAAGGAGATCATACCTTACTGTACAAAAACCCGGAGGATAGTGGTGACCTTTGAACTCGTCTTGAACTACAGTCCCTTGGGCTTCCGCACACTGTGATTGTTAGTCCTTGGTCTACTCAGCCATCTGTTCCTCGTAGCCAAGTAGCCGCGGGGTGCGAGTAATTGGTCTGGTTTTCCGTTTCTGTGGCACATCCTCTGAAACACAGCAGCAGGCACAAACTGTATCCGATGTGGTGTTCAATTAGTTCAGACATTCAGATTGTGTTGCAGTTTAGTTCAGACTTCAGATGTGTGTTCAGATTAGTTCAGACATTCAGATATTGTTTCAAGTTTAGTTTCAGGACTTCAGATGTGTGTTCAGTTTAGGTTCGGACATTCAGATATGGGTTCAGTTTATTCTGGAACATCAGATGTGTGGTTCAATTATTTCAGACATTCAGATATGTGTTTCAATTAGTTTTCATACAGTTCAGATAGGGTTCGATTTAGTTCGGGACAATTCGATGTGTGTTCAGATATGTTTCAGATGTGTTTCAGTTTTAGTTCGGACATTTCAGATATGTTCAGATTAGTTCAGACATTCAGATATGGGTTCAGTTTAGTTTCGGACATTCCAGATGTGTGTTCAGCATTCTGCCCATCAGATATTGTTCAGATTATTTCAGTACATTCAGATGTGTTTCAGCGTCTGCCCATTAGATTTGTTCGATTAGTTCAGACTTCAGATGTGTGATTTCAGCATTCTGGCTCTGCTATGTGGACTGAGGTCCGGAGCTTCACACAGAGTTGTTTCACATAGTGTCCTCCAAGTCCCAGGGCACGTGCCGTCGTAACCTCACACAAACCCAGCTTCATGAGGACCGCGACATTTGGGGCAGCCCTTGGAACCGTTGGTTCTGTAGACACCATGAGAGGATAGAAAAGATAGAGACTCTGGGACTGACCCAAATTCCTAAGAGTTCTCATCCTGTTTCCACCCCTGGACATGAAACGATTTAGAACCTCTTAAGGATTAGCCCCTTTTTCTTTTTTTTTTTTTTAATAATTTTGCCTAAAATGACATTCCCAATCTATCTGCCTGTAGCAAGATATTCCTATTCTTGATACCATTTGAAGGAAACACTTTTGAAGTTTGTGAAAATGGGAAATGAATTGGAGAATATAACACATTAGATCTGTAAAAGATAATACAAAGAAAAAAGCATGTTGTTTTTTTGTACCATCATCTTGAAATGCAAGACAAGGCCATCATGTATTTTCCAGTCCCGGTGCAATTTAGATTTTGGGCCCACTAGATGGAAGCATGTATGTGCAAATTTTAGACTGATTCAATGAACCATTGCATTTATGTTCAAATGTTCTATCAGGACCTGCCCAAATATGCCTAATTTGTTTATTAATACATTTTCAGATCATACTGTGTACTCGTCCTCAACATACAGGTAATTATTTCACTGAATAGCTACTGTAGAACAGTGCTTAGATTAACAGAATTTTAATTCAGCTTTCCTGCTAATATCAATAGATGTTCTATGTCCGCTGGAAATGTTCTTGTACTTACAACCTCATGCTAAACGCTTAGCGCCCACGTTTGTAAAGGCTCCAGCGGTCCGCGCATGGGCCCACTGCATCCTGAAGAGGTTTTTAATCAAGGCAAACGTCCCTACTGGATGTGGAAGATGGAGAGCAGACAGGGCCATATGTAGTAATAACCATGTAGAAGCACCTACTGGAGGTGGAAGATGTTGAGAGCAGGACAGGGCATATGAGTATAACATGTAGAGCACACTGACTGAGGTGGAGATGTGAGAGGCAGGACAGGCCAATGTAGGTAAGAACTGGTACAAGCACCTACTGGAGGTGGCAGATGTGAGAGCAGGGCATGGCCATAATTAGTAATCACATGTAGAAGCACCTACTGGAGGTGGAAGATGTAGAGCAGGCAGGGCCATATGTATAATAACATGTAGAGGCACCTACTGGAGGTGGAAGATGTGAGAGCAGGGCAGGGCCATATGTAAGTAAGTACATGTAGAGCACCCTACGTGGAGGTGACAGATGTGAGAGCAGGACAGGTGCCATATGTAGTAATAACATGTAGACAACCTAGACTGGAGGTGGAAGATGTGAGAGCAGGGGCAGGGACATAGTAGTAATAAACTGTAGAAGCACCTACTGGAGGTGGAAGTATGTGAGAGCAGGGCAAGGGCATATGTTGTATAACATGTAGAGCACCTACTGGAGGTGGAAGATGTGAGAGCAGGCAGGGCCATATGTAGTAATAACATGTAAGCACCTCTGGAGGTGGAAGTCGTGAGAGGCAGGGGCAGGGCCATATGTAGTAATAACATGTAGAGCACTACTGGAGGTGGAAGATGTAGAGCAGGACAGGCCATTATGTAGTATATACATTGTAGGAGGCACCTACTGGAGGTGGAAGATGTGAGAGCATGGCGGGCTGTGGTAAACATACACCTATGAAATGAAGATTGAAAGGCATATGAGTATACATGTAGAGCACCTACTGTAGGTGGAAGTTGAGCAGGACAGGGCCATATTAGTATAGACATGGGTATATGACCCCAACCTACTGAGGTGGAAGATGTGAGCGCAGGGACGGGCCATATGTAGTATAACAGTAGTAGCTACCTACTAGGAGTGGAAATTGTGAGAGCAGGGCAGGGCCATATCGTAGTACTAACATGTAGAGCAACTACTGGAGGTGGGAGATGGGAGAGCAGGGCCAAAAAACATATGTAGTAATACATGTGAGCACCTACTGGAGTGGAAGATTGTGCGAGCAGGCAGGGCCATATGTAGTAATAACATGTAAGCACCTACTGGAGGTGAAGATGTGAGAGCAGGCAGGCATATGTAGTAATAACATGTAGAGCACTACCTGGAGGTGGAAGAATGTGAAGCAGGGCAGGGCACTATGTAGTATACTAGTAAGCACCTACTGGAGGTGGAAGAGTAGTAAGAGGACAGGGCCAATATGTAGTAATAACCTGTAGAGCACCTACTGGAGGTGGAAGATGTGAGAGCAGGAGCCATAGTGGACTTAACACTATGTGAGTAGATGAGAGGAGGGCATTTAGATAACATGTAGCCCTACTGGAGGTGGAAGATGTGAGAGCAGTGACAGGGCCATATGTAGTAATAACCATGTAGAGCACCTACTGGAGGTGGACCGATGTGAGAGCAGGCAGGGCCATATGTAGTAATTAACATTAGAGCACCTACTGAGGATTGGAAGATGTGAGTAGCAGGAGCAGGGCCATATGTAGTCATAACAATGTAGGCACCTACTGGAGGTGGAAGATGTGAGAGCAGGGCAGTAGGCCATATGTAGTAATAACATGTAAGCACCTACTGGAGGTGGGAAGATGTGAGAGCAGGGACGAGAGCCATATGTATTATACCATGTAAGAAGGCCCAACCTACTGGATGTGGAAGTATTTGAAGACAGGCAAGGGCCATATGTAGTAATAACATGTAGAGCACCTCTGGAGGTGAAGATGTGAGACAGTGACAGCCCAATGTAAGTAATAACTACCTTGGTGTGAAGAGGAGCAGACGGCATAGATATCTGTAAGTACTGGTGGAAGATGTGAAATAGCAGGGCCATATGTAGTAATACATGTAGAGCACCTACTGGAGGTGGAGATGTGAGAGCAGGCAGGCCATATGTAGTAATAACAGTGGTAGAGCACCTACTGGAGGTGGAAGATGTGAGAGCAGGCAGGGCCATATGTAGTAATAACATGTAGATCACCTACTGGAGTGGAAGATGTGAGAGCAGCAAGGCCAGATGTAGTAATAACATGTAGAGCACCTACTGGAGGGTGGAAGGATGTGAGAGAGGGCGATGGCCATATGTATGTACATACATGTTCGAGCACCTACTGGAGGTGGAAGATGTGAGAGCAGGGCAGGCCATATGTAGTAATAACATTGTAGAAGCACCTACTGGAGTGGAAGATGTGAGAGTCAGGGCAGGGCTCATGTGTAATACAGCATGTAGAGCACTACTGGGTGGAAGATGTGAGAGCAGGGCAGGGCCATATGTATAATAACTGTAGAGGCACCTCTGGAGGTGAAGAATGTGAGAGCAGGCGAGGGCATATGTAGTAATAACATAGGTCACTTGGAGGTAATTGCCGCAGGACAGGCCATATTATTAACTAGGCACCACGGTGGAAGATTGAGAGCAGGGCAGGCATATGTAGTAATAACATGTAGAAGCACCTACTGGGTGGAAGATGTGAGAGCAGGACAGGGCCAATGTAGTATAACATGTAGAGCACCTACTGGGAGTGGAGATGTGAGAGCGAGGGCATGGCCATATGTGTAATAACATGTAGAGACTAGAGGTGGAAGTACGTGAGAGCAGGACATGGGCCATATGTTAATAACATGTAGATGCACCTACTGAGGTGAAGATGTGAAGCAGGGCAGGGCCCATATGTAGTAATAACATGTAGAGCCCTACTGGAGGTGTGAAGATGTAGAGCAGGACAGGGCCTATGTAGTAATAAACAGGTAGAGCACCTACTGGAGTGGACTCGATGTGAGAGCAGGCAGGGCCAGTGATGTTAGTAAATAAAGTAGAGGCACCTACTTGGAGGTGGATAATGTGAGACAGGCCAGTGCCATATATGTAGTAATACACATGTAGAGCACCTAGCTGAGTGGAAGATGTTGAGAGCAGGGGCAGGGCCATATGTAGTATGACATGTTAATCACCTACTGGGAGGTGGAAGAATGTGAGAGCAGGACAGGGCCATAATGTAATAACATGTAGAGCAAACCCTACTGGAGGTGGAACATGTGAAGAGCAGGGCAGGGCCATATGTAGTATTAACATGTCGAGCAACCTTACCTGAGGTGGAAATGTGAAGCGACAGGGCCATAATTTTGTAATAACAATGTAGAGCCCTCCTGGAGGTGAAGTGTGAGTAGCATGACGAGGCCATATGTAGTAATAACATGTAGAGCACCTCTGGAGGGAAGATGTAGAGCAGGACAGGGCCATATGTAGTAATACATGTAGAGCACCTACTGGAGGTGGACAGAATGTGAGATCAGGGCAGGGCATATGTAGTAATAACATGTAGAGCACCTACTGGATGTGGAAGATGTGAGAGCAGGACAGGGCATATGTAGTATAACATGTAGAGCACCTCTGGAGGTGGAAGATGTGAGAGCAGGCAGGGGCCATATGTAGTAATAACATGTAGAGCACCTACTGGAGGTGGAAGATTGTGAGAGCAGGACAGGTGCCATATGTATTATAACATTGTAGAGCACTACGGAGTGAAGATGTGAGAGCAGGACAGGGCCATATTTAGTATAACATGTAAGCACACTACTGAGGTGGAAGATGTGAGAGCAGGACAGGGCCATATGTAGTAATAACATGTAGGAGCCCCTAGAGTGTAGAGATGGTGAGAGCAGGACAGGGCCATATGTAGTAAACAGTAGAGCACCTACTGGAGGTGGAAGATGTGAGAGCAGGGCAAGGGCATATGTAGTAATAACATTAGAGCACCTACTGGAGGTGGGAAAGATTGAGAGCAGGACAGGGCCCATATGTAGTAATACATGTAGAGCACCTACTGGAGAGTGGAAGATGTGAGAGCAGGGCAGGGCCATATTAGTAATAACTGTAGAGCCCTTATGGAGGTGGTAAGATGTGAGACAGGGTCAGGGCCATATGTAGTAATAAATGTAGAGCACCTACTGGAGGTGGAAAGTTGAAGATCACGGCAGGCATATGTAGTACTGGGACATGTAGAGCACCTACTGGAGTGAAGATGTGAGAGGCAGACAGGGCCCATATGTAGTAATAACATGTAGAGTCACCTACTGGAGGTGGTAAGATGTGAAGGCAAGGCGAGGAGCCATATTTAGTAATAACAATGTGAGAGCACCTACTGGAGGTGGAAGATGTGAGAGCAGACAGGGCCATATGTTAGTAATAACCATGTCAGAGCACCTACTGGAGGTGGAAGATGTTGAGAGCAGGGCAGGGCATATGTAGTATAACATGTAGAGCACCTACTGGAGGTGGAAAGATGTGAGAGCAGGGCAGGGCCATATGTAGTAATAACATGTAGAGCACCTACTGGAGTGGAAGTGTGGAGCAGGACAGGGCGCATATGTATTATACATGTATCGAGCACCTACTGGAGGTGGAAGATTGGAGAGCAGGGCAGGGCCAATATGTAGTAATAACATGTAGAACCTACCTGGAGTGTGGAGATGTAGAGCAGGGCAGGGCCATATGTAGTAAAACATGTAAGCACCCTACTGGAGGTGGCAAGATGTAAGCAAGGACACAGGGCCGATATGTAGTAATAACAGTAGAGCACCTCTGGAGGTGGAAGATGTGAGAGCAGGCAGGGCCATAGTAGTAATACATGTGAGCACCTACTGGAGGTGGAAGATGTGAGAGCAGGACGGGCCCATATGTAGTAATAACATGTAGAGCACCTACTGGAGGTGGAAGATGTGAGAGCTGGGCAGGGCCATATGTAGTAATAACATTTAGAGCACCTACGAGGTGGAAGATGTGAGAGCAGGCGGGCCTATTTAGTAATAACATGTAGAGCACCTACTGGGGTGGAAGATGTGAGAGCAGGGCGAGGCATATTGTTAATAACATGTAGAGCACTCTACTGGAGGTGGAAGGATGTGAGAGCAGGGCGGGCCATATGTAGTAATAACATGTAGACACCTACTGGAGTGTGGAAGTAAGTGAGAGCAGTACAGGGGACATATGTGTTAATAACATGTAGAGCACCTACTGGAGGTGGAAGAATGTGAGAGCAGGGCAGGCCATATGTATTAATACATGTAGATCACCTACTGGGAGGTGGAAGATGTGAGAGCAATGACAGGGCCATAATGTAGTAATGACATGTAGACACCTACTGGGTGGAAGATGTGAGAGCAGGGCAAGGGCCTGCAGCTGTGGTTCTTCTCATCCTATGACTCGCCACACATTCCCGTACAGCTCCAGTTCCCTCCACACCTGCAGGAACTTCACAACCTTCTCCCTTAGCTCCGTCCTGACTCTCCTTACTGCGGTAGATCCCCGTCACTGAGACAGTGCACCTTTAGACTACACAGCTAACGAGAGGAGAGGTGTATAAGGGTTCGAATCAACACACGGCTGAACCATAGCTGACTACTGCAGTCGATTTCCCTCATAATTCCCACATAATTGTTTTAATTGCACAGTATGTTTTGTTACAGTAAAAGGCCAGCATATTTTTCATGGTATTTATTCAGAACTTGTAACACTGTAACCCTTGGTTCCTAAGCCTCTGACAACTCCTGAGCGCGCTGCAGGGCATCAAGGCCTGTTTCCATGTTCTTTCTCTGCTGGAGGCCAACATCTTCCCTACCCCAGGTACACCCTGGGTCTGGCCAAGACGGTTCCCAATCTCTGTCCATTATACACATGGAGAGCTCATACGAGGCAATGCTTTTCTGGAGAGAGAGAGAACAGAGATGAGGGAGAGAGAAGAGGGAAGGAGAGAACAGGAGATGAGTGACGAGGGGGAGGGGAGGAGAGAAAGAGAAAGAGGGGAGAGGAGAGAAGAGGAAGGAGAGAAGAGGGAGGAGAGAAAAGAGGAGAGGAGAGAAGAGGAGTGATATGGAGGGGAGAGAGATGGAGAGAAAGAGAGGAGAGGAAGAACAGGAAATGATAGAAGGGATGAAGAGAGAAAGAGAACAGGTAAGAGGAGAGAACAGGAGTATGAAGTTGTAGAGGAGAGGAGAGGAAAGAAAGTGAGAGAAAATCAATATAAAATCAAGCCCAGACTATATTGAAGGGAAGGTTTTTCTCTTCAGATCTGTAACAGTGTAGTACGGACAGTATTTGGTTTTCATCAACGTCATGCCGGCAGGTTGGATATCGCGAAGTTCAGTAAGCACAGTGCCTGGAGAGGTCGGTCCCGTCCTGCAGGGCATCTTCATGGACTCCTGGGGGATGGGACCCACTTTAGTGTGACACACAACCTCTGAACAACACACACACACCTTCTGAACAACACACCAACCTCTAACAACACACACTCAACCCTGACACTCTGAGACTACACACAACCTCTAACAACAACAATCATCTACAAACACAATTCTCAAAACAACACACGAACCTCTGACACAACACACAACCTCTGAACCACAACCTCTGAACAACACTCAACCTCTGAACACACACCTCTGACAACCTCAACCTCTAAACAACGCACACTTATCACCTCTGAACACACAACCTCTGAACACCTCAACTCAACCTTAAACAACGCACACTCACCTCTAAACAACACACAAACCTCTAAACAAAACACAATGACCACATCTAAACAACACTCAACCTCTAAACAACCCTACTCAACAACCCATCAACCTCTAACAACACACACTCAACTCTAAACAACACACACCTCTAAAACACACTCAACCTCTAAACAACACACACCTCGTAATCAACACACAACGCTCTGAACAACAACACCACAACCTCGTACACAACACTCAACCTCTAACAACACTCAACCTCTAAAACAACACTCAACCTCTGAACACACATCCATACTGTACATTAGCAAGTTCTCCTGTTTTTACCATCCGAGGTCAAAATGATCGAATCAACGTTATTCTCCACACGGACATTAACACGGACCAGGCATTTGACCTGGTGAAAGGTGCTGAATTCAATAAACATGTCAATCTAAGTTATTGGGTCATGTACACTATTTAGCTTAATGTTACTGTGGATTGTAGTGGAAATTCCTTATCGGTGTGTTTCGACCGATAAGACGGTAGTTATATAGGATGGTGTGTATAGACAGTATGAGACAGTAGTTATATAGGATGGTGTGTAATAGACAGTATTATATAGGATGGTGTGTAAGACAGTAGTTATATAGGATGGTGTGTATGACAGTATAGTAAAAAAAACAGTAGTTATATAGATGGTTGGTAAGACAGTATAGACAGTAGTTATATAGGATGGTGT
Source organism: Salvelinus namaycush (assembly GCF_016432855.1). Lineage (NCBI taxonomy): Eukaryota > Metazoa > Chordata > Actinopteri > Salmoniformes > Salmonidae > Salvelinus > Salvelinus namaycush. The sequence goes on along the minus strand of NC_052327.1, from coordinate 49,083,033 downwards.
GTATAGACAGTAGTTTATAAGGATGGTGTGTATATAGCAGTAGTTATATAGGATGGTGTGTATTGACAGTAGTTATATAGATAGTGTGGTAGACAGTAGTTATATAGGATGGTGTGTATAGACAGTATTTATATATGGATGTGTGTATAGACAGTATTTATAGGATGTGTGTATAGACTAGTTATATAGTATGGTGTGTATAGACAGTAGACAGTAGTTATATAGGATGGTGTGTATGACAGTAGTTATATAGGATGGTGTGTATAGACAGTAGTTTATAGGATGGTGTGTATAGACAGTAGTTTATAGGCGGTGTGTGTATAGACATTATAGACAGTAGTTGTATAGATGGTGTGTTAGACAGTAGTTATATAGGACGGTGTGTATAGACAGTATTATATAGGATGGTGTGTATAGAAGTATAGACAGTAGTTATATAGGATGGTGTGTATAGAACAGTAGTTATATAGGATGGTGTGTATAGACAGTAGTTAGATAGGATGGTTGTATACAGTAGTTATATAGGATGGTGTGTATAGACAGTAGTTATATAGGATGGGGTGTATAGACAGTATAGACAGTAGTTATATAGGTGTGTATAGACAGAGTATTATATAGGATGGTGTATAGACAGTATAGACAGTATTATATAGATGTGTGTGTATAGACAGTAGTTATATAGGATGTGTGTATAGACAGTAGTTTATATAGGATGGTCTGTATAGACAGTATTATATAGGATGGTCTGTATATAGACAGTATTATATATATGGGTCTGTATAGACGATTATTAGGATGGTGTTTAATAGACAGTATTTATATAGGATGTGTGTATAGACAGTAGTTATACAGGATGGTGTGTATAGACAGTATGACAGTAGTTATATAATGGTTGATGTTATAGACAGTAGTTATATAGGATGGTGTGTATAGACAGTAGTTATATAGGTGGTGTTATAACGTAGTTATATAGGATGGTGTGTATAGACAGTAGTTTACAGGATGGTGTGTATAGACGTATAGCAGTAGTTATATAGGATGGTGTGTATAGACAGTAGTTAATAGGATGGTGTGTAAGACATATTATATAGGATGGTGTGTATAGACAGTAGTTATATAGGAGGTGTGTAAGACAGTATAGACAGTAGTTATATATAGGATGGTGTGTATAGACAGTATAGCAGTAGTTATATAGGATGGTGTGTAATAGACAGTAGTTATACGGATGGTGTGTATAGACGTATAGACAGTAGTTATATAGGATGGTGTGTATAGACAGTAGTTATATAGATGTGTGTATAGACAGTAGTTATATAGGATGGTGTGTATAGACAGTATTATATAGGATGTGTGTATAGACAGTATTATAATAGGATGGTGTGTATAGACAGTATTATAATAGGATGTGGTGTATAGACAGTATAGACCAGTGAGTTTATATAGTATGGTGTGTATGACATATAGACAGTGTTATATAGATGCGTGTGCTAGACCAGTATAGACAGTAGTTTATATAGGATGGTGTGTATAGACAGTCTAGGACAGTAGTTATATAGGATGGTGTGTATAGACATAGTTATACAGGATGGTTGATATAGACAGTATAGACAGTATAGACAGTAGTTTATATAGGATGGTGTGTATAGACAGTAGTTTATAGGAGTGTGTTGCCGTATAGAGTAGTTAGAAGGGTTGTATAGACAGTATTAGACAGTAGTTATATAGGATGGTGTTAGAAGTGTATATAGATGTTATAACGTATGTTAACAGGATGGTGTGTCTATTTATAGGATGGATGTGTATAGACCAGTTTTATATAGGATGGGTGTGTATAGACAGTGTTTATACAGGAAGGTGATGTATAGACAGTAGTTATATAGATGTGTGTATAGACTAGTTATAAGGATGGTGTTGTATAACAAGTAGTTATATTAGGATGGTCGTGTATAGAAACGTAGTATATAGGAGGGTGTGTATATAACAGTAGTTATTAAGATGGTTGTATAGACTTAGTTTAATAGGATGGATGTGTATAGACGTATGCAGTAGTTATATAGGATGGTGTGTATAAAAGTAGTACTAGTGTGTATAGATGTATATAGAATGTGTGTAAGACCAGTAGTTATATAGGATGGTGTGGTATAGACAGTATGCGTAGTTATATAGGGGGTGTGTATAACAGTAAAACAGTAGTTATATAGGATGGTGTGTAATAGCAGTAGTGTTATAGGATGGTTGTTGTATAGACAGTAGTTATATAGGGAGTGTGTATAGACATGTTAAACAAGTTAATAAAAGATGGTGTGTAAAGCCAGTATAGACAGTATTATTATGATTGGTGTGTATAACGATTATTATATAGGATGGTGTGTATAGACAGTTATTATATAGGAATGGTGTTGGTTATAGACAGTAGTTTATAGGATGGTGTGTATAGACAGTATTATAATGAGGATGTGATGTATAGACAGTAGTTTATAATAGGATGGTGTGTATAGACAGTAGTTTTATATAGGATGGTTGTGTATAGTATAGACAGTAGTTATATAGGATGGTGTGTAGAGACAGTAGTTATATAGGATGGTGTGTATAGCAGTATAGAAATGTTATAATGAGGAGTGGTGTGTATAGACAGTAGTTATATAGGATGGTGTTATGCGTATAACAGTAGTTATAATATGGATGTATGGTATAGACTATAGGTTTATATAGAATGGTGTGTAGAGACCAGTATATACGTAGTTTATATAGGATGGTGTGTTATAACAGTAGTTATATAGAGGTGGTGTATATACAGTCTTATAATGGGATGGTGTGTATAGACAGTAGAGTAGTATAAAATAGGATGGTGTGTATAAGACAGTAGTTATATAGGATGGTGTGTATAACATAGTATAGGATGGTTGTAGAAGTATAGACAGTAGTGTGTTATAAGTAGTTGGATGGTGTGGTATAGACAGTTAAGTTATAATGGAATGGTGTGTATAGACAGTAGTTATTATAGGATGGTGTGTAAGACAGTAGTTTATAATAGTGGTGTGTAAGGTATATTGACAGTGATAGACAAGTAGTTAATATAGGATGGTGTGTATAGACAGTAGTTATATAGGATGTGTGATGAGTATATTGTGTATAGACAGTATAGACCAGTAGTTATAGTGGTTATGAGTTAGTTAGGTGGTTGTATAGACAGTAGTTAATATAGGATGTGTGTGCTATAGACAGTAGTTATATAGATGGTGTTATAAGATAGGTTTATACAGTAGTTATAATAGGATGGTGTGAATAGACAGTAGTTATATAGGATGGTGTGTAAGACAAGTAGTTTATATAGGATGGTGTGTATAGACGTAAACAGTAGTTATATAGGATGGGGGTCTTGTATAGACATTAGTTATATAGGATTGGTTGTATATGACAGTATTATTGGATGGTGTGTATAGACAGTATATAGACTGGTGTAGATAGTTATATGTGAGGTGTATGAAATAGTTATTGATGGGGTTTACAGTATTTGATATAGATGGTGTGTATAGACAGTAGTTATATAGGATGTGTGTGTTAGACATAGTTATATAGGTGGTGTGTATAGCACGTAAGTTATATAGGATGGTTGTATAGACAGTAGTTATATAGGATGGTCTTTATAGACATTAGTTATATAGGGAATGGTGTGTATAGACAGTGTTATATAGGATGGTTGTGTATAGACAGTAGTTAATAGGATGGTGTGTATGAGACCAGTAGTTATATAGAAGTATGGTGTGTATGACCAGTAGTTATATAGGATGTGTGTATAACATGTAGTTATATAGTATGGTGTATAGACATAGTTATAGAGGATGGTTGTATGAGTTATTAGACGGTAGTGTAGAATAGTATACAGGATGGTTGTATAGACATAGTTATATAGGATGGTCCTTGTATAGACAGTAGTTATATAGGATGGTGTGTAGGAAGTATAGACAGTAAGTATATAGAATGGTGTGTATAGACAGTAGTTATATTAGGCATGGTGTGTATAACAGTAGTTATATAGGATGGTGTGTATAGACGTTATAGATGTTATTAGAGCCAGTATTTAGGATGGTGTAAGCTATTATAGGATAGTTACAGTAGTTTATATAGGATGGTGTGTCAAATAGACAGTAGTTATATAGATGGTTTTGTATAGACAGTAGTTATATAGGATGGTGTGTATAGACAGTAGTTATATAGGATGGTGTGTATAGACAGTAGATATATATAATAGGGATGGTGTGTATAGACAGTAGTTATATAGGTGTGTATGCTGTATAGAACAGTAGTTATATAGGATGGTGTTGTATAGACAGGTAGTTATATAGGATGGTTTACCGTATAGGAGGTTAGCAGTAGTTTATATAGGATGTGTGTG